>NW_020664561.1:30174686-30238012 GCF_002925995.2 Terrapene triunguis | reverse complement strand
ATTTTGGGATGAGTTAGTCTGGAAGAAGGTTTGCGTGGATGCATCCACATTTCAGATCAACTTTTCAGGACATTGACTCACATCTGGATTCACTTGTGTGTTTACCTGTGTGCTCTCTATTGCTCTGCGGTCATGTTGACTCTATATTGCCTCATCTTTTTTATTTACTGGCACTCAGACAGGTGGCCCCCATTTACAAGTACACTCTCCTGGAGTTTCTTATCCTTCTCAGTATTATAGCAGCTGGGCCTTGGGCTTCCATGTGGACCAGTGCTCACATCATGGATTACCTCAAGAGCTGGGAGAGGAGATAAATCTGCATATATCAAACAAAGCAAATGCTGGACAAGGATCAGTTCCTGTACCATAATGAAGGAAAGGAGCCCCAGCAGAATTATAAAAAACAAGGACAGCAACAAAACTTCCAGCAATGCTCCCAGTAACTGCTCTTACCATCACAAGCTGCATCAGATTTATGCCAGAAAGGTCACTTTCAAACCTTTTTTTGTGTACAGCACCAAGCTCAACTGCCACCAGGACTCGGATGAGATTTCCCTGGAAATCCAGATCTCTTCTCCGTGCAAGAGCCCAAGGCAGACCCTGTGGAACAGACAGCTTCCAAAACTCAGACAGACACCAGCATCTAAGTGGGAAGGGGACTTCTATCACAATGTATTATATTCTATATTACAATTCAGCTTTATATGGGGATTAGACAACTTCTATTCTAGGTACCTGAGGGCTGCTACCATTTGGGATAGATTTGAATTATAATGATTTCCCAAGTCTGTTGGGCTTATATCACCCTCTTTCCCCCCAGTGCTCAAAATGCCATCCATGATTGGAAAAATTAAGCTTTACAGCTTTTCATTTTCTGAAATATTAAATCCCACATCCATCAGCCAAGTTGGTCCCCCACCCAGCCTCAACCCCTTTCCTGTCCCAGTTAACTACTCGTCTGCCTATCCCTCCTGGTCAACTCCCTGTTCTCCACCCCCCCTGCTCACAAAGGCATCCACTCCAATAGAATATCAGCTTTGGCAGCACTTATTTCTCTGAAATATAAAAAATTTCTCTCTCTCTCCCACTTGACCCCAGGCACTCCCCCCACCCCTCCCAGTTGAGCTGGTGTGCACCTCTGGGGTCAAAAACACATTGTAATGCAGGCATGTGTATTGAAGATTCAGAAAGAGAAAACATAATATAAGAAGTACTTTGCATCAGTTTGAGCATTGTCCTGAGCTTTTAGCTTCCTTCGCGTCTTATAAGGTATTTGTAACTCAGTTAATTGATTCGACAAAAACTGGATTCAAGCTTGTTGCTGGATAAATGAGAGAAGGGGAAGATTGCAATGTGCTCACCTCACCAAGGATGTTGAGCCTTGTAATTAGACAAACCCTGGGGGATGGAAGGCTGACTAAACCAATTGGAGCGAGAGATGTAGAGGATTATTGTAAGCATTGCTTACAGATGTGTAGCTTGAAAGACAATACCCAAACCATCATCCCAGTTAGTTAACATCTGAAGCAAGAGACCCATGTTTCTTGTGCATATTGATTTTCTGTCCTTAGAACCTGACAACAAAGGGAACACTATCATATTAGTGGTAACAGATCATTTCACTTGATACACACAAGTGCTTCCCCATGAAAGATAGGTTTGTTACCACTGTAGCAAAGATATTATGGGACGACTACTTTGTGCACAATGGTTGGCCTGCCAGAATTCACTCCGATCAGGGGTGTGACTTTGAAAGTAGACTTATCAAAGAACTACTACAAATATTTGAGGTAAAGAAATCCTGAACCTCTCCGTATCACCCACAAAAGGACCTACAGCCAAATTATTTCAACAGGATGTTTTTGAACATGCTTCGGACTCTCAGCCAAATACAAAAACACAAATGGAGCCAACATATTTCACAATTATAAGCATGCACTAGTTGTATCAGGGACATTGCTAATGGATTCTCCTCTTGTTACCTAATGTTTGGGAGGGAAGTGAGAATACCTGTGAACATTTGTTTTCGAGTGACTCCAGGTGAAGGAGGCTCTGAGACATATCTTCAATATGTAACATAATTAAAGCAACACCTGACGAACACCTATCAACTGTCTACAGATGCAGCAGCAAAGACTGCAACTCAGAATAAGCCCTGGCATGACAGGCGCATAAGGGAGCAAGAACTACTTCCAGGTGACTGGGCTTTTATAAGGAACTTGGGAGTAAAAGCGAAGAACAAGCTGGAAGACAAATAAAAATCAGAATCCTATGAGGTTGTTCAGAAATACATTGGCTCCAGAGAGAAGAAGGAAGGAGACATGTTAGAACTCTGCACAGGAATTACTTGTTGCCTATTGGGCAGTTGGTATGGTAGGACTCCTGAATCCCTTAAGCAGTCACGTAGAGGCACTACCTCTTAGTACCTAAGAACCCAGGCCATTGAAACCCATTACAGCCAAAGCAGAGGGACACCGGGTAAGGCTCCTATTGATGATTTCCTGCCCTTAGGGGTACAGCAACCCATAAAACCCCCTTGGTGGCACCATCAGAACTGTGAAGTGGAAAAAAAAGCTCTCCATATTATCCCCTCTGTTAGTCAGCATGGATAGAAGACAGGTCCTAGAATGGTGTGAAAGGGATGAAGATGGACCCAAGACACACAATTCAGATCCCAATCCAGTTTTCTAACACTCCAAAATTAACAGGTGTTTAGATCTGGGGTTTGGGTTCAGCCTATTATGAAGTCAGGAACCATCTTCTCTGGAAGTCTTTTGCATAACTGTTTCCACAATGGTTGAGATTTAGATGTACAGTCCTAACACCACTATTTAGGTGATGGCTGATGAGAGGCAATCGTTTATTGAACGTCTTCCATGTTGGAAGAATAGTAATGAATATATATTGTGTCTTTTATTAAACAAGATGAATTACTAGGTTTTTAAATAGAAAATAGAATTTGTTTTTATGCAACTTATGGTGGTGATTCAGACAGTATCCTCAGCTGGTCATTGAAAATCATTTAAAAATTGCTATTTATGTGAAGTCAATGGTATTGCATGGATGTAGCTGTGAGTAAAATGTTTGGGGTTTTTTTTGGAGATGCTTCTGCAATCAGAACCCAGTTATTTATCAGTAATGGGCAAGGATCAAAGTGAGGAATGTTAAGTCATTCATTGTCTGGGTATACCGCAAGGACAGGAGAGACTTGTTATGGATTTTAATCAGGCCGCAACTTTATTATATAGATGTCTGGGACTACCCGGCAGATAAAGTGTACAGTTCAGGCTAATCCATGCTTATTCAAATAAATTATCCGGGGCTTCCACCAGCCCCCCTTTGTTTCCATCCAGGTCCCCCAGCCAACCCATAGCTTGGAACTTACCATCCACCACCCTCGTAAAAGGGTTAAGGTGGGCTGTGAGAATCGGGGGGGGGGGTTGGCTCCCTGCTGCTGCCTCCCCTGCAACCCCGCCGGGTTCCCAGACATCTCCAAATGTCCTCTGGGGAGGAAGAACCCATTGTTCCTTGTGTAATCCTCAAGGGGCACCAGCAGCTGCATTGTCCTTGACCCGGTACTGCAACAACCGCCCTCCACGGAGGGCCGTATAGGCGACCCATTCTCTGGATCCTTGAATTGACAAGACTTCTTAAAAGAAAACAAAATAAACAACTTGTAATCCTGGAGCCAAAAATCTCCATTCCACCGACCACATCATATTCCGAGGTTCCAGAAAGCCAGCGGCATCTGCTCGGGTTCATCTGCCCTGGTGCAAGCTCATGAAATCTGTCAAACTGGAAACGAGACAAGGCATCTGCTATGCCATTATCCAGGCCCAGCACGTGCTTGAAAGAAAAACAGATGTTGAAGGTTAAACATTGTAGAACAAATGCCCTTACCAACTTCATAACCCAGTGCGATCTGGAAGTTTGGCGATTGATAACCTGTACCACTGCCATGTTGTCGTACCAGAAGCACACCCTTTTATTAGCCAGCTCCGATCCCCAAATCACCACCGCAACTAAAATGGGGAAAAATTCCAAGAAGGTCATGTCACGCACAACCCCGTTTTGTGTCCAGGTGGCAGGCCTTTTTGTGCACACCATTTGTCTTGATAAAACACCCAAAACCTGTGCCCCCTGCTGCATGAGAGTGGATTTTTAACCCCCTTTGTAATAACCATTCCTCCCTCCACAATGATACCTCATTAAATCGACTCAGAAAACTTTCCCACACCCTCAAGTCTTCCTTCATCTCTCTAGTGACCCCTATGTAATGGTGTGGCCTGGCTATGCTGGCCGTTGCCGCTGCCAGCCAGGCACAAAATGCCCGCCCCGGGGCAACAACCCTGCAAGGAAAGTTCAAGTGCCCCAGAATAGATTGCAGTTCCTGCAGCATGAGATTTTTAGCCCCCACTGCTCTCTGCAGCAACCCCAATAGCTCCTGAAGCTTATCCTGAGGGAGCCGAGATACGGCCTCCCTGGTGTCCAGCTGAATGCCCAGGTAGGTCAATGTAGTGGAAGGGCCTTCTGTTTTCTCCTCCACTAGGGTATCCCCAACTTTTTAGCCAGGGCCTGAAATGTGTCCAGCAGGCGAACACACTCATCTGACCCAGCTCGCCCCGCAAACAAAAAATCATCCAAATAATGCACTACTTGGTTTAGTCCCGTTGACCGCACCACTGCCCAGTGCAACATTGTACTGAATTTCTCAAAAGCTGCACAAGATACTGAACAGCCCATGGCCATAGCCTTGTCAAAATAAAATTGCCCCTCAAAACAGAAACCCAACAGGTCAAAGTCCAATGAGTGCACTGGCAGTAATGGGTATGACAGGTGATGAATTAATTGGTATGTCCCTGGGGTCTTCTTGGGGACCAACCCCAGGGGGAAAACTCTTAAATGTGCTATAGGTAACTGATCAAATGGCCCAGCTATCCTGCCCTCCTTTAATTAGTGTGCAATCCTTTTTTTTTAACAATATGTCCCCTCCCAGCTACTGACTTTAAATTTTTTGACATCAAATGAGTCCTGTTTCCCACAAAAGGGATCCAAAATCCTGCTGTAAACCCCTCCCACAAATATGCCCCATCTGCCCTGTTAGGGTAATCCCATAGGAGAACCCTTAGCCCATCCGGCCTAACTGGCCTTGGAGCCTGTGCCCATTGCACTACTCCCAGCTCGTCCCCCTCCCCAGCTTGTGCTCTGTGTCCCAGACCCTGCTCCACCCACGCTTGCGCCACCCCCATTCCTGTTTCCTCCCTGTGATCTTCTCTTCCCGCTCTGGCAAGAACAGGCTGAATGAGTCCCAAAACATGTCTCGCAAACATGCCTGTATCTACAGGTGCTGCGAAAACCATCACCATCATTAAGTGCCCAGCAAATATTATTATGTGCCTGGGGCCCCTCCCAAGCTTGCTGCGGTATGAACAAACCACTGTCTGTGTGAACTCCTGGCGCCCTTGGTGTCATCCACTCCAACCACAGTGTGTGATGAGGTATGTCCCACCTTATCCCAGTTTGGGTTGCTGCCCTTAATTGAAGCTGCTCATTATAATTAAACAAGGACATACCCCCAAACATATTGTGTGCCCACCTAATTATGTCCATATACTTAACCAAGGCAGGGCTCCTCTCTGGGTAGGCCTGTACTATAACACCTGCATAGATGAGGAAGGCAGCCTCCCAATTTTCCCATGCCTTGGCCTCTTGGGCAGCTCGTTTTTTGCTTGCCTTGCCCATGTTTACTGTCTGTCAACACCTCCCTGTGCAATAGGGATAATATGTCCACGTATTCGCCTCTCAGGATTTTATCTTTAGTTGCACTCAGTAAGTGAACTCCCATTGGGTCAGCCACCCCGGCAGAACCATACTCAGGACTGCATGGAGGGAGTTCTGCAGAGCCCTGCTCCCCCAGAGACCCCCCAGGAGTCTCTACTCTGTCCCATGAGGTTACATGCCCTGATGGCCGATGAGTCCCCATGTGCCCAGGGGTTTCATTCCCAACAGGGGCTTCGCTACCCTTGCCGGGGACCTGCCCCGTCCTGCCCAAATTTGAGCCCATGCTGGGCCTACCCATCACCCTGTGCAGACCCCGCACACCTAGCTGCCTGAAGCTGCTGCAGTAATTGCAGATTAGCTTGCAGCAGGTGTGTAATACCATCAGTGCCCACACTGAAGGTGCCACTCCTAGGTGGTTCTGCCCAGGCTTCTGGACCTCCCACTCTGTCTGGGCCCAGAGTATTTACTACCTCAATAGGCTCTGCCACCTTTGCCACCCATCCCCCCAACCTCTGTGTGGTTCAGATCACACTCACCCCTGGGATCAGCATTACTGCCATCCCTTGTGTTCAATGGAGGAGAACATCCTGATTCTGGGTGACCTGGTGCCCTTTGGAAGCGCTGTAATGCTGTGGAGAAAACCTCAGAAACAACTTCACTAAACATTTGCTGCACAGCTCTGCTGACTACCCCATTAATGCACACAGCCTGCCCACCTGCATGTGTGGACGCTTCCCTTCGGTCATTTCCCTTAGACTCATAGACTTTAAGGTCAGAAGGGACCATTATGATCATCTAGTCTGACCTCCCGCATGATGCAGGCCACAAAAGCTGACCCACCCACTCCTGGAATAATTCTCTCCCTTGACTCAGCTGTTGAAGTCCCCAAATCATGATTTAAAGACTTCAAGTCGCAGAGAATCCTCCAGCAAGCGACCCCTGCCCCATGCTGCGGAGGAAGGCGAAAAACCTCCAGGGCCTCTGCCAGTCTACCCTGGAGGAAAATTCCTTCCCGACCCCAAATATGGTGATCAGCTGAACCCCAAGCATGCGAGCAAGATTCTCCAGCCAGACCCTCCGGAAAAAAGTTCTCTGTAGTAACTTTTAATATCCCATCATTGACCTTTGTTACTAATTACCAGCGATGGCACGTTATTGACCTATTGACTAAAATCACGTTATCCAATCAAACCATCCCTTCCATAAACGTATCAAGCTTAATCTTAAAGCCAGAGAGGTCTTTCGCCCCCACTGTTTCCCTCGGAAGGCTGTTCCAGAACTTCACCCCTCTGATGGTTAGAAACCTTCGTCTAATTTCAAGCCTAAACTTCCCGACGGCCAGTTTATATCCATTTGTTCTCGTGTCCACATTAGTACTGAGCTGAAATAATTCCTCTCCCTCCCTGGTATTTATCCCTCTGATATATTTAAAGAGAGCAATCATATCCCCCCTCAGCCTTCTTTTGGTTAAGGTAAACAAACTGAGCTCCTCGAGTCTCCTTTCATACGACAGGTTTTCCATTCCTCGTATCATCCTAGTGGCCCTTCTCTGTACCCGTTCCAGTTTGTATTCATCCTTTTTAAACATGAGAGACCAGAACTGCACACAGTACTCCAAATGAGGTCTCACCAGTGCCTTGTATAACGGAACCAGCACCTCCTTATCCCTACTAGAAATACCTCGTCTAATGCATCCCAGGACCGCATTAGCTTTTTTCATGGCCACGTCACATTGCCGACTCATAGTCATCCTGCGATCAACCAGGACTCCGAGGTCCTTCTCCTCTTCTGTTACTTCCAACCGATGCGTCCCCAGCTTATAACTAAAATTCTTGTTAGTCATCCCTAAATGCATAACCTTACACTTCTCACTATTAAATTTCATCCTATTACTATTATTCCAGTTTACAAGGTCATCCAAATCTCCCTGCAGGATATCTCGATCCTTCTCCGAATTGGCAATACCTCCCAACTTTGTATCATCCGCAAACTTTTTCAGCCCACTCCTACATTCGGTTCCGAGGTCAGTAATAAATAGATAAAATAAAATCGGACCCAAAACCGAACCTTGAGGAACTCCACTGGTAACCTCCCTCCAACCTGACAGTTCACCTTTCAGTACGACCCGCTGCAGTCTCCCCTTTAACCAGTTCTTTATCCACCTCTGGATTTTCATATCGATCCCCATCTTTTCCAATTTAACCAATAATTCCTCATGCGGTACCGTATCAAACGCTTTACTGAAATTGAGGTATTCCTGAATACCATGAGGCTGCCTTGGGTTATTAAGCACACCACCCTGGGCATTAGCAGCCCCCGTACCAGTGAGCACTCCCTGCTGCAATACTGTCTCCCTTGGGTCTCCTTCCAGCCCTTGGGCTCCATTGAGACTGTCCTCTGCTGCAGCTGCTGCCTCTGCTTGTCCCCTTTCCAGCAAAGGTACAGACACCTGAGCAGCAACCTACTCACAGCCAGAAAGAATTGCAGCCTGATAGCCCAAACATCTCATTGCAGCACGGCTGGTACATGAAACAGTTACATTTCCTTGCCTTCCCCTCCCAATGCACATTGATTGTTTCAGAGGCTGACTAGCTTCATTTGCCAATTCACCCTCCCCGATTGCAGCTTCCAGCCTGCCTATGGGTGGAAGTACCTGGGGCAGGGGGATGCTAGTTCCCCTTCTTTCCACTCTCTCCTTTCTGCATGAGCCTGAAGCCAGGCTGTCTTGTGACTGCAGCAGACGCCGAGCAGCAGCTTCACTTGTTAAATCATACCCCTTGTGTGCTACTTGTAATTTGCCTCCACCTGCCCTTCCCTGTATCTGGGATCCGGGGGTAATAACAGCCCCCTTTCTTCCCTGAGCTCACCCTTTTTCCATGCCCCTGGAGCCATGCTGCTTCTTGATCCTGTTTGCTGGCTTACTCTCTGTGTGGAACAAAGAGACTTGCCCCACCCAGGTTTCATACCTTTATGCTCTTTGGACCTCACATTCCGGGGGGGGGGGGGGGGGCACCGCCGCAAAGATAACCCCCCACCCCCTTTTTTACAGCAGTTTTTGGCCCCCTTCCCCCCCCCCCCCCCCCATAAAGCAAAGCTGCCCTTCCTGGGTAAGCCCCAGACAAACTATGCACCACCTTAGTTGTGGTGCAGTCATTCACAAATGGAGATCTTGTAACATGTATTATTATTATTATTATTATTATTATTATTATTAACATGCATTATTATTAAATGCTGGCAACTTGCTCAGGGATGTACAGGACATAAATATACAGCCCAGCCTCCATACGTTTAAAGTGTTAAGAGTCCAGTCTGCTGATAGTTTTATTAATATACATTTCTTTATTTCCATGTGTAGTCTTACTGTAGTCAGGATCACGGTGTATGAGGCAGACTCAGATATGAAAAGACTGACTGAAAGAACCAGAACAGAATACATGCTTAACAGTTTTAACTTTCAACATAGGAACATAAGAACTGCCATATTGAATTAGACCAGTGGTCCCTCTAGTCCAGGATCCTGTCTCCGAACAGTAACATTATAAGGTGCTTCAGAGGAAGAAACCCTGCAGCTGGCACTTATGGGATAACCAGCTCCTAAGGAAAGTTCGCTATTAACCCCCAGTAATTAGAACTGGGCTTCCAACCCAAGTTTGCAGATAAATATGTGAAGGTGTTTGAGCATTGCAGAAGAAGTCATACAAGACGGGGAGTAGATATTAAACAAGATTCAAATGAGAAATATGCTTATGCAATGGAATGTTCCATAAAGAGAAGTAGCAAAAATTTTGTAAACAATCAGTTCCTACTGTAATAACTGGAGGTCACCTCCAAGAAAAGCAGAAGGTGCTAAAATGAGCTTCAAGGTTTTTAGACCTATTAGTATCCCTGCCAACTGAGCAACTTTCTATCCAAGCTTTTAGGAGGCTTGTGTAGTTTAACTCAATCTTTCATATCATGTATTGTCTTGTCAGCAAAAGATTAGGATTTCTACATAGCACAGCCCCTTCAGTGAAAATTTCAGTTACTTCCTGATTACTTAACTGATATTTCTTCTGATTTTCAGTCCAATACCCAGAATTGCAAATGAGGGAGATCTTTTGGATTAATCCTGGACTTTTCTGTTATGATTCCTATTCAGCTGCCTCAGAAATGGTCTGTCTGAAATTGAACATTTGTTTTCCATGTGAGTGTTCATTTAAAGTGCATTTCATTCCTCATTTAAATTTCTCATCTACCTGACACCCGTTTACGTATTGCTCTAGTTTCTCTTGCAATCATCCACATGACTCTTTCTGGTTTTGTTTGACGCTGTATTAAAGTAGACCACATTCTTGTTAACAGAAATAAGCACTAAAAGTGGTTGAGTGCTGCTTCCAATGAAGACAAATTACTGAGGGAAATGCAGTGACTAAACACATTGCAAAGTTAAAGACTGCCTTAATGGTTCAAAATCAGCTTATGAGGATGAAATGATTTCACTGACATACAGTTGAGATGGACCTTACTGATTTCACACAATAACTTGCTTAAGGTACCATGTTATTGTCATTTCACTAAGAACTACATGGTAAAGGGTACACTGCATTCAATAGCTCTGGTAGCATTCATGCCTATACAACCTAATTTTACTCCTGGGTAGGTCCTTAGTCTAATTTATTTCACCACCATATGCTTATTGGGGTGAATATATGTGGGCATAACATTTGTTCCATAAGTACTTTTAAATAAAAACTAAAACTATTAGAATTTCCTATGAGAATATATGTAACATAGATAGTGGATAGTTCAGATAATTTCACAACTGGTGAAATCATAGGGTGGTTCTCTTTAGTTTAAGCTTTACGTATTATATTTCCTAAAATGTCAGCTTTAAGATAGCACAACTTACTTTCCAGTGACATCAAGCATTTATAGAAACACTATATTGTGGACAGTATTTTTTTCATCACAAATTATTACATCAGTAGTATTACCACAGCTGGAATGAATTGTGTTTCAGGATTTTCATAACACCTTTTTTGAACTTGCAGATACAAATCACTTTGAGCAGGAATGCCATTAATAGATGAGCTTTTATTCTCAAAAAATATGATTGAAATTGGTTAGAATATTTTGAACTCATGGCAGCATAAAAACACCACTTTTTTGGTGGCGGATGGGGAACTCGGCTTTTTTGTGTGTGTGCAAGTTTACTATTAAAAACCCCTTTAAAAGCTGGCTTTTTTTTTTCAAAAAGCATTTTGAAAATTACACCATCATATTGTTTTGTAGTGTATGACATTACTATGATTGGTAGGACTTAGGCACACAAACTTCTGGTTCCAGAATTCTTTGCTTTAAAAACAGTTAAAACTATATAAATATTGCCTAATGTGTGGCACTAGAGTGGTTATTTCTATGAAACGCAGGTCACCCATACTGCAAGAATTACATGAGTTTAGTGTGATGGCAGGAATTGATACACACATAGAGTAAATGGCAAAACAATGTCAAGATTTGTCAGGAAAATCATGAGTCTAAACATACTCTTTTGCATCCTTGGGATAGCCAACAAATCCTCATTGACTATGTTGGACCATGTAGCGGGGTGGTCATCCGCTCCTGCCTGGAAGGGCTTAAAACAGCCCTTCGAGAGGGCTGTGGCAGGGGAAAAGCTGGGCTGATTGGGGGGAAAACAGCCTCAGCTGTGGCCACGCCCCAAACAGACCCAGCTGGCCCTATAAAGGCCAGGGAAGCCAAGAACAAACACTCTCTCTCTGCCTTTAGAGGGAGAAGGGCCTGGCTGCTAGGGAGCGTACCTGGGTAAGTAAGGTGGAGCAGGGCTGGGGGAAAGCAAGAGGAGCTGGGGAGCTCCGGCCTGGAAACCCCCCAGACTGCAGGCTTAGGGTAAGGCCAACTGGGTACTGGGGTTGCAAAGGGGCAGCCCACGGGTAGGCAGAGGCAGCAGGCCCAAACCCCTTTGCCTATGATGAGTGGCTTATACTGTAGTCTGCCCCAGTGAATGGGGGCTAGATGGAGCCTGGGCAGTAGCCAAGACTGAGGCAAAGTGGGGATAGTGGGTGGGGGTTCCCCTGGGAGGGGGAGACCCAGGATTGAGGGGTTCTGCAAGGGGGGCAGAAACCCAGTGAAGGGGCACTAGGTCCTGGGAGGGACACGGGGGCCAGAGTGAGGTAAGGCAGATCACCGGCCTGCAGAGGGTGCTCTGGCGCTGGGATGAGCTAATTCCCGAGGACAACCAGCAGGAGGTGCCGCAGGGGTGAGTCCACACCCTTACAGACCATTTATGGGATATGGCGAGAAACATTCACATAAAAAAGAATCTGACACATCAAAAAAGGGCAGACAAATAAACAGTGACACGTTTTTTAAGTGCTTGTACACAAATACTAGAAGTCTAAATAATAAGATGGGTGAACTAGAGTGCCTTTGTTAAAGGAGGATATTGATATAATAGGCATCACAGAAACCTAGTGGCGTGAGGACAATCAATGGGACACAATCATTCCAGGGTACAAAATATATTGGAAGGACAGAACAACAGGTCATGGGGGGGGGGGGGGGGAAGGGGAGGAAGTGGCACTATATGTGTAAGAAAATGTAGAATCAAATGAAGTAAAAATGTTGAATGGAGCCACATGTTCCATAGAATCTCTATGGATAGTAATCCCATGCTCCAATAAGACTATAACAGTAGGGATCTACTATTGACCACCTGACCAGGACAATGATAGTGATGATGAAATGCTAAGGGAGATTAGAGAGGCTATCAAAATAAAGAACTCAATAATAGTGGGGGATTTCAATTATCCCCATATTGACTGGGTACATGTCACTTCAGGACGAAATGCAGAGACAAAATTTCTCGATACTTTAAATGACTGCTTCTTGGAGCAGCTGGTACAGGAACCCACAAGGTGAAAGGCAATTCTTGATTTAGTCCTGAGTGGAGCGCAGGATCTGGTCCAAGAGGTAATTATAACAGGACCGCTTGGAAATAGTGACCATAATATAATAACATTTAACATTCCTGTGGTGGGAAGAACACCTCAACATCCCAACCCTGTGGCATTTAATTTCAGAAAGGGGAACTATGCAAAAATGAGGAGGTTAGTTAAACAGAAATTAAAAGGTACAGTGACTAGAGTGAAATCCCTGCAAGCTGCATGGACACTTTTCAAAAACACCATAATAGAGGCCCAACTTAAATGTATACCCCAAATTAAAAAAACACAGTAAAAGAACTAAAAAAGAGCCACAGTGGCTTAACAACCATGTAAAAGAAGCCGTGAGAGATAAAAAGGCATCTTTTAAAAAGTGGAAGTCAGGTCCTAATGAGGAAAATAGAAAGGAGCATAAACACTGCCAAATTAAGTGTAAAAATGTAATAAGAAAAGCCAAAAAGGAATTTGAAGAACAGCTAGCCAAAAACTCAAAAGGTAATAACAAAATGTTTTTTAAGTACATCAGAAGCAGGAAGCTTGCTAAACAACCAGTGGGGCCCCTGGATGATCGAGATACAAAAGGAGCACTTAAAGACGATAAAGTCATTGGGGAGAAACTAAATGAATTCTTTGCTTTAGCCTTCAGAGCTGAGGATGTTAGGGAAATTCCCAAACCTGAGCCATCCTTTGTAGGTGACAAATCTGAGGAATTATCACAGATTGAAGTGTTTTACTAATCTATTAGAGTTCTTTGAAGGGATCAACAAACATAACATAACATAAGAACATAGTGGACATAGTGTACTTAGATTTCCAGAAAGCCTTTGACAAGGTCCCTCTTATGTAAATTAAGTTGTCATGGGTTAAGAGGGAAGATCCTTTCATGGACTGAGAACTGGTTAGAAGACAGGGGAAAAAAGGGTAGGAATAAATGGTAAATTTTCAGAATGGAGAGGGGTAACGAGTGGTGTTCCCCAAGGATCAGTCCTAGGACCAATCCTATTCAACTTATTCATAAATGATCTGGAGAAAGGGGTAAACAGTGAGATGGCAAAGTTTGCAGATAATACTAAATTGCTCAAGATAGTTAAGACCAAAGGAGGCTGAAGAACTTCAAAAAGATCTCACAAAACTAAGTGATTGGGCAACAAAATGGCAAATGAAATTTAATGTGGATAAATGTAAAGTAATGCACATTGGAAAAAATAACCCCAACTATACATACAATATGATGGGGACTAATTTAGCTACAACTAATCAGGAAAGAGATCTTGGAGTCATCGTGGATAGTTCTTTGAAGACATCCACGCAGTGTGTGGCGGCAGCCAAAAAGCAAACAGAATGTTAGGAATCATTAAAAAAGGGATAGAGAATAAGATGGAGAATATCTTATTGCCCTTATATAAATCCATGGTATGCCCACATCTTGAATACTGCGTACAGATGTGGTCTCCTTATCTCAAAAAAGATATACTGGCATTAGAAAAGGTTCAGAGAAGGGCAACTAAAATGATTAGGGGTTTGGAGAGGGTCCATATAAGGAGAGATTAAAAAGGCTAAGACTTTTCATCTTGGAAAAGAGAAGACTAAGGGGGGATATGATAGAGGTATATAAAATCATGAGTGGTGTGGAGAAAGTGAATAAGGAAAAGTTATTTACTTGTTCCCATAATATAAGAACTAGGGGCACGAAATGAAATTAATGGGCAGCAGATTTAAAACAAATAAAAGGAAGTTCTTCAAACAGTGCACAGTCAACCTTGCCTGAGGAGGTTGTGAAGGCTAGGACTATAACAGGGTTTAAAAGAGAACTGGATAAATTCATGGAGGTTAAGTCCATTAATGGCTGTTAAGTATGGGTAAGGAATGATGTCTTTAGCCTCTGTTTGTCAGAGAGTGGTGATGGACAGCAGGAGAGAGATCACTTGATCATTACCTGTTAGGTTCACTCCCTCTGGGGCACCTGGCATTGGCCACTGTCAGCACACTGGATAGTGGGCTGGATGGACCTTTGGTCTGACCCAGTACGGCCATTCTTATGTTCTTATGTTTTTTATTTCAATAGATGTGATTCTAAATGGCCTTAAGTATTCAGTATGAATTCAGCTAATTCAGTGCAGATGGTGGAAGTGTTAAAACAATTGTTTACAGGGATGGGACTTCCTGAATGGATTGTAAGTGACAATGGAACTCAATTCACATCCAAAGAGTTTCAATTGTTTGACACGTTTCATGCCATTTGTTTTGACAGTTTTCCTACTGGGGATGCATTAGTAGAAAGATTTATCCACACATTTAAGCAAGTGATTCATGATATGGCTCCAGATAAAGGTAGCTCACAATACAATATTGTGGATTTTCTATTGCCCTATAGAAATGCGGTACATGCCACCACAAATTAGATGCCAGGAATAATTTAAGGTCTCACTTGGACTTGTTAAAGCCCAATCTGCAGAGGGACATTCTTAAGAAATAGTGTGATCAGACTCCTGACTGTGAAGTTTTCGTAGGGAAGAAAAATCGAAGAGTGTGTCTACACTGCCACTTTCAGTGCTAAAACTTTAGTCGTTCAGGAGTGTGAAAAAACACCCCCCCGAGCGACAAAAGTTTTGGCACTGGAAAGCGCCAGTATATACAGCGCTTTATCACTGGGAGCCACACTCCCGGCGATAAAGCTCCCACTCCTCATTCGGGGTGGGGGTGGGGTTATCGCTGGGAGAGCTCTCCCCCGGCAATAAAGCATGTCTACACGGCGCATGTCACAGCGCTGATAACCAACAGAATTTGTGGAAACATGGACTAAGTCACATCATGTCTTCTGATATAGAAGCAGTGCTGAATATATCAGGGAGAAGACACATTAAACCCACTTTTAAGATCTTCTGCACCAGTGATGCCTATTGGGAATACCAAGATTACAGTTGTAGACAGTGACTTGTAATAATCCCAGTGAGTCCCATGTCCCAGCTTCTACTACAAGTGACCCTAGCACTACAGAATGTTACTGATAGCTACATCAGAAAGGACAGACACTACTCCACATACTGTTGTGATAGCTACAAGACATTATACAGAGAAATTGTAATCTGCTTCTCAGATTGTTTGTAGCATATTGTATATCTTATAAAAGTAACGTATTTCTAACATATTTTTGTTTATATCCTCTTACTTGAAAGGGGGAGGAGTATGTGGTGTACAGGAATTGGGTCGTATCCCTTTAAATAGTTTGAGTTCTTTAGTGGTTGTTGCTATCTCCTGTGTTTCAGAGGCTACCAGAAAACACATGGAAACCATCTTAGCTGGTACCAGCCAATTTGACAACCTTCTTGTTTCAGCAGAGGTCAACACCTGAATGAACAAGGAGAGTGAATTATCTTCACACCTTTAGAGATGGTCTCTAAAGATTGATGAGGCTGCTTGGGAAAGCTTGCATTTCTTCTGCCCACACACTACCTGTTGTGTGGATAAAAATAGGATCTATGTCTCTAGAGCTAGTCTGATTTTATAGAAAGCAGCTGGATCTGAGTGTGCAGGCACAGCATGTGCTAATGAGAGAACATGACTGTCAAACAGTGAATAACAATTAAGTATGACAAATCTAGAGTTACCTAGGACTTCACAGTTATCACCATGCTAGATGATAGAACTCAGACACCCCACCTCCAGGTCCAAAAAAGACAAGTCAAACTCAAAAGGAAAATCAGCATTGAAAGTAAAGAATCATAGCTTTGCAGCAGGAAGTGGTACACATCTCCACTAGCCAGTTTATTATATTATGCATCTTTGATAATCCATTTGATAATGCCACCATAGCATTTGGTGTTTGGTCTCAGGGAAGCTGATGATCTGCCTCTGTATTACTGAAATTCCACTGGAGGGACTGAATTAGCAATTGCTCTCTTGCCACGCATTGGCATATCAGTAATTTATTCAGTGGGTCAAGGAATCAATCACCACTTGATGCAAGTGGGTCTTTTGTTTTCTAGATATGCAGAGGGGATCTCCTTTTTTCTCACATCAACAATTATAAACTGCTAAAAAAATAATTGTTGCTGGCTGCTTGATAACATATGTGGGAAGATCTGGTAGTCCCAGGCTGGTTCCTACTGGGAAGACGTGTCTACATCACACACAAACCTTATCACACTTGGCACCTTTATTGGCCATCTCTGCAAATGTCTACAATGTAATGAATTATTCATCCACTCTTCTGGTTGTGGTTGGGACAAGTTGTGGTGCAATGTCAAGAAGCTCTGCTCACCCACTCATGCTTCTGACTTCTCTTCCCTCCACCCCCCACAAAATATCCCTTATACTGAGGATAGGGGAATCTTCTGCACCAAACAACTAGAGTGAGAATCCAGGGTTCAGTCCTCAAAGTCCAGGAGTATTCATAGCGGCAATTTTGAATCCAAAATCCAGGCCCATCTCTACTTTTAAACATCTCCAGTCTGCCTCTACAGGAAAGCTTTCACTGTCTATAAAAACAAGCCTGGGGTTAAGAAAATGTTATTCCAAGGCTCCCTCCCAGGCTCTCAAATTGAATCAGAAGAATATGTTTCTTCTGTGAAACTAACAATCATATTATATTTGCCTATAAAAATCATAATGCTAATCAAATGATCAGAAGGTTTGAAGGTTTTTTATGACTGATTCCCTGTCACATGAGCAGTTGTATCTTTAAAATAATTTATTACAGTAACAATCTTTGTTGCTAAATGTGTTCCAACATATTTATGGAGTGATGTTTTAGTTTTTTACTGACCCTTATTTGCATAATGCTAATAGCAAAGTTTGTGCCACTAATGAGGAAAATACATATAAAATGATTGTTGTTTTTAATTACAAGTCACAAACATTGTTATACTTCAATATGTGGCTAAGTCCTTACACAAAATGTACTCCTTCACAAAATGATGTAGAAGAAAATCAATAACCATTAGACCGGGAAATGTAATTTACTGAAAGGTTTGCATGCACATTTAAAATAAATGTGAGGCCATCTGATGTAGGTTTAAAGGGGGGAATCTTTTGTACAATCAATATGCATTTGTGTCACCCATAAACACAATCCTAAAAGTGTCTAATAAATACTGATTTGGTTTAATGTTTCATTTAATATGTTGCATTCAAAGTACTATTCAGAAGGCAATTACAATAATACTGCAAACTTTGATAAATATGGCCACAGTCCTGCCACTGATTGCTAGGCAGACTGCTGTACCCACTGTTTACAACAGAACAGGTAACATTGGAGCTCACACCACCCAATGTGCCTTTGTTGCGATGATTTGTAGAGCTCTTTACTGGGATGATGGTTTTCAAAATGTTTGTTGCCTAGATCCATATTTAGGCACCTAAATAAATGGGTAGATTTATCCAAAATACAAAACAGCACCTGTGATGTTTCCCAGGGCACCCAGGGTTGCAAATACCTTGCTACCATCTGCCTGAAGCATGAGGAAACTTTGTCTGTGCCTGCCAGGGGTCAGCTCCACAACTCCCTGGCAACAATAGCACCCCCTTTAGGCTGAGCAGCCCTGCTGTCACTCTGTAAGTTAGGGCTAGGCACACCCGAACCCTCTGAGCATATCCTGGGAGAGTCCAGCCCCTGGTCCATTGGACACTCGCAGTATTTACAGATTTACTGCTTCCAAAGAGACAGTATACCCCAACTTACCAGTGTCACCTCAGCTCACAGGTCCATTTAATTCACAGCACTTAGATAGGTATGCAGTATTGTTGTAGGCATATCAGTCCCAGGATATTAGAGAGACATGGTAGGTGAGGCAATATCTTTGTATTGGAAACAAATGGTTACATATAAAATAAAATCATAAGAGGTAATATAGAGCCTACACTTAATTAGCAGCTGCTCTCATGTCTTGTAGAGGCTTGCTCAGCCACAATCCTTGCAGTGCTTTACAACCAGGCTGGCTGTGACCCTCCTTTCCTGAGACAAGCATGCTTCTTCCTGGGGTGGAAGATAACAACCTTCATGTGGCCACCTTGTTAAGTGGGAAACCATGATTAATGTTAATGAACATCAACTGTGGACCTCTAAATCAAAAAAGCAACAAAATAAGCCTACCTTCTTAGGGCCAATGTCCTAGGCAAATTGGACTGTGGTAAAGATTTGCCAGTTGAATGTTGAAGGACTGTCATGGTCCAAGTGTGACTACCTGGAGAAAATTCTGAAGATGACCAGCAGTGATGTCCTTGCCCTCCAGGAGAGACCTATATCATAAATGAAGAAAAAGCCCATTGCTACAAAATCAATGGCTATAAACTCATAGACAGCAATTGCCACCCAAAATACAGGCTGGCAATTTACATAAAGCAGGTGATCAACAAATACTATCTCCTACAAGACAAAACAAACAACTACAATCTCTGTGTGCATCCGCAAGCTAGCCATTGTTAACATATACAAACCATCTGGTGCATGGTGGCCTCAACCAGCTCTGCAGAATGCACAGGACCATATGGTATCTGTGAGTGACTTTAATAGTCACCACACACAGTGAGGCTATGCAGCAAACAACATTGCAGGCAAAAAACTGACACAGTGGGCACTGGCAAATGATACGCTCCTCCTTTTTGATGCAAAACAGCACATCACTTTCCATTCTGCAAGATGGGGCAGAGGATACTGCCCTGACCGGACATTCATCTCTACTGATACCCGCATCGCGGATCGTCCTTGATGACTTCCTGAACAGTCAGCAGAGACCAGTACTGACCTGTATTAATATTCAAATCCCAGTTCTCTACTCAAAACTGGAGCCACCCTTGAACTTCAAAAAAGCAGTATGGGCCTCCTCCACTATGACTCTAGAGAATAGAGTCTCTTGCATTCCCCCAATGCCAAAAGCTTTTGCCATTGCTGTGCTCTTAATCTCTGCCGTAAAGAAGAACATCACCCAGGGACCCAGATTAATAAACATTCCTTTCTGGACTGCAGAGAGCCAAGAGCTCCTCCATAAGTATGACGAGTGTAGAGACCCAGACACTGGAAAAACCCTCCTGGAGTCATTGAATGCAGCAAGGTGGAAATGGTGGCTTGAATGTGTAGAAAGTCTAAACTTCACACACTCGAGCAGGTGTGCCTGGAACCTGCTGAGACACCTGGAGGCTGCAAATCCCACACATGCTACTAGGCCACAGGTGAAAGGGTGTGCCATCTCTGCTAAACTTTTGTGGGCATCAAAATGGCCAGTGGACAAGTCCAGCATCTATTTCGACAGGTGATGTCGACATGTGCTCCAGTGTCTCAATGGCCTGGATCATTCACAAGTGAGGAGATCATTGTTGCCACAAAATTGGGGAAAGCAGTGGGGAAAAGTGGTGTCAATTCTGAGTTCTTATATAACCTGGGTCCTCTGGCATGGAAACGGATTATACAGCTTTTTACCAACATCCTGGAGACCCGTGAAATTCCCCACATGTGGAGAGAAGTCAAGGTAATTGCATTTCTAAAGCCTGAGAAACCTGCATATCTCTCTTCTAGTTATAGGCCAATCCTCCTCTTGAGCACCACCTACAAGGTGATGAAGTGTATGATTCTGAACTGAATCAGGCCCACTGGATGCCAGCCTACCCAAGGAGCAAGCTGGTTTTCAACTACACAGAAGTTGCTGCAACCAGGTCCTGGCCCTCACTACAAACATTGAGGCCAGATTCTAACAAAAACTCAAGACTGATACTGCTTTCATCGATCTGTCAGTGTCATGACAAGTCTGGAAGGATGCTCTGCTAATGAAACTGGCCAAAGTAACCCCCTGCGTGCAGATTCTCAGGCTGCTGAAAACCATGCTTAGTGTCTGAAGGATGTGGGTACACCTGAGAATTCAAACCATCAAGCCGCTCAATTTGAATAATGGGCTACCACAAAGTTCTGTTCTTGCTCTGACACTCTTCAATGTGTACACAAGTGATGTGCCTGAAACAATAGCACAGATATTTGCATATGCTGATGATTTGGCACTTGCCCTTCATGCCCGTAGCTTTAAAGAAATTGAAAAAAGAACAGGAGTACTTGTGGCACCTTAGAGACTAAGGAATTTATTTTAGCATAAGCTTTTGTGGGCTACAGCTCACTTCATTGGATGCAGCCCATGAAAGCTTATGCTCAAATAAATTCGTTAGTCTCTAAGGTGCCACAAGTACTCCTGTACTTTTGCGGATACAGACTAACACAGCTGCTATTCTGAAATAAATTGAAGTGATCCTTACATCTCACCTTTAGATCATGGAAGATGACTTCCAAAAGCAGCAGCTGAGCCCAAATTTGAGCAAATCAGTAGTCTCTACTTTCAACCTTGACAACAGAATCACACAAAAGAGTCTGTCGAGTTTTGTGGTGAAACTGTGTTATGACCCAAAACCAACATATCTTGGTGTCATTCTTGACCGCACACTGACCTTTCATGACCATCCCAAGAAAGTAGCCTCTAAAGTGAAGACTTGCGTCAACATTATTCAAAAGTTAGCTGGAACAAGCTAGGGATCAACTGCCCAATTGCAGCAGTAGGCCAATACCCTGAGCTGTTGTCTCCCCATTCACACTAACACAAGCACTCTTAGCTTCCATTCAGAGACTCGGTATGTAAAAGGGATTAGTGTTTTAATGGAAAGTAGTTTAAGAGAAGAGCTGCCAAAAGTCATTTTCAAGTTAAAAATCATGAGCTAGATTTTCTGATTTATTAGGGCAGGTTAGTATCAGCATTCTAGGCCAATGGAGGATTCCTATAGCACAGGAGAAATCACTGAAAGGCAAAGAGCCATTTCTACCTCCAATATATGGAAGTGTACCTTAGGAAGTGGGAGTATGATTCCAGCTGCCTGAATGCTGTCCTGGGAGCCCATGGGAGCCAATTGTAATTTAGAGCACAATCACACAATGTTGCAATGTATGAATTCCAAACAAAAATATGGATTAGTTTTATAAATAAAAAAACAAACTCTATTTCCAGTAGAATTAGAAACAAATGAAAACAGAGAAGTCTAAGGTTTTGTAAAATTTTGTTTAAAAAAATAAATTTGGGGGAAGGGGGTTTACAACAATTTGCCTTTAAAATTAACCATAATGCATCAAGTATTTTGCTATCTCTAGCAATATGCTTGAGAGAATTTGTCCAAATACATAAAACACAATGTATTCACTGATGGGTTTGAAATAAGAAGGAGAGAAAAATGACATTGATTTTATTTACAAATCTGTAGTACTGCATTTCCAAAAAAAGGTCAACTTTTCCCAGATTGTTTTTTAAAAGTCAAATAATTTGGGGGTAATATTTATTTTAAAAACGTAGAAAATAAAGTTTACATTTGTTTTGCTTATAATGTAGTATAGTAGAAGCTTACTTAAACTGTGCATACAAATATGCATGGATGCCAATTGGATTCAATTTATCCTGACTTAATTTGATTTAAATTGATGGGTCTTTTGACACAAGCTGTACTGACTAACTGTTGCTTATTGGGGTGCACTAAATCAGTGAGCATTGGAATCAAAAACTAAGCCAGATGTTCATAGTTTCTTTGATTGCCCACAGCCTTACGTTGGAAAAAGAATCATTTTGCTGATTGACTTCTGTTAGCATCTGTCAAAGTGTCGACTGCATTACAGATATGACTGTCAAAATAAGCAGAATGGGTCTAATTCTTCCACATTTACCCAAGTATAAATCATGAGCAGCTCTGTTGAGGTCATTGAATTACACCAGTGTAAAATATGAAAATGATAGTGGAATTAGACCAAATGTCTTTATAAGTAGCTGAAATCACCATACTGATATATTTATAGTCATGCATTTCTTCTCTATTTCTATTGCAAGTAACTAATGATAACATTATAGCAGTGCCATTCAGACCACTAGAGTCGGGGGGCTGCATGTATTGTTCTTACTTGTGAACTTTCAAGAGAAATCTCTACAGTAAAATCTTGACTTAAGTTTGGCCCATAGAGGCATCATTCAGGAATGACTTTTTATTATTATATTTTTATTTTTAAAATTGAGTTACAAGAGTATTAGAAAAAATATTACCGTTATAAAATGCTTTTGTGTTTTATAGTCTTAAATATATTTATTTTATTTTTTTATTATGTAGAACAAGGGGCTACAGTTGTTCATTCCAAAATATCGATTAAATTGTTTTTGAGGTTTTGAAAAACAAAACTTATTGGGAAGTGGTGAAATAACTGTAAGATGTCTGAAGGAATTTCTTGGAACTCAGCTCAAAACTTTAGATCTCTATGAGATCTACAAACTAAGCCAAGTTTGATGTTTCTAATGTCCCAATAATTTCTGAATAGAGTACAAAATTTCCAGTTGAAACATATGGGAAAAGGTTTGTTTTTTCTTTCTCCCATGACAGAATAACTGAATTTGCCCAAATGTTCCAAAAATATTGAAATGATACTAAGCTTGAAAAATTTCAATTCAGCCCAGGATTCATGGAGAATAAAGTTTAAGTCCACCTTTTCATCCTCCCTTCCTGAGCAGCCTCAAGAGCCTCCTCGCCTGTAGATCAGGATCCTGGGTCATTACATATTGGAAATTCCTGGCAGTGCACAAGGATGGTGGGGTGGGAACAATAGGTGTTTTTAAGACACTTTTGTACCACTTGGATTCCAGGCTCCCTCACTCAGGGACTGCTGAGGGGCTATTCCAGCAGCAAAGCACTCTGACCACATCCCCCTCCATTCCTCTTCCATCCCCAGGACATCCAGGTAATCTTCCTGCCAAGGAAAATTCCCAGCTGGGAGGAGATCCAGTTGCTTTCTGATCTCTTTATGCCAAAAGAGTAGAGTTGTGGGTCAGAAACGCAGTCCAGAATCAGGACATTCATTTGCTAATCATATTTATATAACACGGGAGCACATCTTGGTTTATTACGGATATTATGTGAAAAATTGTACTGTTTAATTTTTGGCTAGAAAAATTCCTGTAATGTTTTATTCTGATGGACTGGAGTGAGCGAAAACTTATTTTTTCCTCTAAATTTTTCATGAACATTTAAACAGTTTAGGAAATGTTAGAAGAGTTACCTCATCCTTTTTAGGGTGCATAGGGGGATGTCATGGTGAAATTGATTTAAGTGAAAGAAGGATCAGACCCCTGAAATGGTAGCCCCTCTGTATGCCTTTTCCCCCCCTTGGCTAATAAAGCTCCCTCTTCTCTTTCTTAGTGAGTCTAGTGTTATAAAGATAAATTTACCCTGACAGATCAAGATAATAGGGGGAGGATTCTGGAAGCGTTCTGGTGGGTGATGAGCTGTAACATCAATTAATTTGGGAATTAGTTTACTGAACTAAGCTCCATGCTTCCCCCACAAAACTCTGTATATGGCTCAGGCTTCAATAAAAGGTGCTCAGTGGAAGAGCTAAAATGAAAGAGGTTTCACCCTAAAGCTGTTTTATATGACTCAGTCTTCAATGAAAGAGCTTCAATTTAAGAAATTAACCCTTTAAGCAATGCTCCAAAATGATTGACAAAATCTCATGATTAATTTACAGCCACATATTTAAATTTTATCAGCAACTGCTTTTTTCTCGCCCTGTCACAGATCCACAGGATCTGTGCTACATCCCAGCTTTTAAACAGTCCTGTGGACGTACCCCGTCTGTGTTCCGGATCTACAAGGTGTCCTACTGTTCCTTAAAGGCAGGGAGTAGATTTATTAGTCAACTGGAACACAACGTTGGGAATTCCTTATGGGAGAAATAAAGGTTAAGACATAGCTTTTTGGGAGAGATACGGCAGCTCTCATCTGGAGCTGCCAGAGAGAGATGGAGAGCCAGAGCTAGAAATGGATTCCATGGCAGCTTGGCTGGGTGGAACACTGGCTGGCCTGAATGGACTCATTCTTATCCCAGCCACCTGACACCTTCCAGTTCATGGTCCAACTCCTGCTGGCCCATGCTGGGTTCCCACGTCCCCCATGCTGGAGATTCCCATGGATAAATGTCAATTGATCAGTCCTCCATTGTCTTTTTAATTCCTTTGCACCCACTGGGCAGCAATGCAAAGTACACAGGGAAACTGAAGCACATATAGGAATCATAAAAATAGTACAGAAAATAGTACAGTCTTCTATGCCACAGAGTTAAACCTGAAATAAGAAACAGAATTACCTCTCTTACTATTCCTTCTTAAATAGGTTTCTTGCTTTTGGCTTTACACCAAAAGCATGTAGCATGTCAGATAACGTAGGGACATACCCCACAAATCCATATTCATAAATGGATAGTGCCTCATACACATGGCATCTGGAGGACACAAACATGAAACAACATTGACTTCTGTACATTACAGAGATGGCTTGGAGGCTGACAGGTAGCATTAGATTAAAGGGGCCTGGAAGACAATAGGGATATGTTTATGATATTGTGATCCTTCAAATTTTTTAGAACTACCCTTACCGTTTCATGTACCACCAAAATCACACCTGAATCCATCAGCTCCTCAAGAACAGTTATAACTGTCCATCCTAGAGGTTGTTGTAGGTTTTTTTTATGGATAGATTGTAAGAGAGATTACAGCAGAGGAAAAAAATATACAAAAGCAGGCTGTTTGGGGGGAGAGAGAAAAAGGGACATATGCTGGAAAAAACTGTTCCCTCTGACAATGAACTCAAAAGCAATCTCTTAGAGATTTGAAATCAGTCTCCATTTTGAAAAGAGCTTAGGTCACATTTTAAATTCCTAATTGAAATAACTAGTTTTTCAAAAGTGCTTAATAAGCTTCCATTGGGAACAATGTGATCTGGCTACTTTGTTCAGGAGCTGGGCATAAATGTTTTGTTCTTTAGTGTTTGGGGGTATTTTTATTCTGTACCTTGTGGATTATATCCTTTGTCTGTAAATAATCCCATCTCTTGTTGCTCCTTTGGTTCAGCAACTCTGGCCTCCAGATATGGTCTCTGGGCTCTGAGGGTCCTGTGCTGTGTGCATTGGATGAACATACATTTGCTACTTGGTCAAAAGGCAAGCACCTATGCAATCTGCAAGTCTGTGCAGCAAACCATCCTGGTTAATGTTCTGTTGGTCTTCACCTTTTATGATTAAATTAGGAGATCACTCTGTGACTTGGGTATAGTGGACTGAACTAGGAATTTGGGGATAGATTTTGTGTGGCTTCTCCTGAGAGCAGTATATAAGGCCTCGGGCGTGGGTCAGAATCAGGCCTCTTCGTCTTTCTCTTTGTCAGCGTTTTAGCTATTTCTGTAATGCATGTAGGGGCTTTTCTTCTCTTTATTCCACAGAGTCTGTTCAGTCTCAGTGCCAAATTCCCCAATGCTCAGTGTGTCAGTGCATCTCTGATCAAGAATGTAAATCTGGGTAACTCCACTGATGGCAACAGAGTTAGACCTGTGTAAGAGAGAGGAGTATTAGCCTCTAGAACTCTAACAGCCTAATCAATGCAAATGGAGCTCCAATAGGTCATTAGATACAGCCGTTCATAAATAAAAAAACAGCGAAGAATCACATAACCCAACACAGAAACCACAGTGTCCTCATGCACCAATCAGTGTCCATCCAACTCCTACCTGGAAACTCTCTGCTGGACCCAAATTAAGCTCTTTGCCCACCAGGTCCAAATTAATCTCCCTTCTATGTCCCCAGAAGCTTCCCTCAAGATCCAAAAAAGTGGGACGCTCGGGGGGTATAGAAAACTTTCTTTATTTGGGGGGGGAGAGAATAAAAAATAATAAAATAAAATAACAGCTGTTGAATATTGCTCTTGTGGGTAGGTTTTCACCAGGAGTAAATCTGGCCATTTTAATTAAGTAAATAAGCTTCTGTTCCAAGCTCAGTGTTTCCTTTATTAATGCAATCCCTGAAGTTTTTAGGTGGCTAAAGCTATCTCCCCAAATTTAACATTTTCTACTCCCATGGGAAGAATACAAAATCCTTATTCGGGTGTTATTACTGCTCTTTTTGCTGCCTCCTAATCCTCCCTTTGTCTTCACAGATCATGGGATTCACTGATGGCCTTTTTTTCTCATTTCATTTTGGGAAATGATTGGCCCAATTTTCTCTTCTCTTCTTTATGGGATGATAGGAGCTGAGGTGGAAGAGTTCTTCCTTCCCACATCTCAGGAGGGGAGTTGGGTGCCACACTCCTTAACCCTCCCAAAGGTTTGTGTGGGGCTAGGGGTACTTCCTCATGGGAAACTCCTTACTCCCACTTATTGTTGCCTTGCCTTTCATGAGTCTTAATCCCCCCTCCCTTAATGAGTCAGTGCTGAGTGGTCTAAAGAGGTGGGCAGTGCCTGGTGGCATCTTGTTCTCTTCCATCTTGTTTCACTCTCCATGTAGCTGTGTTTCCTATTCCAGCTGTATCCATCCAGCTTGTTTGTATGTAAGTTGCCCCACACTTGCTTATGTTGACCTAATAACATGTAAGCACTCTGCATTTAATGCTGTATTGTTCCAGTGAATTTAAAAAGGGGGAAAAAAAGACTGAACAATATTCAGCTATCACTGGTTTATGTACTGAAAACATTCCACTGCTACAAGAGAAAGACCGCTTAAAATGGTGGTGATTTTTCTTCCTGTAAGTTGTGTCTCATTAGAGTTAAATGTATCATTTCATACACTGTCACAATTGTGTTCCAGTAGGGTAATGTGCATCTAAGTCTGGTGGATACCTGTATGAAGTATTTATAGTGATGCATATTGAAAAGGTTACATGACTAATTGTACTTGCATATGTTTTCATCCCTTAGCTTGGCTTTCAAATTTGTGATTTTGTGTTCAACTTACTTTTTATAGTAGATAATTCTAACCTGCTCATTAAATTTAATGAGTAATCACATCAGCTAGCTGCTGCTTCTACATGATACACTTGTGCATACAGTCATCGGCAAGATTATGCAAAGCATGAAAAATGAATGCACACATGCAAAAATGCTTAATACCCTGAAATGTTCAAGAATCATTTAATCAAGAAATCATCAGGTATCATCTGAATTTCTAATCTCCTTTTCTCTCTTTTTGCACCTTCTAGGAAAACTGTTGGGGAAAGATGCATCATTGAATCATATGCAGTTTCCTCAAAGACTGTGGCTTTGTTTTTTCTTGATGAAATAAACAGAGACATATGTCTGCACAAGGGTGCATTCTCACTCCATCATAAATGAAAAAGAAATGGAGGCTAAGATCATGTTTAAATCTGGCTCTTGTAGAGG
This sequence comes from Terrapene triunguis, assembly GCF_002925995.2. Taxonomy (NCBI): domain Eukaryota; kingdom Metazoa; phylum Chordata; order Testudines; family Emydidae; genus Terrapene; species Terrapene triunguis. Next base: position 30,210,089 of record NW_020664561.1, on the reverse strand, counting down.
GAGCTCCAGCAGGAATTGTGCTTCTGGACATATCATCCGGTCCCTAAACGTTCCATGAATGTAGGGAGAAGGAGTGTGTACACTGAATACCCTGTACCATCTTCTTGTATTCTGCTCCCTCCTGTGTTGCTGACCAGGTTTGTGGGTGGATGTGGAATTGTGGTAGGGGAAGGCATGGTCTTACTTCCAGTGTGAATGCTTCCTTTGGTGTTAGAAGAGCAGCAGTCGTTGCCCCCTTCTGAGCACAGTGGGGCTTGCTCCTTGTAAATGGGGAAATAAGAAAGTGAAGTCTTTTAGCATCCTCCTCCCCCCATGCTAGTGTCAGATGCAGTCTGAACACTGGGATACCATGCCGATGGACATGGTGGTAATTAATACCTAGGTCTTGTCTGGCATTTTTCATCCATAGACCTCTAAGTGCTTTTCAAGAAGGTCAGTGTAATTTCCCCCAATTTACAGATGGAGAAATTGAGGCACAATTGAGATGCCCGAGGTCCCCCAGCAGGCCAGTGGCAAAGCTGCGACTAGAGCCACGCTCTCCTGAATCCCAGTCCACTGTGCAATGTACTAGGCCCCAGTACCTCTAGCTGTGAGAACCTACATAAAATATTTAGGGCTGATCAAGACTCTACTCATATGGGTGACAAATAGCTTGTCTTGCCCCACAGACTCCAAAAAGCCCCTCTGAGTCACAGTCCCCTATGAGTTCCACTGTCACACAAGCAGGAGAGGTGTGCTTCATCTGCCAGATGTTCTTCAGGCCCAGCCAGCGATGGCTCTGTGTTCTCCTCGCCCTTCCTCATCCATTTGCAACCAGGGAGAATAACTGTTTGAGGGAACCTGTTCTTCTCTCCATTGCGCAGATGCCTGATCTAAGCAAACACTGTGATTGCATAGGGTGTGGCCAGCATTCTGTTTTCTGTGCCAGTGGTGGAGGGCTCTTATGCCATCCTTGTGCTCTCCTTGCTGGTGTAAAGGCCCAGGGGAAGAGATTAACAGGGACCTATACTTTCATTACATTTCCATTGTATTTGGTTATATTTTGCAGCTGTGCCTTGATGGAATATATAAAAAAAAACGGTTTCATGCCATAAGCTAATAGAACTCAACACAGACATCTCTAGTAGGTCTGTCCCTGAAAGAATTTTCTGCTTAGTTCGATTTGCCAGTATTCATACTTAGACAGCAGCTCTGGATTAAGAGTAAACTATATTAAAATTTGATGAAATATTTGGAAAGATAAAATAATACAAAGGCAGAAATGACTAAGGACAAATCCTTCAGCAGCTGTCTTAAATTGCTTTACTCCTGGTCACTTATATCCATTATATGGCCAGTTCTTATCTCAGAAGTCTTGCTTTGTTGTTTTTAAATTCCAGCAGTTGGAGCAGTGCTTCTCATCAGTAAAGAGGTTAAATGCATTCTCTGAGCCATGCCATGGCTCCTGGTTAAGGCTGGTTGCTTGTCATGCTATGAAATGGGCAAAGTTTTGCACTGATTTCTTATATCTGATACACAGAGTAATGGGGTGGCATACCGGGGATCTCTTTATTCTCCTCTGCAGGGGAACAGTATGTATGGGGCTTTATTTCCCTTCCTGCAGAGGACAGCATCATCTTCATCTTCCTGCACCAATCACAATACTTAACCATATCTTCCTAAACTTTTAACTTCTGATCCCTTTCTGAAGTCAGTGAAAGTTCTGCAAGATCAGACCCTTCATGTCAGAGAAGCATCTGAAAAAGCATGTCCCTAACACTGTTCTTCATGGGCACAATTGAACAACTGTTCATTTTGGAGTCAGACTTCTCCAGATTTCAGTGGCTTTGGATTAGATACTTACCGATCATTCATTCACACAGATAGACCTTTTGAAATCAGTCGGAATACTTGTGTGAGTAAGTGTTCACCAGCATGAATGAGGGTTGCACAATCAGGTACCATCGAGGTAAGTTTTTCAATGGAGCAAAGCTGCTTGCAAATCCAGGGGTGCTGAGCCCCATTACAAAGTATGTCCATTCACCCACATCCTCATCTTCTCTAGTAGTAAGTAAGTGTTTCCATATTCTTAGAGACTGACTCACCTCTCATTTGAGGGGCATGGATCAGCATTCACATCACACTCCCCATCACTACCCAGCTCAAGATGGGGAAGCTAATTATCCAACTAGCGGACCAAATTTGGTGATGAATCCTGGTCATGTGCCACCAGAGGCACGTTGCACATATGCTATAAGAGAGACCTCTCACTTAAAATGGTATAGCCTGGTCAAGTATTACAATTGTCAAAATACTTATTGGGGTGCAACATGACCTTGTCATAAATAACAGGTTCTTTTTCAGGTGACTATTTAGAGTTAATTAAGAAGATGAAATTGGAGAAGCACATATAGAAACTGTTTGAGCTTTAGTTCATACTGGAATATGATGGAAAATATAGAAAAATCAATATACATAAGTATAAGAGTAAGATAAATACAGTAAAGTGGTTTCCTGCATTGTTCATACTTACAATCTTACATTGTACATACTTTTCCTTTCATCTTCATTTTTAATGGTCTCTGTAAGGTTACAAGTAAGTGAAGATCAACCCAAGAGGATGGCACTGGGCCAGGCTTCCTACCTGGTTGTCCCATATCATCCCGTTATCTCAACAACAGGTTGGGAAACCACATCTTTTGTACACCTTTTCCTATTCCACCCACACGTCTAGGACTATATTTGATAAGGTGTCAACAGGGCCGGCCCTAGACCTATTGGCACCCCAGGCAAGAAGCATCTTTACCGCTCCCCCCCCCCATTTGTTAAACTTTTGAATACCTTACTTTTTATTGCATTTGCAGACCATTTCATGACTTTGATGCACGATTTGCTCATTTACTGGAAACATCATATCCTCGATTTTGCCCGGCCCATCCAAAATTGTACGATCAATATCGGCAGAGTTTAGGATCACGGCCATAAAGCAGGATCTGATTTATCAATTTGTGGTGTGCAACTTTTCTCATGGCTTTTTCTGTCATCACATGAGGCTGATTCTTCTTTATTGTTGTTTTTCTCCTTTCCAAGTAAACCAGATTTTTCTTTGTCATTACTCTCCTTTTCATGTGAGCCACATTCTTCTTTATCATCACTCTCCTTTATGGCACCAGGAAAACTGGACAATTCTCCATCACTTTCCACACATTTCTATACCTTATCTTCAGGTAAATCTGCTAACTCCTTAGTAGGATTTCCATCATTTATGCTTTGCTCCTCAATTTCTTCTGCACTGGGATGAATGCTACTACCTGAAGCACAGTATATGTGGTCTTGTTTCTGTTATTTTCCCATCAATTTTGTTCCTTGCTCCAAACTAGATTGCAACTGAGCTTTTTGCTTCCTATACTGAGGTTCTGAGAGCTTCTTTGGGGGCATCTTTTATTTTCTATGGGGGAAAACGGATAGTCTTAGGTAGAGCAAAAGTCTGTGTTCTGCAGTCTTAGAAAGTCATCGAACATTACACGTTCAGCATGGCAAAAGAAGTAACAGTATTTCTTTTATATTGTTGCCTAGATAGGGGTTCGATAGATATTTCTGGCATCTCATTAAATATGTCCTTTATTAGTCGCTACTTACACTTTTCAAGTCTTAAAACACAAGTACACTTTCACAGTTACACAAAGAAATAAGGTTCACAATATTACAGCTGGGCTTATATTTCACTGACTGACTGGCAATGCCCTGCTCCTTGTATACCCGCAAGGGCATAGCTGACAACATTCTAGGAGATTCAAGGAAAATGTAGTTCTCAGAAAGTCTGGAACAAAGGTCCAGAACATTCTAGGAGGTTAGTGCAAAATGAATCCACATACAGAATATGTGAAACATTTTACTTCAAACATTCTATTTTCCCTTTTGTCGCTAACAATAAGAACAGCATCCTGAGCCTGGAGCCCCCAACCCCAGCACCCCCGGTGGTCGCCTCGGTCGCCTGTCCCTAAATCTGTTCCTGGTGTCAACCCCTGCCCATGTTTAGTATTCTGGGCCTTTAATTTGCAGCCTCCATGAAAGACAAGAGGATTTTTGATTTAATGTTTTAGTGTCTTAAATGTACTGTGTCTCCTTAGAACTCACTTCTTTTGACTAATCTCGTTCCGTCCCCCCCCCCCGACACACACACTAAATGACTTGCTGTCTTGTATCCTATCATAATCCTTCATTTACAAAATAAAGATTAAAACCTTGGGAACCCCAGGTACCTTGTAAGTAATTCAACATGTGGCAAACCATAATTGTTCAAACACTTTGCTTTTATGTTGCAGCCCTTCTTTCTCCTTTGTCTCTATTTTGTCCCCTTAGACTGCAACTCTTCATGGAAGAGATCTTATATTTCTGAATGCCTATAAACCACCATGCACACTAATGGTACTATAATACTATCATGGATCAAACTGTACTACAAAAGAACCTCAGATGTCAGCAGACCACTTAACACTTGGGCTTCCTATTACTTTCTGTTACACAGATTATACCTGTTGATAACAAGTTAGTCTAAATAAAGCAAGTTATTGGGAAATCTATTTTCTGGACACTCATGTATTAGACAATGGAAAATATATCTGTGCATTATCTCTCATAAGCGATAGTATTATGCTGTGACGTATAGATGGTGTTGTAAAGTGGTTTAAGCATTATTTTTATATATAAGAAAAAATAACTACAGCTGGTTGAAAATTTCTGAACAAAAAAATTGTTGTAAATGCAATTTCGAAGAAAACAAGGTTTTGTAAAATATTGATTTCTTTGAAATGTCACATTTTCAATCAACATTTAATTTGAAAAAAAAAAAGATAATTTTTTTCTCTTTTTGGTTGAAATTTCCTCCCCCAAATTTAGTTTTACCACTCTGTAACTTGTGATTGGTGCACTTAGTGACTTTTCATTTGTGATTGAATTTTGTCATATTTTCCCATGTGGTTTCCTATGGTTGGCTGTGTGAACTCAGAAATACTTGGAGAACATGTGATTGGCTCAGTTGACATGCATGTCTAGAGGATTAATTTCTGCCTGTTTACAATGGAGCTTGAGTCTTTCGGTTTGGGACTAGATGAGGATATGTTGACTGACTGACTGTCTACTTGTGCAATTCCCAAGAGAGAACAGTTATTGGGCTCGTGTTAAATCTCCCTCACCACTGCAATTTGCAGCTCCTTGATTGGACTATTTTACATATAAACATTTTGGATAGGGCTTATATATTGTGGGTCTGACCATCGGCTAGTAGGGTTACGGGGCGGGGGGGGGGGAAGACAAGAGCTTACCCTTTCCTCATCTATTCCCTTCCTCCACCAAATCATTGGGTGGAGGGAACCTGGATTTGGGGTTAGTATTTCTGTCTCTGAAAAATGCATCTCCTCTCCTCTTCCAGGGTCACCTTTTCAGACCTCAGAGTACCCTCTCCTGATCCACAGATGTAAACAGCTGTCTAAGGGAGACCAGGAGTACTACTACGTGCCAGGGACCAGGAGTAGTTGATTGGGGTGGGGGGGTTGCACTTGGGAATGGGAAGAAGAGAGGATTGGGGACAGAGTCCAGTATTGCAGTTGATAGTAGGGAAATGAAGTTACTGGCACCTTGGGGCTCTTGCAGCACCTCTCCCCACCCCAAGTCTTCTGGGTGCCTCTTCTGGAGATAACTCCTGTCCCCAGCTAATATGTGAACCCAGCTGCCCCTTCACAGTGAATGCAGGAAGCCAAATCTGTCAAAATGTGGCTTTCCTGCGTCCACACAGAAATGTTCCCAGACAGTGCATCGCAGCTCTCAGCTCTCTCCCTCTGTGCCCTTGGGCTGTCCAGGCTGTGCAATTGCTTCCCCATCCCATCACCAGGTCCTCTCCATCAACACCCTTTTCCTCCCCCTGCCTCACCATCTCCCTTTCCCACTTATCTCTCTCCTTCAAACTATGATTGTGGGGTTATTTTCATTTTGTTTGGTGTGATTTATTTTTTATTTGGTTGTGCCTAGCAGAGGACAATGGCCACTTCCCCTGCCCACTTATTAAGATATAAACTCAGAATAGCCATCTTTGGACTTCTTCCTCCAGGTCAAAATTTTGAATCAATAAAATTGGAAATTTAGTTTCAAATAAAAAATGTATTTGTTTTTCCTTTCAACAGTTTGGAATCGGCAGTGTTGGAATTTTTCTTATGGCAAAATAATTGAAAAAACCCACACATTTTGTTCCATTCCAGAATGAAAATGATTTAGAAATTTGTCACAAAAATCTAAATTCCATTTTCTGACCAGCTGTAACAATAACAAAGCTTTCATCTTAATAACTATGCAATGAGCAACTCAGAATGCCCAGAGCAAAGTGGATATATCTAAAATCCTTTTGAGTGCTAACAAAGGGATCCCTAAACATGAAAATCGGAAAGATGGTCAATTCTGAGTGATGCATTCTCCAGAGCCTGTTCCTTCTCTGTGTATTATTTTGTGAGTCAGTTTGGTCAACAGGATCACAAAGCTGAGCTTTTCTCTCACCTGAATTGCCATTGTGATGACATTCTAATACAAAAAGAGACAGACTCTGGAGATTGTATGAATAGAATATAAAGCCTTGCATCATTTTATTATTAATATTCCAACAGAAGAAAATTTTATGTCAACAAAAAGAACTTTTCACTTCCTCCTAAACTACTTCATTCCCTACTTGTGTTTTAAAAAAAAACAAAAAAACCAAGACTGGAACTGTCCTTTGTAATGAACTGAAAAAAGCCACCATGGCATTCTTAAGGCCTGATCTAAAGGCCAGTGGAAATACTCCAAATGAATTCACAGAGCTTTGTGTCAGGCTCTTAGTGATTTTTGTACTATGCAAGTTTACATAGTAAGATACAAAAAAAAATTGTCTTATTTTCAAATACAGTAAATGTGCTGAACTGTTGACTCTGTGCTTGAAATCAATAGATGGTCGGTGCTCAAATCCTTTAGGTTATTTAATATTTTCTAAATAAAGACCCAGCATCATTGTTCTGCTCTGGCTGCTTTTTGCCATTTTGTTGGTACAAAGCAACTGTAAGCCCAACAGGTTTCAGCACTGGAGAATGCCTCCTGAGTGAAGTAGTAGTCTTGTGGCATAGGGCTACTGTAATGACACCTGTGCTCTCTCCTTTACTGTCCTCAGCAGGGATGGTATGACAGGGGAAAATGGGACTTGGCCAAGATGCTGTATTTACTGCATTCCTGGCTGCTAGGAATCCCCTGTGGTCTATTGACACCTTCAGGCTGTTCTGTTGAACAACAGGGACCAAGTGAGTCCAGGCAGGCCCAGGCTTTTGAAGGCACAAAGACACCTTTAAGCCCTTGTGCTAAGCATATTTCTGTTGGGCCAAATAATTTGGTTCAAACAGTTTATAAGGATAGAAGAGGGTGAATATTTTTCTTTCAAGGAGAATTTCACTGATCACTATTTAAGTGATCAAATGGAGGCTAGTCCACAAGAAGCAGCAAATGCTTTCCTTTACAAGTTGTTGGAAAAAAATATACTGAAAAAGTATTAAAACCCAGATTTCCCTAATGTAATCAGAAGGAGAAGTGATGATAAATGTTCCATCAAGTATTGTCTTTACAGTATAGTTTGGCAAGTGATTAATTTCTCATTTTCTTGTTATCCGTTTAAAGCCACTGTTTGTGACAGATGTTTTTGTGTTAAAATCATGAAGGAGGCTGAGTAATTATCCTTTCTGTGCCTAACGTTGTTCTGGAAATACCAGCTGAGTATGAGAAAGGCAATAATGTTAGTCACTTGGGAGAAATGGCTGATAATCAGAAAATTGAAAGGTAGCTTGGGTAGTAAGTACATTCATAATATTTCATGAAATATTAACTGGGCATTACAAGATAAACAACAGGTCACTATCAGCCATTTTGATGAAAATGATCAAATGACGAACCGCTGAGGAACAGAAATATGTTTTCTGTAGAACAAGTGTGTTCCAATAAGTAGTCACAGATTCACTTATGGACTAGACAAAACAAAAACAGGGCAACAGTACATGATGGATAACCTCCAACAACCAAAAGAGGGAGAAGAAAGGGATACACTTGTTATTGCCTATGCACTTTTCCATTTTTCATGCTTGTGCATTTCATGATGTCACCCTGGCCAACTTTCTGAGTACTACAATGTCTCCTATTCATATACAAGTTTTGTCTGTTCGTAAAATTTGATGCCAGTAGCATGGGGAGGGTGGTGATTTGATGTAAAATCCAGAAGTCACGTAGCAGTGTAAGCCTCTTTATGATTACATAGATTGTTAATTCCTGGTCTGAAATTTATTGACTGGTTTTTGCTTATAGATTTGAGTAAGGATTTAATTTACATAGTTTTTGAGGTTTTTTTGTGGGCCTAGCATCTCTTCATGACACCTATGTCTTGATTTTATATCTAGCAACACTCACTTTCTACAGAGAATTAAGTGCAATTCAGGGTGTTACTAATGTGTCAATTTCAAGCCCATTGATTTTCTGCTAGGCACAATGTACTATGTACAGTGTTTAATAATGTTGAATCTTTGAACAGAGCATGTACAAAGTTTGCTTCTGACATTATCAAATAATTAATAAGACACATGAATTCCCCATAGATGATTAGCATACCTAAGGGTAGAAATTCCTTTTCCTTGCTGCCTACACATTTGAAATATCCAATATATTTGGAGAGCTGCTTATTGTGCATTTTTTATTTTTAATATTAGAGAGATGGAGTGTAGTTCAGTGGTTAGGGTGCTAGCTTGGGTTGTGGGAGACCAAGGTTTGGTTTGTGCTCTGCCACAGGTATTCTAAATGACCCTGGGTAATTCTCTTACTTTCTGTGAGCCTCAGCTCTCCATCTGTAAAATGGGGATACCAACATTCCCCTGCCTCACAGCGGCGTGTGGGGATAAATACATTGAAGATTGTGAGGTGCTCAGATGGCTATGGGGGCCATAAAAGATGGATAAAGGTTCTGAAAAGAAGTTGAGACCACAATTTTGCAGTTAGTAGCACACAGGCAGACTGCTGTGAATACACAAAGCCCCATTGACTATAACAGGGATCTATACAAGCTATCAGTGTCAGGACTGGGGCCTTGGGTATTAATACCTCTGTTCATGATGCATTTGTAGTGCTTGCCTGTGTTTATAATAAGATTTTTTTTTTCATTCTGGATTGTCTGGAAGCAGAATGCCATTACACTACTGAAACTGATGTAATATTTCTTGTAGTTTGAAGAAACAGAGTGACCAGTCCAGGTAGCCAAGACTTGATTTTATTAATAAAATTCATATTTTCCCTCTTTGAGGTGACAGTTACAAACTTTGGTTCAAAAATAAAAGAAATTCTGAACAGCAAAAGGTTGACTTTTTAAATCTCACTTTTACATGTATAAAATACCAGTTGGAAATGAGGGAGTGGAATCTGGTACCAATTAATTTAACAATTTATATAAGAAATAGTAACAAACATTTATTTTCAAGTCTTACATATATTATGAAAAATAATTACAAAAGGATTTGTGTTTTAAAGTTAAAATGTTATTTCTACTTCCAACTACCTGAAAAAAAAATGTTTAGCTGGAAGGCCAAACCAACCTTTTTGTGAGATTTGGATTGCAAATTGTAACAGTTTGGGTCAGAAAACAAGCTCTGTAGATAGCAGTCCCCTCGTATGTTGCTTTGCAACTAGGTAGAATCACATGACCTAGACATATTGTGTTCCTGGCCTTAAGTTGAAATAACAGAGAATTCATATTGATGGGATGGGCAAATAATATATGGGCTATCATGTGAAACTTAGTATCCAGTTCAGAAGCAAATATTCATCACTGCTCACATAAAAGCTATGTAAACACTGCACAAATCCATAAATAGTTGTTTTGAATCAAGTTTTAATATTTATATGGTTTAAAGAAGCACAATGAAAACAAATTCAGATGAGATAAAAAAAAAGGATAACTATAACTACCAGTTACTTCACATAGACTTAAACAGATCTCTGCACATACTTTCCCCACCTTTTTCATACACATTTTCCCCACCCACAAATATAAACTTGCTTATTTTAGGTATATACAGGTATCTTAAGAAACCCTAGAATCTGAAAAGGAAAATAAAAAGTCTGAGGTAATAGCACCATGGAATACAGCACCTCAGTGGGTGTGTTCATTCTTGAAATTCATTATCACAAAGTAATATCAGCAAAGTGTTGTTTTGAGTTTCTTGCCAAAGATTTTCCAGTTTTGCCACCTGAAGCTTTGTTGGCGACTTCAAATAACAGAGCTTTTCAACATCAATATATACAAAGGGACTTTATTATTAATCGGAAAAATTAAATTGGATTCACTGGAAATTACAACTTTATTTTTCATAATACATACACAGTATTGACAAAAATGTTTTGCAATTATAAAATAAGAGCCAGATGCAATTCAGAGACACATGCAAGTTTTGGAAATGGACACACAAATAACAGTATAGTACTGTACATAGAATAATTACAATTTATTAAACACACCTCCTTAGCACCTCTTTGTTGAAATAGAAGGAGCACCATGACATTCATGTTTTACAGCACCAAGGAATCCAAAAGGAGTATTCATAAAGCTATCCCTATGTTGTGTGTCTCTGCCACAGCCTCTTCTGTCCCTCATGATTTGCCAAATAAGTTTAAGTCATGTGATTCTGGCCCTACAAGGGCAATGGATATTTCCTAGATAAGACATTCGTACCCAGCAAGACATTTTTTTCTATGCCATCCTTAATCAAAACTTGCATGTGGCATGAAGTGGGTCGGTGGCACCTAGGCACAACTTGTTTGCCGATCTGCTCTTTGCCCTATACTTAACCGAGGAAACAAACGGGACCAACTTCGAATCCAAACTTCTGGTTCTGATCACCAAAGTCATTAATCATCACATCAACAATAGGCACTTGGTCTATTTTAGGTGTACTGATTTCGATCACAGTCTTTGCATAGCCTTTTCTTGACTGTAAAAAAAAAAAAGGGGGGGGGAACAAAATAAAAAATGGTTATGCATAAAAGTTGCAATGTTATAGATCTTTCACAAGTTAACTTTACAATATAGATTGTAATTATAAATAACTGCCATCCCATGTACTGAAAAGTATACACTAATGCCAGATGTTTCTAAGAAGATATTTTTTCTTGAATTATTTTCTTTTTTAAAATTAGTATTTTTATCTTCTAAAAATGCAAATGTGAAACTACTGTTTTTGGAAAAGAGAAAGTGATTGAACAGCACAAAAATCTATGGGATAAAATGGGCCTCCTCACTGGAAAAATCCATAAGTGGTTTAAAGTTCCGTGGAGAATTCTGAGTTTGCATATGTAGTAGCTGGTGAATCATGTTGTCAGGGGTTGTGGGGATTTTATCCTCATGAAGAGGCCAGTAATCCAATTTAGAGATGACAACTGAGACAATGTGCACTTCCAAGGAGAAAGGCTGTAACCTCGTTGCAAAGTGCTACAGCAGCTACTTGGAAATTCAAAATATCCAGGACTCTGACATGACTGCTAGATTATGCACCTTTGTTTATTTTTTTAAAAAGTAGGCAAACTCTGTTAATTGTGGGAGCAGATATCAGCTCCACCATCTCCTCTGGTATTTTACCCAGCCAAAGCAACATCTTGCTATCATCTGGAGTGAGCTTCTGTCATCTTACCCCCTCATCCAAGCCCCAATCTCAGAGAGACACTGAGAAAGCTGAGATAATGTCACAGCAGGCTATGATAAAAAAGGGATGTAGAATCTAGTGTTATCAGCTTATTAATAGCACTTCACCCCCAAACCATTTCACTATCTCTCCCAAGAGTTTCACATATAGATACCACAATAGCAGAAGCTATAAAGAAAAAAACCTAAAATAACTAGAAAGAGAGGTACATGTTGAAGAGAAGCAGTCATAGAATAGAACCCTATGGTACTCCATCATGAGAACTCTTCTGGCAGATAAACAAAACACTACTATTCATCCAAAGAAGAAAAGAACACAGCCAATCGAGCACCATTCTGTCTAACTCCACCAGATTTCACACCTGTGTGAACATCACCCCTGGCATATTGCAACAAAAAACAGTGATAAATGTAAAAGAATCCACAGTGAACGTATTCTACCTCCATTGCCAAGAAGAGAGCACTGACCAACTACACTAGCAATGTCTTTGTATCACAACCTGGTCTAACACAAATGGAAAAGGTTGTTGGAAACCCAAGGACTCCAGGTATTGCCTCCAAGCTATTTATCACAACCTTCTCAATAATTGTCTCTAAAAAAGGAATTTTAGAGAGGATTCTTAGATATCACAAAAACACAATGATTAGTCAGGTGTAAATGCATAGATATGTAGCTATCTAGACAACAAATGGCAAAATATTCAGCATTGAGACGTGGCTTCTGAGGCAAGAAGCTAACAACTGATACACTTGAATGGACCCAATACCTTGTTGGAGAGATGATCAGATAGTTGGTGTGTGTATGGAATATTCCTAGTGACACTATGGAAGCTGGGAGAAGAGTGGGCAGGATATAATCCATGGACTTTACCTCGTGTTGATTTCTGCTCTTCTTTTAGATAAGCAATGCACACATGTCAAACTATGCAATTAGTGCAAAGTGCATACAACAAAAATGTGCTTTGGATAGCTGTAATTCATAGATACACAGTAGATCCAAAGCTTGTGAACAATGTATCTTCCCCTTGCATCAATTGATTTCAGAGAGTTAACATATACTAACAGTGCAATGCCTCCTTTCACAATACTTATTTTCTGCTGCTTTTCCCTTACATAACTTTTTTAGAATAGCAAAATATCTAATTTCAGCACATTGGCACTAACAGCAAGCATTCATTCCAAACTTTGCTTTGCTATTGCTTAATTTGTGCTTAATATTTTTCTTGATATGAAATTTAGAGAACTGACTAATTCATTATAGTTAAAATCTACTAAAATGGCAGAGTATTAAAAATAAAATCTTCAGAGCCTTTCTCAGAAGGAAGACAGCATAAGAATGAACTAGTTTGACTACTAAGCCCACCTGTCATATTAAAGTAGAAAAGAATATTTTGAGCCTATACTTACTGCACAGCCATCATGAAGAGCTTTGATGTAAGGATTGTTGTCATAAGACATCTCTTCGTCATTTGATCCTAAGAACCTCAGTGCTTTGTCATAGCTGTCAGATGACCCATCATGCCAAGCTACGGACTGATGACAGTTGTAAGTGAAATTTTGTCTGGCAGAGGCACTCAGTAGTTTAAGGAATGTCATTTGAACCATATTAATGGAATTGCCTTCAACATCCACATAGGAAAGCTGGAAAATATAAGTAGGCACATGAACATTTGGTTGCTTCCTTCTCTTAAGTGCAAAAGCAGAAAATTACTGTTGACACAGAATCCCATTAACTGATCTTAATGTAAAAATCAGCCGATACATACTATATTGTCATTCTTAGATTTTAAAGCACAATCAAGCTATGAATTAGTAAAAAGGTTTTCATTTTATAGCAGTAATTATGACAAACAACTATACATTTAGCTGCATCCTATTGCAAGATCCAGAGAATCGTCTCCAAAATATTCTGACCTTGTAATAGCAAATTCTTCTGAGACATAGGTTCAGTTCATTGTAACTATATGTCTGTTACTGAGTATGCATAAATGATGCTGCAGCCTATCTTTAGTTACCTGGAATGGAGCCTGGGGATCTGCACTCAAGCTGTTTTACAGAGGGTTAGTGGTGGTGCAAGGGCTGCCAGAATACAGCCATCCACTCTGCAGTTAACCACTGCGTTTTTGCTACATTTGAAGCATGATAAGTAGGAAAGCACAGAGCAGGCCCTTGCTGTCCAATGTGCAAGAGGCCACTTAACTGCTCTAATGTTAAGGGGGGAAAAGGTTGAGGCTGCACGAATTCCTTTTTGTATTATATAGTCAAGATTATTCAGTGAACGTTGATCATTGATAGTACATGCCTGGTTTGTGAATCACTGTATGTTGAGATGACTACTTACCAGTTTGCCTCTCTTAAATTCACTAAACCAGGCTCCTGGATTCTCCTTTGGCCATGATGAAATTCTTACCTGTTGTAAGCAGAGAATGTGAGTATTTACAACATACGTTAGAAAAAAGAATGCTTTTTCACATCAAAAACTGCAAAATAAATCTTCCTTCTGGGATATCAACCTATTTTAAGTGGTCTTTGGAGCTATGCAGACACACATCTACATTTGATTTATTTAATACCCTAAAACTGGATACTTTGCTTAGATAGAGATAAAATACCCACAAATTAATTGCTTTAGACCAACTGAACTGAATAAAAGATGTTAAAATAATTTCTGTTCATAAACTATACAGAGCATGTAGCAGAGATACCTCAGATCAATTCAGATAAGTTATTGGGGTAAACTGCACCCGTTTGGATTCATAAGGATTTGCACTGGTATGACTACATTGATTCATATCCTTGTCTAGATAGGCTTTTAGAAAGCCACCTTCTTCATTGGTTAGGCAGCCATTTATACTTATGGGTGTGAAACACTACCAGTTCAAAATAGTAGTGTTTTTCAGCCACTTTGTACAGGTAGAAATGATACCACCAGGGGTGAGACAGTAGAGAATCAGACACTAGAGTTTATCTTTTAGGTATCAGATTGAACTTTATGTGCTCATTAGTAATGGGTAAATAGCTGTGTCATGTCCTGGGCTGCAGGAGACATTTAGCTAGCAAGCAGGTGAGTAATAAAGTACATCTGTGAAAAAGGGGGTAAAAAGTTTGTGTATCATTGCCTTATCCTGTTTAAGGCTAAGATTTAATCATGGGTATTTTTAGTAAAAGTCATGGACAGGTCACGGGCAATAAACAAAAATTCACAGCCCCCTGACCTGTCCATGACTTGTACTAAAAATACCCATGATTAAATCTTGGGTGCTCTGGGGGCTTGCAGGGGTGCAGCTGCTGCTCTGGAGCGGGGACTCTGCGGTGCCTGCTGGGGAGGGAGGGGCACTCCTGGGTGTCTGTTGGTGCTTGGGGTTGGGGTGCTGCCCAGGACTGCTGCTGGCCCTGGGATAGGCCACACCTGCCAGCTGCAGAAGTCCTGGAGGTCCCAGAAAGTCACTGAATCCGTGACTTCCGTGACCTCCATAACAGACTCACAGCCTTACTCATGTTTATGCAAAGTAAATGTAATAATTAGCCTGTAATAAAAACAGATAAATGAAACCATGACAGTATAATTTTACTATTTAGTTCAATATTGCAACAACATGGCAGGAACTGTCAACAGTCAACCCAAAACACAGATTGGTACTTACTCCTTCAGATTTCTTATCTGGGTAGATGCAAGTTTCGCCACCCGCTGTGAAATTACAGTACACTTTGAAGGAGTCTCCAGAGCAGCCCTGATTAGGATCAATCCAATAGTCGCCTAAAACAAACGAGAGAGGATTTACTTAAGATAATGATTGATTTTGAAGTCATCTTTTACTGCCATCTAATGCTGCTCAAAAAGTTTTATCTGTAAAGATATAGTTGTTTTATCTTAAAGATTGGGAAGCAAAAACAATTTTTTGTTGTTGTCTTTATTGCTCCTTTATGAAAGATAAAACCAGCCTCAGTTGTTTTTTATTTTATTTCAGCTTGTATTTTATTTCAGGGTATGACTCCCTTTGTTTGCTGAAGGACTTTAGTAAGTCATTTGCAGAACTGGTGAATGGCACGGCAGGAGGCTGAAATCTGAGGCACAGCTCTGAGAGAGACCCCAGCTGAATGGAGAAAGCAGGTTGTATGTGTCAGCCTCCTGTGACTTCAACATCCAGATCCTTCAGTTAAAGAAAAGTCAGAACCTGATATTTCAAAACATTGAAAGAAAAACAAGCAGAAGAAATGTTAAGGCATAAAGGAGCAATTCAAACCCTGGGCTGGATTGTGATGTTTAGGCACAGCCCTGTGTTCAGGGTGGCGTGAAGCTGCATAGTCATAGGAGGGTGCATGTCAGAAATAGGTATGCTGAAGCAGGGTGCCTGCTACTACACACCTCTGTGGAGTTCAGCTTATTTCTCCACCTCTGCTGGGTGGTGCATGCTGGGACTAGAGCCATTGCCCCTGCTTCTAACTCCTGAATTACGCATCTGCACTGGGAGCACTGGTGGAAACTGAGATAAGCGGCCTCAGGTTCAGGCGTTTTACCACTATGCTGCCTAACCCTGAAGCTGCAGTGTAGTTGAGGCTCTGATGTTTCTAGATAGTAAAAGCACCATAACTGATGGCTGGTTAGACAACATAATGGCAAAGACACTTGAACTGGACTGAGCCTTTTCTGCTCTACAGCTTCCACCCTTCTTACCACTGTTGGGAATTATGGGTCCTAGAAATGCTAGTGTAGACAAGGTGCTGAGGGTGAGTGCTATAGTCAGTCCTAAGACCATTCAAATGTCAGTCTCTAAGGTGACTGCTAACAATCATTCTAATTATGATGGTGTTTTTTGTGATGTGGACTAACACTACCAGCTAATTGCACATTACTGGCAGAACAGCAAATAGCAGTGGTTCTCAGTCACTACCGTCCTAGCCCAGGTGCTAGCCAAAGCGCAGGTTTCTGAAAGGCGTGCGTTACCAATCCTTTCAGTAATACTGTCTCCTGAATGTAAAGTATGGAACATAAGACTATATGTATGATATTTGTGATAATAGCTACAGGTTATTTTTAAGCCTTCTTTGTTCAGACTCTCTTTATTTAAAATAGGCAGTCCTGACAGCTAGCCTCCTACTCCCAAGAGCTTTGTAAAGAAATGAATGTTTTCACTTTTATTTTAACCAAATTAAACCTTCACTCATATTAAAACAAAAGCTCCAAATAATAGATAAATACTGGTAAGTGAACAAGTCAGAGACTTTCTATAAAAGATAGTCATTATAATGGAGGTACTGAATTGTAATATATGTACTTTTCATACAGCACATTCACTACTTAACTGTTCCTCAAGGCAACCATCTGTTTTTATCTGTCTAGAGTGAAAACAATAAGTATTATTAAATTGTCAAAATGTATTTTTGCTCTCATTTTAAAATATGAAAAGATTACTTTGAACGGGGAGAAATATTCATTACAATAAAAGAAATATAAAAGCAGGAGAGCTGTGTGAAAGTTGGCCTTCATTTAAAGCTTACCAGAGAGTAAGTGCAGTTTAAATAAATAAACAAAAATAAACAAAGCTATTTCTCTGAAACACTGCCTAATTTATGACTCTGCATTTTATTTAACTTTAACACCAGAAAGTACTAGTCTTAATATTGCCATATGATCTTGAATATGTCCATACATTTCACATAAACCTCAGTCTTTTTTGCTTAATGTGTTTTTAGGATGAAAGCACTATGAAGGAATTTATTGTGAGCAGTATTCAGTAATGTTTTGTACAACTCTCTGATATTTTTTTTTAAATTCTGGACTAATATTTGTAGCACCTAAAACAAATCTGCATCCAGCCACCCACCCCCAGATTTAAAATAGTTATATCTTTTGGGTGAAATCTTGGCATCATTGTGGCTAAGCTCCCATTGACTTCAATGGCACAAGGACTTCACCCTTTGTTCTTTTGGAAAAGGTGGTTTTGTAAAATGCAAAGTCTACCTTTCTAAATAAACATTGAAACTTTTATTTCTCTCCTTGCTAATATGCTTTTTTTTTGGTAAAGCAATCTGTAAAAGCTGTACATCTAAAACCAGACTGACTGTATTGCATATGTAATGAACTCTTGCTTTTCAGACACAGAATTTCTATAGTTGAAATTAAATTCACCATGTTTATAAATGGCTTTTTTTTTTGCCTGCAATAATGGATTTAATGAACATTTTCTTAGCTTTTCTTTAGAGACTATATTAACCATATAACTAGAATTAATAAGCTGACAATATACTTCAGTAAATCATAACCTCAGCCCATTTGCTTTTGTCATGTAATATTAACATACCGTCTGGGAAGTCTGGGTGGCAGAGTTGTAGATCTGTGCAAGTTCGGGCTGGGTTGTTCTGAGTGCCCATTGGATACTTCATATGTTCAATATCTTGCTTCAGAGAATTGAGTGAACCAAATATTTCCTCCATGCCATCAGAATAATCCAGGATGTTATCAGCTGCATCAGCCAGCATGTAATCCGGAGATCTTCTTGTCTTTTTGGGTGACTGGATTGGCAAAGGCTGGATAACTTCCCCGGGAGGACCCTGTAAAGTACATCACATACTTTGGTTGCCTTTTAATTTTATTTTCTATCTGCATAAATAGATTGATAGATGGAAATCTTGGTTGGAGGTAGTTTGAATGGTCTGTCTTCTTTTTTATCTTATTTATTTTTCTCGAATTTCCTTTGGTTTGGTCAAGGCTTGATTACAGAGAGAGAGAGATTCTTCCTGGCCCTTATGTGGGAGCAGAGCAGGGGGAATGCCATATGGAGCAAAATCACAGTCCACATGCTCACAAAAATGTAGGCAGTGCATTATCCCTGCTCCCCAGAGGGCCCACAATGCCCCAAAGGGGGCAGGTAAGAGGCAGACCCAGGCTCCACCCCCAACGTCCACCACCATGCTGCCTAGCAGAGCTAGTTAGCCACTAGGGGAAGACTAAGTTGCCCCCCAAAAGGGGTGCAGTTCTGGGGTTACTTGCCCCAGTGCACCTGGGAAACAACCTGAGACAGACAGTCTCTTAGTATGCTCACACTGGAATGAAACCAAAAATATTTGAAATTTCCAGAGAACCAAAATTCCTCCATCAATTGCATTTCAGATTGAGAAAATGTTTCATTTCGATTTTGACTTTTTTTTTGCATTTTATATTTTATAGAATAAAAAAATGGAAAATCAAAATGTTATGTTCTGAAAAAGGAAGTGTTTCCTTTTTTCCCCCCAAATTTTTGTTTTAGAAGGAATTTTTGTCAGAGACATCACGTTTCCGTGAAATTTTTTGCATTTATGGACTGGAATTTTCCAATAGAAAAGCATTCGGTTTGAAATATTTCCAACCAGCTCTAATATTTTCCTTTTCTGCAATTTTCCAAAGTCCTACCTTCCAGCGTTATAAAACAGGATCATTTGGACCATTAACTGAATGCATCGTCAAATAAGTGATTTTACTTACGGGAGGACCCGGGGGGCCAGGGAAACCACCATCACCCTTTTGACCACCAGGACCCTACAAATCAGTGAAAGAAACCCTGTGTTAGCAGTCTTGGAAAAACATAACAGCAGAATTTTTTAAGAAAACCACCAACTCCAAGGGAAAATGCAGAACAAGTCTGGAAAGGAGTTACTTACAGTGGATCCTTTGGAACCCTTTGGACCTTGAGGACCCTAGGGGACAATGGACACAGTTTCACTGAGTTGTACTCAAGCTAAGATGGGAATATTTTGAACTGAACAATATTTGGCAAGACACTTTGGATGTAATTACTTACAGGTAAACCAGGAGGGCCAGGGGGGCCTAGTGGACCAGCGGGACCGGAAATGCCCTAAAGAAGAATGAGCAGAAACTACGTTATTCTATGTGCATTGTTTCTGCTATACTGAGCAATGGTGACAGGGGCAATAAGATGACTAGTTTAGTACAGAGTAGTTCTACGCAGGGTTTAAGTCGGCTTAATGATCTAGATCCTGTTTTATTATTAACAACATGACATGCCAATTTGAGTTCTGTTTTTGTTCTTCTCACCCTCCAGAGTTCATAAGCCACTACCCCATCCACCTCCAAATCCTCCTTAAGGCTCACTTTTGACATCAGGCACACACAACGCTGCCAGTTGATAAAAGCTAGGCAGATGATGAGCTACATTGTGAGCATAGCTAGTGTACGTGACAATGTTGAGCAAATTGTTGTGACCAGGTCCTCTGCCTGTTTGTTTGTTTCATCCATCTACTGAGTCTTGTCCATAAGCTAGATTCTGAGCTCTTTAGCTTCATGACACATTTGTACAGCACCTAGCACAATGGGACCTTGATTCCTGAATGGGGATTCCAGGTGCTGCTGCAATTTAAATGCTACTCATATACAAGATCTGTGCAAATGGCTTAGAATTCAAATTCTCTTCTTCTTGACTTGGCAGAGAGGATAAGCTTGTACAGAACTTAAATGGAAACAAAAGTGTGTTTTACTAACTGTATCGCCCTTGGCTCCGAGAGCCCCTTGTGGACCTGGAAGACCCCTGTCACCCTTTTCACCCTGTTCTCCTGGAGGTCCAATCAGACCAATCAGACCGGGATGTCCCTAGAAAAGAGCCAGAGAAAAATAAGATTGAAGGTCAATATATATAACTATGAATACATGTAAATTAAATGAGAAATATACATTGATAGCTTAGGGTATTGAAAAGTCATCACTGAACATATTTACAGAGAAATCCTAAAAAATCCTAAAAACAGTAGGCACACAATTATTCTGCAGGTACATTCATTTGCAGACATTTATGCTCAGAGATTACCTGCAGAGTTAACTACTTATTCCATGAAAAATAAATCTGTGAGTGCTACTTACTGAAGCCGGTGCAGAAATAACAATACCTATCAGTTCAGGCGTCACACCCTTGTCAGTATTTAAATGCTCCAAACACATTTGTAAGTAGAGTTGTAAACCACCTCGATAAGTAATATACATTTTTAAATACCTGATCCAAGTATGTAAATGAATGGACTTCATACCAAACAATGTCCCTTTCCACCAACAGTTCCCCTTGCCCTGATAGCTCAATGGGATTTCGGTGCCTATTTCCCTTAGGATCCTTTAACAAGCGCATCCTATATCTTTAAAGTCATTACTGCTGTTACTTCTCACTAAAGACAAATACAACAATTGTTCTATATTTATAGTTTGTGGCTTTTTATATATAAAAAAGCTAATATGTCTTATTCCCAACTGTGAAACTATATGCTTTTCCCCTATGGATTTCTGTGGGCTCTTAATAACAGAGAAAAGCCAGGGTAATTAAATTTACCTTCCAGGCAATGACTGTTCCTTTCTCTCTGAATGCTGCTGGGATGGGCAGATGTGGCCTACTATTTCATTATTTATTATTATTATTGTTATTATTATGGCAGTGGAGAGTTGATTGATGGGTGCTATGGACCTTTTGTGTCACTATGGCATCTTTTATACAACAGAAATACTTTTTTTTTTGTCTTATGCACTCAGCCAACACTTGGCTTTTAGACTGATGCCATAATTGTGGAGCCTTTCTCAAACTGAAGACACAAAGTGAGAAATTTCCACTTACCTTCTCACCCTTGGAACCTGGATCCCCCTTCAGTCCAGGCAAGCCAGGTGGACCCTAAATAGGTCAAAGGAAATAATGTTAAACACAAGTTTTAAATGGCATGGCAGGATGCACTCATAATATTTATCTGAAATAATAAAAGTACTGTACGTTCATGTACTGTGGCATTCAATGGCTGATGATGGGCTGTGTGTACAACTTAGGGCACAAGATAATCTTTAAGTGTATGCTTAAAAGAAACATTTCTGATTCATTGCACTAATAGAATAGTTGATTTTGACAAGACTAGGAAGTGGAAGCGAGGGCCTGTGTGACTGGAAATTTATGAGGAAAGAGCTCTTTAAAGGTCAACTAAAAGTCTCCATGTGGCACTGGAAATACCCAGTGAAGCATGTGATAGTTAATCAAATTTTCTAATCTATGTTTTGTTACTTTTGCTTGTGGGCACTTTACATGCTTTTCAATACTTCTTCAATAATGCTTGGTCTTTATTATCCCTATCCTGTTATAACACAGTGGTAAAGAGACCTCTTAATTCGCTTAAGTTGGTAGTGAGGATCAGTAATGTCCGGCAGATTGTTAAGCAGGTGTCTTATATTAATTTTCCCCTATTTTGTTATTGGTTTGAGAGCCACTCCATATTTCAGTCCAGGGTTAGGGTATTATCTTGGGAGTAGGGAGCTCAGGGTTTAATTCCCTGCTCAGTCACAGATTTCCAGTGTGACCTTGGGCAAGTTGCTTAGACCCAGATTTTTAAAGGTACTTAGGCCTTGCTTTGCTCAGCACTGCCACTTTTGAAAATGAGACTTGGCTGCCTACGTCATTTAGGGCCAATTTTTAAAGATATTTAGGCACCTAAGTTCCATTGATTTCAATGGGAGTTAGACACCTCATTATCTTCTCAATTTTGTCCCTTAGGCCTTGCAATGCGAGCAGAGCAATGTCAAAATATCTTTAAAAATATGGGCCTTAGTTTCTCTGTGGCTCAGTTCTCCAAGTGTAGAATGGGGATTATAGACCTTCCCTACCTCAAAGGGTGCTATGAGGATAATACATTAAAGACTATGAGGCACTTAGACAGTACAGTGATGGGGGCCATATAAGTACCTACTATACATATTTTTTCTCTTAAAACAATGCCACCAATCATTTATACAGCACCACAACTGTAGATGGTGCTTTCTAAAAGAGAGTTAGGCTAGGTCTACACTACCCCCCTGAATCGGCGGGTAGAAATCGACCTCTCGAGGATCAAATTATCGCGTCTCATCGGGACGCGACAATCGATCCCTGAATTGATGCTCTTACTCCACCAGCAGAGGTGGGAGTAAGCGCCGTCGACGGGAAGCCGCGGAGGTCGATTTTGCCACCGTCCTTACAGCGGGGTAAGTCGGCTGCGATACGTCGAATTCAGCTATGCTATTCGCGTAGCTGAATTTGCGTATCTTAAATCGACCCCCCCCTGTAGTGAAGACCTGCCCTCGGACACACTCTTTGCCCCAATTTTGGTCTGTAATTGGTCCTTGGGAAGCAATGCTAATGCTGCTTCTGTCAGTTCTTGACAGGGTGCTTAAAAAACAAAAGCTGCACAAAAGTGTGAAGCACTATTTTATCCAGTTAGAATTTATGCACTACGGGACACCAGTGGGGAAATGTACGGCCTGACTCTTCAAATTTGGTCGTGTGAGTGGTCATTCTTCATATAAGTAATCCAATGGAAGTCAATGGCACTACTTGCCTAAGATTTGCAGGATTGGGCCCTTACTTGGCACTGTGTAGGGAGATGTATTGTTAAATTACAAGCATTCATAAACTAACCAGAACCACTACTCAGGTTTTATGAACCTGTATATGGAGATTGTCAGCTCTACTGTAAATTTTGCCCAAGCTGCCATGCTGCCAGATTCAGCCATCATGATAGCAGTGTGCATAGATTCAACAATGGCTTAAGGAATATCCCATACAAATTGGACTGGACAAAATGTTCTCAAAACACTCATTTCTCAGAGATTTAGAAGGAAATTGCCTTCCAAATGGCATCAGTCTGAATTTACCAAACTTGTTTTGGTATCCTACAGTATGCATCTTTTAAAAAGTTTTTGGGAAAGCCTACATATGATGACAATGATATTATAAAATACTCTATTGCCAGTGCCATCGTTTTTCTGAACCACTCATGCCTGTGACTCTGTGAAACTGTGATTCACACTAACCTTGTAAACAAATGCAATTAAAATGAGGACTTAAAATGGGAGCTTTTAAAAAAATAACATCACAGTGACAGCATTAGCACTATGTGTTTAATGTTGATACGAGCTGAAATGCAATTTCTTTCAGTGCAATGTAAATATATCTCAAACTATAATACCTAGAGGAGACTGTTAATTTTTTATTGACAATTTAAAAATCTTAATCTAATAAGGTTCTATATTCTTAAATCTATCTCTACAGTATAATGATTATAAAAGATGCTCTTGTGGCACATTTTGAATCAACTTTTTTATTTGCAGTTTTTTTTTTTAAATAGATCTAGGAGACGGCTACTTAAGCACAGCCCATAACATAAGAAACCACCAACACACACAATAACATAAGAGATTAAGCGGTTTGAATGGAAATAACCTCATTAGCTGGTAGTTAAACTTACTGCTATCTGAATTAGTTTTAAAAGAGGCTAGACAGAACCCACAAAAGTATGTGGTGCTCAATATCTAATTTAGAAATGGAACATCTGAAACGTCTACAAATTGACACTGGCAGGAGTCATTTCCAGCATTCCTGAGATGGAAAGCAGGATACCATGATGTGAGATTTGAAGACAGAAAAGTAAAAGTGGAAGTGGGGAGCTAGAGGACTCTATAGGAGTTGGAAAACACCTTCCCAAGAGTACAGAACGGAAAATCCTGAAGCTGCCATTCCCACTGTGTGAAGAGCTTCTGACTTCACATCCTCTGCTCTGGGTGTAAAACAGTCTTCCCTAATTTTCATTTGGGAGTGAGTTTAGAACTCCCAAATGTGCGTTTGGTTGAGGGAGATATAGTGAGCCACATTTTGTTCTGACTTAATGGAGATTGCACTGAAGGAGGTAGTGACAGAGTAAATCAGGGCAGAATTTGGCCTAATACGCAAGCTTCCTCATGTTGTTCAGCCAATGCACTTCTTTCTGCTCTTCCAGGTCTGGGTTATTTTGGAGAAGAGGTTGTAAATCATGCCAAATTGGTGATTTTGTAATGTCTTCCAATGAGGTCTAAGTGCTCCTTTTTCTTGTGGCCTAAGAAAGACCTGACCTTGGCTTTTAAATTTTCTGTATGGCCCTGCACCTAGCCAAAACATGAGAAAAGGGGAGGTTCAGAGTTCCAGAGCTAGAATTCTGTCAAGGGGAAAAAACAGGGACAAGACAGGGATCTTAATCATCTCTCAGCTCCATAGGACATCCACTCAGAAGTTTTTACAGTCCAAGGCTCAGCAGAACTGCACATTGTAGAATACACCACTCTGGTTTTTTTAGGAGGATCCAGTGTTAGACAATGCTACGAGAAATCCGCCAAAGGGCTCCACTGGTGTTGTGCTGACTGGGAGGCAGGATAAAATTGCGGGAAGCCAGAAGGCCTGGGGATCCACACCGATATCACTGAGCTTCTGCTGATCCCCCAGAAGTACACAGGGTTTGGAGCACTGTGAACTCCTTGCTTATTTCAGCTCTGACACAACCAAAGGTTGATCTTGTGAGCGCTCCTCATAACCAATGGAAGAATTTGAAATAAACTTCATGATAGGACACTCACATCATTTTCCTTTCCCCTTCTGCCTCCTTGAGAGTTTTTCTGTTAACTTTAACAAGGACATAAGGGAATTCTATTAAGATATTAATCTTGTAATAATTACAACAAATGTGTTTATTTTTTAAAAAGCTGGAAAGATGAGAAGAGGATCTCTATGTTTGGA
The DNA here is from genome assembly GCF_002925995.2 of Terrapene triunguis. NCBI lineage: Eukaryota > Metazoa > Chordata > Testudines > Emydidae > Terrapene > Terrapene triunguis. The sequence goes on along the minus strand of NW_020664561.1, from coordinate 30,184,838 downwards.
AGAATGCTTCGCTTACAAACTTGATAATCTCTTGCTATTCATACGAGAAATAATTCTGATTTTGTTTAATTTGTACAGAATACGGTGAAAATCCAAGTGATGCAGGGCATATGCACATGTAGGAGAGGCATTAATTTCTGAGCCATTAATCTCACACTGCACATGTGTACATTGGGAAGGGGAGGTGCTAAAGTGATCCAGTATCTCATCGCTACCAGTCTCCTGCTGGCAGGGGGCATATGTGAAATTATGATATGGATAGCAGTCATAAGTGACACTTTCAATGTGGCACAGATTCAGAAGTGCCACAACTCTTCATGTACAAAATTTTATTCAGTGTGTACCTTTTCCATTTCTACTTCAGGATATCAGTCGATGCAAAAGATTAGGCAAATACATAATTCATGAACAAAAAGGGAAAAGAAAAACAGGGCTGATATGTTTTTAAGCTTCTGGAATATAGAATCAAACATTTTCACCTGCAGCGTGCTGTACTCTGCTGCATATCTACTTTGGCATGCTTCTCACAACTGCAGTCCACGGGGAATGCAACCTAAACTCAGCAACTGCTGTCTCTGAACTTTATTTCAGATGTGAACCAAAGTTTAATATGCTGCTGTGTAAATATAATGATTTACTAGAGCTAGCTAATCAACAGGCAATCTTGAATTCTTATTTTCAATGCTATGTAACTCATTAATATACTTTGCTTCTGATTGAAATTGGGCTTTTAAAATAGCCTCAGGACAGGTCTTTTAACTATACATTTTATTTTAAATCCCTCGGGACATTTTTGCTACTTAAATGTGAAAATGGATGTTTAATGACCAGTAAATTTTTGTTTTAGAAGAAGAAAGATGGTGCTTTGATTAAGGCACAGACTCTGGGTTCAATTCCTGACTCGTCCACAGATTTCTTGTCTGACCTTGAGCAAGTCACTTAATCTCTGTGCCTCAATTCTCCCTCTGCACAAAGGGGATAGTAATAGTGTCTTTCTCCCACTCTTTGTCTTGTCTGTTTAGATTGTAAGCTCTTCAGGAAGGAGCTGCCTTTTCTTTCTGTGCAGTGCCTAGCACAACTGGACCCTGATCTTGCTTGGAGCCTCTAGTGATACTTTTCATGGTGACAGGTTTCAGAGTGGTAGCCGCGTTAGTCTGTATCAGCAAAAACAACGAGGAGTCCTTGTGGCACCTTAGAGACTAAATTACTTTTAATAATTTATTAATAGAATTTATTATTACAATTTATTAATTTTCCCTCTGTTGATACTCACACCTTCTTGTCAACTGTTGAGAATAGGCCACTTCCACCTTGATTGAATTGGCCTCGGAACCTTTCCCCCCGCCCCACCCCCTTGGTAAGGCAACTCCCATCTTTTCATGTGCTATAATATATATACTGTATTTTTCACTCCTGCATCTAAGAAATGGGGTTTAGCCCATGAAAACTTATGCCCAGATTAATTTGTTAGTCTCTAAGGTACCACAAGGACTCCTCGTTGTTTTTTCTAGTGATACTGTAATACTAATTATATATGGATTGATAGACATGTTACATCACAGTCCATTGTAAGAAACAATTCCAGTCCTGACAAAAGTATAAATACATGTTCTGAAGCTCTTTCTTGTTTATAGGGTAAAATCGTGGGTTTTGAACATTTGCAAAAATCTATGTTAGTCAACCAGAATGTGCCCATAAAATGTTCCAATCAATGAAAAAAAATCTATTCTTCTTGTTAAGATACACACAAGAAAGTGAAAAGGTATTTCAGAGGTGAAAGTCCTAGCAAGGACTAATTCAAGGAAGCATTTTACTTTAGATGATGAATTGCACATTTTCTCAACCACATTTGTAAAGGCTGTGAGAACCTGATGATATGCTCTGCAGCTGTTATAGCTAAAACCCAACCCTCAGTACCTGGCTTCAGAAGTGAGGAGGAGGTGGGGCAGGAATTCTCTTCACAAAGGATGTGTGGGGCAGCTGTATAGTTAATCTGCAGAAGGTACTTCAGTCCTAGGGCCTATGCAGAGGTACCTATCCCTGCCAGGCCATGAGAGGAGGAGAAGGTACAGGGAAATTCCTCCTGCCTTCTGACCCTCATCCAGCCTTCTCGCCTATGCATGGTTGAACCACACCATTTCTGCAATAAAAGAAGGGACTGAATTTGCCCCTTGCGGCACCAGCATCTTGATGTGATGTGGTTGTGTTATTGTGCACATCAGCAGCAGTTAAAACTTCCAGCCACAAAAGAAACAATTGCTTTTATTTAATGTGTGACAGCAGTAGGACATACCCTTGTGTGTCATTTGAGAACTTGACACTTGCTCTTTCATTTCACTCAACCGTGACTGTGTCCATGTTCTATTTCAAAGCCTTCATCCCTAACATGTCATTTTGGAAATGTATTAAACGCCTTCTGTTCAGCATCAGAATATGTATTACCTCCTCCTGACTGCTGAGCAGCATCACCTCAGAGGCAGACCTTCTAGAACTTACTCCTGACTAAAAGCCTTAGCGCCAGAGCAAGTCCTGAAAACTTCCAATCTTCCAGTCTGCCCGGGGTCATTTTCTCTCTTGAAACCCACCAACTTTCTCCCTTCCCACCTTGCAGATGTCTGTACCCATCCTCAGAGGGGTTAATAACAAATCAAATTCTTTATAGGCCTGCAGAGTGGGCTAATACATTGTATTCTAGTCAATCCAGATGATTCTCAACTATTTTGGCAAGCAAGAGACCTGAGACCTCTCTCATAGCCAGATCGCCTTTGCTTAGCTGCAAAGACCAGGACCATCTGGCCAGGTATTGTAGATTTAAAATTTTATATATAATACAAGGCTGGATTGAGAACAGCAGCAACTTGCTGTTCATCATATTAGTTTTTCTATTCATCATGAAGGACTTAAGAAAATTATGCCACTACTTTTACTGACTACTAGGACTTCTATGTGCTTCCTTTCCTTTGGCCTTCATTATTAATGTGCAGTAATATTCATTTGGCCATTGAGCCATTTTTAAGAGATAAAGGAGTATTAAATACCACTCAGCGGCAGCCAAACATTTTTTTTTAAATTTTCCTGGGGTTGTGGTGATTGGGCTATAGTATGAATTAATTTGTGGAGTATTAGTTCCTTGCTTTACAGCCATATCAATATTATAGTCACAAAACATAGTTTGATGACTAATAAACTGCTCTGAAGTAACAATAAAACAGAAAGCATATTCTGAGACGTAGCTAAAGAGTTAACACAACAATTCATCATGAAAGACAACTTTGCTGCAAGCTACAAAGACCTGTAGGTTTCCCCCAACAATGCACTGTGCAGGAGTGCACTTTTGGCTTTTGCTAGTTTATTTCATGAGCAGCCGTGTATATAGTAGGTGATGATTCCAAATTATCTTTCCATTTAATCTTAAATGCTTGGGGAGTAATAAGGATAAATATTATAGCAGCCCCAAAAATGGATCTGAGGCTGTGATAAGGGCAGGATAAAGTAGAATAGTAATGTAACAGCTCAGAGTCCAAATGGAGAAGAGAATGGGAAAATAAAGCATGTAACAACATGCAGGTTGCTGTGCAGTATAAAAATGAAGACTTGATGAGCTGCACTGAGTAGTTTCTAAGGATGACATCCCTCATCTGTGACCTCTTTGAGACAGCTTTTTAGGATGAGATTTTAAAGGGCCCTACAGGACGTTGGTGTCCAACACCCATTGACTTTCAATAGGCATTAGGTGCCTAATTCCCTCAAGCCCCTTTGAAAACCTCATCCATAAACTATTTCTTGGGCAAGGAATAGTGAATTAAAGATGGAGTATGGCTCTGCCTTGCTAGGAAACCCTCTGATACTGAATTTTCTTGTGTTTCAGTGATTAGTCAGACCCTCTAGTCTTTTGCACCAGGAATTACATGTACCTACGTGACCTCTATTACCAGCAAAGGCTGCACTGAAATCACCAGTGCCAAGGAAATGTTCTTTTACCAGGATTATTTTTTTTCTGTGTGGTTTCTGCTGTTATGAAGGCCATAAGGCCTTATATTCACTAGTGCTTGTTTGGAGACAAACACATTTTTGGATAGTATACATTCTTGCACTTGTATATGTTGGTTTTTATTCTAATATTGGCCAGAGGATTGAAGGGACTGATACCCCGTTGTGTTACTCCAGTCTTATGCCAATGTAACTCCACTGATTCCAGTGCAGTTGCTATGTTCTATAACTGGATAAAGCAGTTGTAAAGCAGGCAATCCTTCAAACACAGAAGGATAAATGCCTTGTAACCACCGATTTGTACTATCAGTTTCCCCGGAACATATATGGGGACCTTAATGGTACATGTTTAAGGACTTTTCCTCTTTGGGTATGTCTACACTACCCACCGGATTGGCGGGCAGCAATCAATCTAGCGGGGGTCGATTTATCGCGTCTAGTCTAGACGTGATAAATCAACCCCCAAACACTCTCCCGTTGACTCCTGTACTCCACCGCTGCGAGAGGCACAGGCAGAGTCAACGGGGAAGCGACAGCAGGCAACTCACCACAGTGAAGACACCACAGTGAGTAGGTCTAAGTACGTCGACTTCAACTACGTTATTGACGTAGCTGAAGTTGCGTAACTTAGAATGATCCCCCCCAGTGTAGACCAGGCCTTTGACATAACATTGGAAGGAAGGAAGGATACTCACCATAGGACCAGGTGGTCCGTCCTGACCCGATGCTCCAGGTAGACCTTGTTCTCCCTATAAGAAACAATTAAGATTCCTTAAAAAGTGGATATTCAAGATAAAAATGATAACAATATTGCTATATACTCAATGAACTTACCACAGGGCCAGGAATACCACGGAGACCCTCTGGACCAGGTTTTCCTGAAGGTCCCTGAGGACCAACTGGTCCTGTTTTTCCAGGTGCACCTTCTGAACCAGGTTCACCCTACAAGGAAGACATACCAGATCACATCATTAATGGAGTTGATTATCCATGGCTCGGTATGGGTGCACAAGTGATACAGAGGGCTCAAGGAATTTTTCGCACTCCTTCCAAGAGATGATCGCAGTCTGAATCTGTTCCCCTCAGAGCAGACTTGGCCCCTGACTGATAACTGTGATAACCTGCACTAAAGTTTATGGGATGGACATGACCATGTTCTCCCCTTCTTTTCTGCAATAGTGAGATGACCTGGCCTTGCATTTATGAGCAGCGCACACAGCAACCCATCAAATACCTCTAGAAGCTTCCTTCCAAGGGAATGCCTCTGTACTGCCCCCTTCTGTAGACTATGCATTAAACACAAATGAATTATTGTGCAGCAAAATTAAAGCAAAAGAATTTCACAATTTATATATTAAATTTAGGCCCTTTAATTTGAGTTATTTACAACTTAACTGTGATTACTTTGGTAGGTTTAAAATATCACATACTGTCTGTAAAATAAATAGCTTAGAAAAGGCATGATTTACTTTTTTGGAATGGTTTTTGTATTTCACTGTTTGGAACAAATGGTCTTATTTATTACCTTTGCACCTTTTTCACCTTGTCTGCCCTCAGCACCAGCTGCTCCAGGAGGGCCCTGTAAAGGAAGGAAAAGGTATAAGCTATGAAATAAATACTGGTTCATAATTATAGTATATTAAAATTATATTAAAGGGGTGAAAATATGATCTGAAATGTTCTTACAATTTCCTATATATCAGTGAATAATAAAATTGGCAAATGTTAATAATAATATAAATAAAACATTTCTTGACCATTTTATCAATAAAATGAAAAATCCCATTTACCCCCATTAAAGCTTTTTTATTTTCATACAATTTATTAAGCGCTTACAACAAATACATTGACTAGAAAATCAACTACCCTTTGTAAACACAGAGCAAAGAGAACACCACAAATAAATATATAAGATGAACATTTACACATCAAAAGACATAGGGAAATTTTATAAAAGATGAGGGGAAAGGCAAATAATAATATGTACTAAAGGTAGGATTTCCAAATATGCTGAATGTCCGTCTAAATCCGATCCAACTGAAGTCAATGGAACTTCTACAATTGACTTCAGTAAAAACCTAGGTATTATTATATTGTGCCATTGTAAGGAGAATGGCTCATGGCACACACTTCTTCACCCTCTAAGTCCTCTATACAGAAATTATATCCATTTGTCTAAAATGTTAGGTTGCAAATCTGGGTGTTTCTGCCCTGGATTTTGCTCAGGGCTGCAGTAGCAGAGTGTTGTGGAAGAGCGATGAGGTTTAGCTGTAGAGCCACATGGTGGGACTTGGGAAGGGCATGCCAACGTTATGCGCAACTACAGACAATACTATCAATTTTTTAAAAGACATTTTTAAAACAAAAAAGGGATATTTTTCTCCTCCCAAACAATAAAAAGTTTAATTTTCAATTCAGGGGATTTATATACACAGTTCCTGTTACTAATAGAAGCTGTATATGAAACTTTAGCGTACTGTACTGAAAATACTCGCCTTGAATACCCTTAAATCTTTCAGATAAGAGACCACATGGTTTTCATGCAAGGCTAGTTTTTAGCTTGAGAAAGTTCTTCATTACAACCAGATATTTCTTGCCTATAGCCATCGGCTGAAAAAATAGAAACTTAGAAAAGTTTCTCCGTAAGAGTTATATGTCCATCTGTTTTATGAAGAGTACAGAATATAGGAATTGCTTCTCTTTAGTTCTTAAAATGTTCAGTAATATGAACAAAGCCAGTAATTTCTATTTACATTCTGCGCTTCCATTCAGAATGATCAGGGATTGATCCTTCAGAAAGGGTCAAATTCAGGACTTAAATAGCAAATACATTCTCAGTTTTATGAATGTGTGAATAGTTTTAAAATTAAACATATACCTAAGTGCTTTGTTGGATCAGGGCCTTGTGACAGATATGGCAATCTCCTGTAATACCTTTGGGAGATTTTACTTGATTAAGTTTATGTATCATAGTGTGCCAGGGACTGTATGTAATTCTATGGGGGAGACTGACCACAGCCCTCCAAGAACTAAGAATATTGTGTGTGTGTTGGGGGGTGAAGGGAAAGTGATTGGCAAATTCACTCAGGTTGTAACATCTCCAGAGATTTATTATCCCCTCAAAAGGCTTAATCTGGAATCTCCAGTGACTAGCAGATAAAGAAGGGACTTTTGGATAAATCACCTCAAATTAAACTGACTCAGGGCCTTCTTCCTGATCCACCAAACAGATGGAACAAAGGAAAGGGGGGCAATCCTTAAGGAAGGGTTGGACGGACCGACACCTGACAAAGCTGAGGATTGGAGTTGGGGTGATCTCTGGAAAGTTCATTACATGTGCGTAGGTTCTTTTATTGTTTTCAATATATATTTTTCTGTAATGCTTTTACCTTAAGAATAAATGTGGTTTCTTAGAAAGGGCAGTGTGGTAACATATAACTGTGGACAATTATGCTGCTTATATCTTCTGGAGAGAAAGCAATATGCAGATGCCGGTAATTTAGATCATCTGGCTTGCTGGGAATAACACAGTGTAGAAAGGAACTGTACAACCTGGAAAAACCCCAGTCAGGAGGGAGAGAGACATGGGTCTCTGCCCAAGAGGGGTGATGGTTGAGGAGCTGTAAGCCAAGAATGGTTGCCCTTGCTGGACCAAGCAGGTGGAGAGGGGGAACAAATACAGGTGCAGTTGCCCTGAACTATGACAGACCTCGCTCCTCAATTTAACTTAACTAAAGCCTACTTATACTATGGCTGAATTTGGCCTGAGCTGTTTCACAGACTGACACATTATGCTGTCTATTATATTGATGCATATTTAGAGCAATTCCTGATTTACCCCAATGCTCCAAGTATTTATCATGAGTACATAACCATCACTCATTCACTACAAAAATGAAGCCATCTCTCTGGTGGAATGTAGCACTCACTGTTTTCCAGCAATACTGTACAAAATTTTCTGCTAAAAAGAGGAGTGAAGTAAGCCTTTCCCATTGAATTTACTGCAACCAGGATTAAATTACCCAAGTTGGACCTTGGCCACTCATTGTGGTTAATACTATCTACTCTTGTGAAAAATGTGGGATTTTTGTAATAACTGCTGGCTCAGTTTTACATAGCAGCAGCACAGTGCTCCCTAACCGTCACCTAAGGGACTGGTTTGGTACTAACTCAAAGGAATAGGGGGAATATATAGTGTCCCCTCCCCAACACCTGGTGGCAACAATATCTAGTTGTTATTTATTTTTTTCAGGTCCCATATCCAACAATGCTTAGCTACCAAGAGCTGAGGAGATCATAACTTAAGATGATCATAAGTAAAAATTATTAGCGGGAATATAAATGCACTTAGAAACATTTTAAAGACAGGAAGATTTTCTCTATTATGAGCTAATTTACACATTGATTCTCTTTACCACTTGATAGTCAATTTTGCTTAAGTTCCTAAAAGGGTTAAAACCAACCCTTTTCAGTTGGAGAAGCTGAAAGGAGCTGAGTGCAGTAGTACTTACTTGAGAAAAATGTTCCCTGAATAATCTAAGCATGCAGCTGCAACATCAATTAGCAGGGCTAAAAACACTGTGATCGCTAAATTATAAATACAATGAATCATGATTGCTAAACAAAGGGGGTGCATTCATTATCAAACAGTGCTAACGCTGCATCAAGCGCAAAGTGGCTAAATGAACAGCGCTTTCTAACAGATGCTGGCATGGAACAGATGGTGCTTCTGCAGAAGAAGACGGCTAATTGTTATTTATCTTACTTTCCTAGTCTTGAATTGTTGTAGTGTATGGTAAATTTTAACTGACACACAAGTTCTCAATAACAACTTGAAATTAATGCCTGTTTTTCCCCCAGCTATCACAGTAATGTTTATGATTTTATGCTATGCTTCGATGTGGACATATTGTCAGTTACATTCCACACATGCCTCCGAAGCAGATAAAAAAAACTTTTCCCAATTTTGATGGTATATTAACATTGTAGGTGTAGGTGGATTTTCTTGTCTGCATTTTTTCTGCTTCAGAATTTCCTTATAATAATTTAAAAATTCTATGCATAGTCATCAGTCATCTGATTGAAATATGCTTCTTAGTGAAGATAGCACCATTAATTATTTTCATGACACATAACCACTGTTCAGCAATTTGTTATGTTTAGAATACCTTCTGTGTATTTTTACTCAAGGGAAAGAGAGGAACTCAGCTTCATTTTCAAGTGCAATGGACATCCTGATGAAGCAGCAATATGCTATACTCACAATGGGGAAAAAAACCTACATTTTTTTCAAAATTCTGCCTATTATTGAAAGTGACATGTAAAAGGGTCTAACTGACCAAGCAGTTACTTTGGTTTCTGATTTTCAAATGTCAGAAGCCAGCTACCACATACCATCTAAATCTATTATCTTATAGAAAGCATTCTGGTTTTGAACAAAAATATGGCTAAATAATATGCTGACTTTCCTACTTTTCTTTAACCTTTTACTCTTACATTTTTAGAGTGATGCATGGAGTTTTAGCTGCAAGTGATCCAGGCATCTACTTGATACCCATAAAGCTAATATGCCAGAATGTGAGATGACATAGGGCTGAAAAATGCCCCAAAACCTTTTCAGTAAAAAGCTGAAAGGAGACTAAGAAAAAAACACCCACTGCTTGAGAGTCGCAGTTCAGTCTGCCTGCTTTAATTGTTACTGAGTCTAAATACCACTTGTCTTTTAAGAAAGTAATGGAAAGTTAGCATCCCACTATTCAGTGGCATCCTTTCTCCCTTCCTTTTTAAACTTCATCAGACAAAAATCAATGAATTCAGATCAGATAGTATGGGAAGCAGCTAGTGCAACATTGCAGAATCCGTATTTTGGAATCAACAATATACTGCCATGGTTTAATCACTGATTGATTTTCTGGAAATTAAGATAAACGTCCAAATCAAGATTCTGAACAATGAGATACTTAGCTTCCTTTCAGATCTTCAGCTTGTCACCATTTTGGCTTACCAACCATATATCTGTCAATTTTTGTGGACTTTCTACTTAATAACATTACCCCGCTATCTTTAATTGAAATAGTGAAGCTGAAAAAGAATGCATCTCTTTGGAAACGCAAGATCACAGATCTTGGGAGACAGACCTGTCCTTGCTTACAGACAACCCCC
>NW_020664561.1:30160511-30174676 GCF_002925995.2 Terrapene triunguis | reverse complement strand
ATGGACACAAATCTGACATCAGGAATCATAATACTCAAAAACCAGTGGGAGAACACTTTAACCTGTCTGGCCATTCTATGGCAGACCTGCGGGTGGCTATCTTAAAACAGAAAAACTTCAAAAACAGACTCCAACGAGAGACTGCTGAGCTGGAATTGATATGCAAACTAGACACAATCAACTCAGGGCTAAACAGGGATTGGGAATGGCTGAGCCATTACAAACATTGAATCTATCTCCCCTTGTAAGTATTCTCACACTTGCTTCTTATCAAAGTGTCTGTACTTGGCTACCTTGATTATCACTTCAAAAGTTTTTTTTCTCTTACTTAATTGGCCTCTCAGAGTTGGTAAGACAACTCCCACCTGTTCATGCTCTCTGTATGTGTGTATATATATCTCCTCGATATGTTTCACTCAATATGCATCCGAAGAAGTGGGTTGTAGCCCACGAAAGCTTATGCTCTAATAAATTTGTTAGTCTCTATGATAATTTGGTGCCTCCTTGGATGCCACAAGAATAATTAGCATTATGAAGTACTTTTCATCTCTAAAGCATTTACAAACATTAACTGCTTCTCCCCACACACCTGCAGTGTAGGACAGTTTAATTATCCTCATTTTACAGATGTGGAAATTCAGTGAAATTAAACATCTTGGCTGAAGCAAAGACAGAGCATGTATCAGAGGGTGTGTGCTGATTTCCGTCAGGATAAACCCTGTCAGAAGCTCCTGATGGTAGGAGAAAAAGTAGCCACAATATCCCCTCCACAAGGGTTGGGTACCATTCATACAGTAAATGGTAATTGCAGGTGTGGAGGTATGTCCAGGGCAGTGATTGGGCATGTCCACTTAGCTGCCTCTGCTAAAGGTCTTTTGTTGAGGTTGTTCTTATATATTAAAATAAATAAATAAATAGAGCAGATATGTAAAATATACAGTAAGTTATTACTGCCTCTTTGAGGCCCTTTTTCAGTAAAGTACTTAAGCATGTCCTTAGATGCTTTTCTGAAGAGAAATGGATTTAAGCACCTGGTTAAGTCCCCTACATGTCAATGGAACTTAAGCATATGCTTAAATTTCAGCACATTCTTAAATGCTTATTTGAATCAGGGCCTGATTCTACTAAAAATATTAATCCCTGCTTCAACCACTTAGCATGCATTTCTATTTGCACCATGACATTTACTTCTTAAAAATGCCTTTTATTTCCACCATGTAGGCTACAATGACTGAATAGAAAAATATAATACTCTGAAATATTTTATTTAGCTGCTGCTAAGCTCCTTTCAGTAAGAGAATATGAAACTGCTCTTGGCTTTATACAGCTGAATGATCATTCTATGCTTTTAATGGCACAAGTTGTCCAATCTACCAGTACCTTAAGAAATGTACACCAAAAATATCACAAAACTGAGAAAAATATACATATTGGACAAATTACAACTTAATCTTCTTTCTACCTTGAATAATAATTAGGGTATTCTCCTATGTTTATACCATGGTCACTCACGATCAATCAATATTAGCAAACTACTCTGGGCTTGCCTAAGGAACAGTAGAAAATATTTTTGGACACACACCTTTCATTTTGGAAATACTTCCATTCCTCATTAGAGCCTGAGAATTTGAGATTGTTGTTTTTTTTAAAGTAGGTGTTTAAACTGATTTTCCCCATATATGTTTAATAATTCTTCCCTAGGTTTAATCATAATCAAATTTCTTAGAAAAACTTATAAACAGGGAAGCAATTTACACTAAATAAAATTTAGTTTGTCAACTAAATGTCCCTGGATTATAAAAATAAAGAGGGTGTGCAAAGTCTCATTGGATGGGATTTCCAAAAGAACTCAGCATTGTCCTAAATCAGCTGTCATTGGAGTCCACACGACTTTTATCATTGGTTTCAACAGAAGCAGAACCAAGTCAATATTGAGTCATTTATTAAAAATATATTGAATGGGTGTGACTTTCTAATCAACTGATATTTTAGGGCAAATAGCTTGCCTCACTCCTCTCTTGTTGTGCATAATCTTGGAAAACCAAAAAATCTGTCCATTCAAACCATGAAGTTGCTGCAACTGAATGTTTCCATTGCTAGAGCTGATGTCTCTAATTTTCTAAGCAGTGTGCCCACAAATTCATGCCAGATTTACATGCACAATTACTATGATTGCTTGCACAATAACTATTTAAATGTGTGAAGATTTCTGAACGTACATTTATCTGATTTGATAAATGCACACAGTTATGAAAATTAGAGCCCATAACACATTAATAATGATCTAAATAAATTAAAAAGCAACTAATGCATTCAAGAACATATTTAATCATTTTTACCAACTATATAGATGACTGCCATCAGTGTACCACCACAAAATGTTCTTGAAAATGAAATGGTGGTTAGTTAACTTAGTAAATATAGAATATTACTACTGTGAAAATAAATGTAAATGTAATATTTAGTTCTGAAGACACACTGCTGTCTCATAAAAACAGCTACTCTACCTGAAGCTGTTCAGAACTGCATAGTGATATATATCTCTATAGCTTGAGCTCAGAAAAGTAACTTTAATGTGCATTTGACTGTATTAACTAGGACACTCACTTAGAATCTTCCATTATTTGGTCAGCCATAGACTGCACACTTTCTTCTGCTGAAGACTTGACCAAAGTGAACCAGACCTTCATTGTGTCCAAGCTGGAATAGTGCAATGCACTTTTCCTGGCAATGCCCACAAAAATCTAGGGATCTTCAGCTGTCACATCATGTTGCTGCACACTTCTTAATATGTATTGCTCAGAAACAGCACACCACTCTGGTGCTCCAAACATTGCACTGGCTAGCTGTTCTATTCCAGATCCAGTTCATGGTGCTGATTCTGAACATCAAAGGCCTTAGTGTGCTAGTGTAGTGCTGACAGACCCTGGTCGTCGGTGGGTGGGATTGAAACTGGGGCCTCTGGCTGAAATTCGCCAGGCTGAAATTCACAGCCGCTGGCCCTAAATTTGGAACTCCCTACAACCAGAAATCAGGAGCTGAAGTCTTCTAGGACACAATGGAAAACCCATCTTTTTGCATATGTCCTTGCCCAGGGTATTTGGGAGCTGTTTAACTGGGGCATCTCCTAAGGAACCAATTTAGGATTGATAATATTAGGATCCAGATTTTTCTCAAACTGAGAAACCTAAAGTCATCTCATAAACATGATTTACCATGACTGGACAGAGAAATCAGATTCAGGTAAATCCCTACCCATCCATTTTTTCAGCAGAAAGAAAACATGTTAATGAAACAGGGAACACAGTGTTTGATTTGGAGGGAGGGGCAGCAGCAGTAATAAGTGATTTGGGGGCAGTGACGGAAGTGATTTGGGGAAATAAATGAGGAGGAAAGGCAGGGATGGGATTTGTGAATAGAAGAATGTGACTGGAAGGGAAAAGGAGAAGATGCGGGAGGCAGAAAGAAAGAATGAGAAGAGGAGAGAGCCTGAGTGTGAGTGAGATGCTGAGATAAACCTGTCATAGGGCCATATAAGAATGTGCATAGATGTGAATGAGTGGTTGAGTGGGGAGGGATTGATCAAGGAAGGGGGAGTAAAGGAATATTGGGAAAGGGAGGCCAAATGAGGATAATGGGTGAGAGTGATGAATAAAGAATGAGAATATGTAAATAGAGTAGATGAAGGAACCACACTTAAGTATTAAATGCAAGCTTAGACTGCTTGTCATTTCACAGAAAGAAAAACAAATTAGAGGGAACATTGTTTTCCAGTGATATGCGGTCTTCTGGCCTCAGCTCTCCACCTTCCCAGAGAGCAGCATTACTATTGAAATGGCATTGCCTCCTAATCAGGAAAATAGGATGTTTGCCAGCACTTCCTGATGAAGCAGATTCTACTGTATTACTGATTATGTTTAGCAAACGGTATTTTTAGTTTTTTTCTCTAACAAAAATATGAAGCCTCAAGTCCTACATTGTCTCCTTCAAGTATAACAGCATAGAATTCTTTATAACCAGCAAAGTTTCACACATTCATGTAATCTAGAATCTGCTGCTACAAAGTAATTTCCTAGAGAATTCAAGAATGTGATTACCTGGCAAGAGTAATACATAGTTATTTTGTTCTTTGTATGAACACTAAATTGGAGTTGTGCCGTGCCACAAATTAGAAATGGAATGATTGAGTTTGTGTTTTTACTCTGTATTTTTATCTAAACACAATCACACAGTATATTTATTTTGCTGAGAATAAGTGATTGCCTTTCACTGTAATAAATCAGGAAGTTGTAATCTGGTGTAGAACAAACATATTAATTGTTAATATTCAATGAAGCCATATCCCAGTTCTTCTGATTTTTAATGCTATCATAATCATTTGCAGCATTATAAATGTGTTGTAAATTGGTGGTGCAAATAGGTAAAACTAATTAAGCATGTCAGTTCACTCAAGCCTATTAAACAGACCAATTTAACTAATTTTTTTAAACAGCTTTCAGTTTACGTTTAATGATACCATCCTTTTTTTAAGTGTAAAAACTGCATCTAATTGCTTTCTGAGGAAGATCTACAGTAGTTCTGCGAGTATAACATTTACAGGTTTCTATTAGCTGCATTTGTAAGGCTTGTGAAGCTTCAAAGACCAGGAATAATAGGATGACTTCATATGTTACAGAAATGGATTTTAAAGCACAGAAACTTTGTTGAAGTTCTTATTTTGTATCAGATGGTAAAAACCTAAGATCTCTTCAATAACTCTAAGTGTGGAGCTATTTACACACATTACATTGTAGGAAGCACCATAATGGATCAATCTATTGATCCGCCTTGTTCAATATCTTACTTCAGAGGGAAGGTCATATCCTACTTCCCCCACCCTTATGAACCTGGCAAATTTGTGCAATTTCTTTCTGCCCCCAGTAGGTGATGGCAGATGTCCTGAAGCACGATGCCTTGTTTTACCCTTTTAGTATCAGCTTTTAGGCATTTTTGACCTCTGCAATATTTTTCTTTATTCACAGATCTCCTACGCAGTATGTCTGAGAATACCAGCTGCATAATATTCCACTTCAAATAGGTGACTCTACATTGGTGTGCTGGCAGAGCTTATTCAATAGTGTATTTGAATGCAGATTTTCAAATATGGAACATTATTTTAATGGTTTAAGAGAATACATACGTGTTTGTGACAGGGTACTATTTGTAGCGCCCTGGTCCTTCAGATTGCTGCAGCACTGGGAATACTGCAGGCTAAATTGAAGCCAATTAATCAATTTCCTTTGGAGATTACTGACACTTGGGTGGCAATTGCTGGGTTCATAGGGCAATTGGGAGGATACAAGGGGGAGAGGGAACAGGAAGCAGAGGGGAGCTCAGAGGGTGAGTGTGGACTGAGGAGGGAAGGCTGTGTAGAATCTTCCTCTTGCTGTAAGTCTGTAGTATGCTGTTATAGTTTGTAAGGAAAAAATAAATATATACATGGTGAAAAGGGAAGAACCTGATCTGTGTTTGACTGTGAGGCCACATGAACTGGGCAGGCAGTGTGGTACACTGCTCAGTGACAGAGGAGCCCTGTGACAGTGTTACTATACAATATAAAGCGGGTGAACTATTTTGTTACAAAAGTAGTAAACAATATTGATTAAGCATTGAGAAACTAGCTGAATTCATTGACATTCGTGTTTTAAAACTGATTCAGCTGAAACTGTACCGATTCTCACTTCTACTGCAGGGAAAAAAAATGCTACCTCTGAAAGCTGTTTCTTACTTTCTCAGGAAGTAACACATTTGGGAGATGGAAATAAGGCCATTCTGAGATAAGGATATATGAGCTTGACTGTCCCTTGTGTCTATGTTCTGCTCAGTGTTGGCAAGAAGGGGTTCTTGGAATTTGGCCAGCCCCAGCATGAAATAAAACAGCTGGGTGCTGCTCTCACTTACACCGCTGCTGTAAGGTCCCTAATGTTTCAGGGGCATTCAAAAATGTGTGAATTCATGAAAGTGTGTTAACAGTCAAGAAAAAGAAAAGATATTAAACCATCCTCATTTTAGTAATCCCTGTACCATGCAGCAATCTCAGCAACAGTAGGGGAACCTTTCAGATTCCCATTTGTTCTTTCTGGAGAGTTTTGCCTTTAGCTTATGAGCATTCAGACAATCATATTTTTAGAAGATAGTTTACATCTTCTCAGAATTGCAGCAGAATATACCAGAGTTGAAAGAAAAGAAGTTAATATTACATCAAGAACTAAAAACATAATAGTTTGCTGTGCTGAATACAGAAACTCCTCTTAGCTCTCAGAAAGATGTTACACAAACACTATTCTGGCTGCTGTGCCCATTCTGGCCAGACTGTGATGACCCATGGAGGGGAATAGCTGTAAGGTGTTTCCCCTTCTTCCCCTCAGCATATAGACTTCCCACAACTGAAGCCCCTGCACTCTCTCAAGTGCAAGGACTGCTCCCTGCTAATATTCACAGAGAGGGGGCAGCGCCCTAGCCCCATTTCTCCCCCTATCTACATTGGACATTGAAGCTTTCCATCTATGGACAGGCTACAAACTATTATGGGCTGTAGCAATGGTTTTGCTCCTCTTGTCTTGGTACCAGCATGCTCCAGGAGGCACTGGGCCTCCTGAATTTTGGGAAGGTGATATGCTTTTCTACCCCTGATGTGGCTGTGAGGCACTGGCCTGCAATCAAGCCAGATATAACGTCTTTTTCAGCACCTGCTTTTCTTTACTTTCTCTCCTGATCATCTTTTCATATTTCTGCTGTTGAACAGTGAAAAGACCCAAACTTTTAAAAGCTAGAAACAAAATATAAAATAGCAATAACTTTGGTAACAAGTGCCTGAAATCCTGTTATGGACTGATTAAGACACAATGTCCTGACCAGAGAAATGTACGTAGACAAAGACAGAAGACTTACTCTCTTCCCAGGAGGACCAGGTGGGCCAGCTTCCCCTGAAGGACCTGGTGGACCCTGTAATTGTAAACGACCCAAATTACTATTTCATGAATCTTGATGAATGTCATTAAAGAGCAAAGGTTATTGACTTTCTTAAAAACAACAAATATATGTTGCAATACTACAGCGCCTTTCATTGGACAATCTTAAAGTGCCTTGACAGTAGGTTAAGATCAGACAAGTGTGTAAAAATGACACTTCCTTTCTCCGCAAAGCTCTTTCCTGGATCAGGGTCCTGTTTAGAGTGTTACCAGCTCATGTTACTGAACAAGACAAAATTGTACTGGTTTTTTTTGCTCCTTTAGCAACAGCAAATCATCCCAAGCCAAAAGGTGGGTGCACAAAGAACAATACAATAGCATAACATGTTAGCTTACTGTCTGATTCAACTAAAAATGAGGTTATGTGCTTCGATTGTCTACACCCATGTACAGGTTTCTACAGTGATGAAGCAGATCAGGTTGTTACTGAACTAGGCACCACTGATGTTAATTTCATATTCACTTTCATTATAATTCAACTACTTTTATTGCTTTTTATATAAAAGCAAGCATTTCATGGTACATAATACTTTGCATAAAATGAATTGTTAAAAATGAAGGATTAATTTAATCACTGATGTAATTCCACTGAAATCACTAGAATTATAACCAGGGCCAAATCTAGTTCAACAAATTAATATGCATATGCCAAAGAGATGTAATACTACATTACTTTTTTTTGTCTTGGCACTTAGTTTTTTAAAAAAATTCTATAAATCATATAGTGTTGATCAGAACAAATATTTACCACAAAAAATAAACAAACAAAACACATGTAGGAAACCTCTAATTAAATAATATAGGAAATAAGGTAACATTAAAAAAAGCACTGGGCTTGATTCTAAACACTGAGCTATGTCTATGTCTAGAAACTACAGTGATGGGATTAATAGATACACCAATGACAGACAGAGATGAGTGTCTTTCTTTGAAAGAGGAAGTAAGCCCTCATGGGAATTTTCAGTAAAAAAACAAACCAGTTATTTTAATCTGTAGGGTCCTGATCTAATTGAAGACAATGGAAGGACTCCCGTGGAAGTTAGATTGTAGCCCAAGCTTGGAATTTAAAAAGTATCCTAAAGGACTTAGTTACTCAAATTCCATTGATATTCAGCACCTAACTCCCTTAGGATCTCTTGGAACTCATGGCCAAGATACACCGCAACATGAATGTTTATTTTAAAAGAAACCTGCATCACTAAGGGAAGAAAACTTTCTGAGAAATCAAGTCTACTTTTTTGTTTAGATACATGACCTCATGTAAGGCTTGATCCTATGTTCACTGAAGTCATTGGCAAAGCTCCTATTGACTTTAATGATGCAGGATCACGGTCTTATCTATTATGTACTCAAAATCTACATGTAGATTGCATGACAAACTGTGATAAATTGGATGCTCATAAAAGTGGTATTTAACTCTTTCAACTTCAGGTTAGTTGGTTCTATGAGTTATAAAGATCACTGCCACTAAAAAAAAAAAGTTTACTTTAAGAATGGCCATACTGGGTCAGATCAATGGTCCGCCTAGCTCAGTATACTGTCTTCTGACAGTGGCCAATGCCAGGTGCTTTAGAGGCAATGAACAGAACAGGCAGTCATTGAGTGAGTCATCTCCTGTTGTCCACTCCCAGCTTCTGTCAGTCAGAGACTAGGGACACACAGAGCATGGGGTTGCATCCATGACTATTGCGGCTAATAGCCATTGTTGAACATGTCCTTCATGAATTTATCTAATTCTTTTTTGAACCCTGTTATAATTTTGGTCTTTACAACATGTTCTGGCAATAAGTTCCACAGGTTGACTGTGTGTTATGTGATGAAGTACTTCCTTTTGTTTGTTTTAAACCTGCGGCCTATTAATTTCATTTGGTGACCCCTGGTTCTTGTGTTAAGTGAAGGAGTAAATAACACTTACTTTTTCACACCATTCATGATTTTATAGACCTCTATCATATTTCCACTTAGTCATCTCTTTTGCAAGCTGAAAAGTCCCAGTCTTTTTAATCTCTCTCTATGGAAGCTGTTCCATACCCCTAATATTTTTGTTGCCTTTCTCTGTACCTTTTCCAATTCTAATATATCTTTTTTGAGATGGGGTGACCAACACTGCATGCAGTATTCAAGGTGTGGGTGTACCATGGATCTATATAGTATTATAATATTTGCTGTCTTCTTATCTTTCCCTTTCCTAATGGCTCCTAACACTCTGTTAGCTTTTTTGACTGCAGCTGTGTACTGAGTGGATGTTTTCAGAGAACTATCCACAATGACTCCAAGATCTCTTTCTTGAGTGGTAACATCTATTTTGTCTTTATATTTGGAATGATGTTTTCCAATGTGCATTACTTTTCATTTATCAACATTGAATTTTATCTGCCATTTTGTTGCCTGGTCACCCAGTTTTGTGAGATCCCTTTGTAACTCTTCACAGTCTGCTTTGGACTTAACTATCTTGAGTAATGTTGTATCGTCCGCAAATTTTGTCACTCACTGTTTACCTCTTTTTCTAGATCCACGGTGATTATGTTGAATAGCACTGGGCCCAGTACAGATCCCAGGGAACACTGCTATTTGCCTCTCTCCATTCTGAAAACTGACCATTTATTCCCATCCTTTCTTTCCTGTCTTTTGATCAGTTACTGATCCATGAGAGGACCTCTCTTCTTATCCCATGGCTCCTTACTTTGGTCAAGAATCATTGGTGATAGATCTTGTCAAAGGCTTTCTGAAAATCCACTGGCTTACTCTTGTCCACGTGGTTGTTGATCCCCTCAAAGAATTCTAATGGATTGGTGAAGCATGATTTCCCTTTACAAATACCATGTTGACTCTTCCTCAACAAACTGTATTCATCTATATGTCTGAAAATTCTGTTCTCTACTATAGTTTCAACCACTTTGCCTCATACTGAAGTTAGGCTTACCCGCCTGTAATTGCCAGGATTGACTCTGGGGTCTTTTTAAAAAAATGCTATCCTCCAGTCATCCACATTAGCTATTCTCCAGTCATCTGGTACAGAAGCTGATTTAAATGATAGGTTACATACCACAGTTGGTAGTTCTAAGATTTCATGTCTGAGTTTTTCAGAACTCTTGGGTGAATAGCATCTGGTCCTGGTGACTTATTACTGTTTAATTTATCAATTTGTTCCAAAATCTTCCATATTGACACCTCAATCTGGGACAGTTTCTCAGATTTGGCACTTTAAAAGAATTACTCCAGTGTGAGAACCTTCCTCTTATCAACTGCAGTGAAGATTGATGCAAATAATTCATTTAGCTCTTCTGGCTCAATTTATAACCTCTCTAAGTAGGTGGTTACTACCCTCATAAATGTTAACCTAGAGATTTTTTGAAAATATATTTTCAGACTAATTCATCACTACAAATGTAACAAGTCTGGAAGAAATATTGAGCAACAATGTTCAATAGGAATTTCTCCCATCCACCTCTTTTTCTGTTACTCCACTTAGCTTAGTACGCTGAATGCTTCTATTAGGTTCCCATTAGCAATAATGAGATAACTGCCACATAAATGGCATTTATGTGTATAAATCTCTCATGTAGTGATAGCTGAATAGATTCACCAAATGGGAATGCCATGAGACCTATTGGATAACATTGTAGGACTGAACAGTTTGATAAGCTATTTGGCATGAAGAACTAACATTTTTAAAAGTACTTGCTTAGTCTCTTGAGTCAGAAATGTAGATGCAAATTTTCTGAAGCTTACAAATACCCCTTCCCCCTGCCAGCGCACAACCTAGCTCCATCCATTTCTTCCCTCTAATTAAAAATCTCCCTTTCTCCATGCTGTGGTGAACTATAGCATGGATTTCCCCTCTCAGACCCTTTTGATGCTGGAAATAAGGCTTTCTAAATGGGAAATTCTAGCCTCTTGCATCACAAGGTTAAATTAATGAAGTTTAATATATGCACATCCATCACACAAGAACTTATTTGCGTAGTAGGCTCAGAGTCCTGATGGCACTTAGCTACCGCAATGTTATCCACCTTAGATTTTAAGACTTGTGCTCATTCAGCACACAAACTGAGGGAAGTTATATAGCTATTATTCCCTCTCAGACTATAAATGACTCCATTTTTATTGCTTCATATTTTACCACAAAAAATGTGTCCACATTTGAAAAAAATGGGCAGCACAATAATACACAAAGACCTACTATGATTTGTGTTCTGTGTGGAAATTAATTTACAATATACAGTGAACTATAAAAGAGAATTTATTTAGAAAATAATTTTGAAAATATCTGCATTTATAGAAAGCTGACCTTTTCTACTTATTTAGCAGAAGCTGCTTTCTTAGCATGGAGGAATACAGAGCACAAATAAAATAAAAATGTTAGCGACAGCTAACTTACAGGTTGACCAGGATCACCATCTTCTCCTTTCTCCCCACCAGTACCATCTTGACCCTAAAGAAATCCCAGGGAGAGAGACACAGCATTTAAATCAGTTGAATTTTGAAAAATAGTCTGATTTATGGTCTCACCCATAATGTATGTTGTTTTTCAATAGGACATTTTCTTGAAAACTTACTATAAAGTTTTGGTAACATGAATTTAATTTTAAGATTCTGAAACCAAAAGCAGCCAGAAAAATACCTCTCCCAGGGCAGATCTCTTTCCCATTGAAGTTAAGGAGAGTTTTACTTTTGACTTCAGTGGGAACCAAGATTAGGCCCTAAATCTAGTTTGTAAGAATACTTACAGCAGGGCCAGGTTCACCAGGGGGACCAGGATCTCCGGGGAAACCAACAGGGCCCTAGACAAATGGGAGAGAAAGCAAGGCTGAAGTCATACAACAAGAAGTATGTTAAAAGTCATTACAAAGTATTTCAGTTAGAAAAGCACAATTGTATAAACTCCAGAAATGCATATACAATCCTATAAAAGTGTTAAATAAAACGATGCGCTGTTTGGTGCAATAATGCCCTTATTTTTAAATTAGTAGGCTCACTTACTGGATTACCCTTAGGCCCATCATCACCTGGAGGTCCTTTGGCACCTGGAGGTCCAGCAGCTCCAGGTGGACCAGCCTCACCTTTTTCTCCCCTTTCACCTTTTGGTCCCTGTAAACAACATAAAAATGTTAGCTTTCTGGAACTAGTACACCCAGAATATGTAAGAGAAGGAAGATCTACAAGTTAATGAGAGAGAAAAAGATGCTCTGAGATGTTGTGAAATTTTATTATAAAGGCTTGTCTTTGGAATAGAAATGGGACCCAAATCAACCCCCAGATTGGAACACCCACAGATCTCAGGACAGTTTCAGATCCTCATCAGCATGAAGATATTGATGCTCAGGCCCATCTCTAGTTTGGAATGAACTTTTCCACTAACAAAGAGAGACAAATCTATCTGGAAGAAACGTATTGATGAAATACATAAACTTGATTGTAAAATACACAATAAGCTTGTCAGAAGAAGAAATAAATGTTATCTCACACAATTCTAAGATTCCTTTTGTCTTCCAGTTGATATTATACAAGATGTGGGCTATAGCTGAAAGCAATTTGCATTTCACAGACATGAAGAAAATATGAAGAAAGCATCTGAGACTCCAGCTGCATAAAGAATCTGATTACACAGAACCTGAAATTCCTTTAAAGAAAGTTTTAAGTAGGTAATTTATTGTAGTAGAATAATAGTAATTAAAACAAACAAACAGTACTCACGCCTGGGCCAGATTCTCCAGGAGGTCCAGGGTTACCAGCTTCCCCAGGCTCACCCTATAAAAAAACGAGTGCAAATTAATGTCGTACTGGCATTACTGGTAATACCCCCCTGTATTTACCTGTAATTATTATGACTTCTCTTATAGTTTGAAAACTAGGCTCTCAGAACCTGCCAACAGTTATGCATGCGAGTAACTTTACCCATGTAAGTAGTCCTACTGCACGCAGGTACATGGACTTACTCACATGTGTTTTTGCAGAATCGGGGTATTAACTATTTAGACAGAGATTATCAAAGGCACAAACTCAACTTTCAACGGGAGCTGGAAACTCAACTTTCAACGGGAGCTGGAAACTAAACTTCCCTATGTCCCTTTTAAAAATCTCCCCATTAATTGTCTCCTTTTTTGTCCTTTTTTCCTAATCAGAGAAAAGTCAAACACATACATTGGTCATCTGCATCTTTCTTCCTGGGAGCTATGTTTCTGGAAGCAAATCCTTACAAATTAGCAAATACTAACTGAACATGAATTTCAAATGATTTTAGACATTAGCACTAGTGTTAGTACTATAATAAATAATAACAAAAAGAATAAAATAATAAACACCTAATAAAACTTTCACCAGAGGCCACAAAGGCACTCAGTGTTTTATCAGTAATGGGAATTGTTAAGTAAGCCAGATGGCTTCTAAGAGGACACCATATACAAACAATCTGCTCAAAGTAAAAGATTACACTGTATTAAGTGAACATTTAAGTTAATTTATCCTCTTTTTGAACCAATGCACAGTACTGTACATGTCAGGTCTGTCTTTTCAGCCACTCCTTTTAAAGTGTAGTTATGAGTGATTATTTTCTAGTTCAGTGGACTGTTAAATAAACTTCATAGAAAAGTAGCTTGTTACTAAAATGTTCTGTTGTTAATAATGCCCTGAATATACAACTCTCTGAATGTATAACAGAACCTTTTTTCTAACTGTTGGCAAGAACTCAAGAAAGAAATGCATATTTTTACTTAAAAGATTTCTCAATTTAACTGTCAGTGTGTGAAATTACTGACATTTGTCTGCTCAGAAATTAAAAAAAAAATAAAACTAGAAAAGTTCTCAATTTTCTCCAGTAGCAAAATTAATACTAAAGCTAAAATACCTTCTTTAAAACAACTATGTGCAGTACCGTGCCCTACAGGAGAAAGATTATATTATTCTGTTCACTATTAGAGCCAATTAGATCATCTTCAGTTCCTCAGCTCCTCAGAAACAACTTTAAAATGCCCTTGGTGAATCTGGCTTTAGAAATTGTAGTGTTTTATTATGCTTGTTACTTAAATTTTGCAACAGTCTAAAATCTTATTGTTTTATTTGTAGTAATGATCTTTCTTAGGTACTTAGGATTAAGTAGGCTTCTGCAATACAATATTTATACTATTTTAAAAATAAAGTTCTGTGAATTGTTCA
>NW_020664561.1:30101808-30160501 GCF_002925995.2 Terrapene triunguis | reverse complement strand
TTTCAGGTATAGATGTTGGAAATAGCTAGTAACCCTGAATCACAGTATAGCAAAAACTAAGAACTATCAAAGCAGAAACTTATATGGCACTAACTTGTAATTATGTCCTTTTTAAAGTCTTGCTGCATGCACATTTTTTTTTTTTGCCTAGATATACTACAGAAGAAAACCTGAGATTGTATCTCCGAGTAAAACTAAGGCTAATGACCAAAAATAAGATATTTACGGTCACTACAAGTATTTGTGGAGTAAGATATGACCCACTGCAAGTGTGGCAGAATCTGACCCTCTAGAACATGGTGCTGATTAACTAAATGACCAAATGAACCTCACTTTTGTCATTAGCAGTAGTATTACTGATACACACTTTTAGGGATTGTTCTACAGTTTACCTAGGCAAATAACATTTGTGTATGCAGCATGATACAGAAACACAAGCTGCAATGTGCAAGGTATGAAATCTGATTGAAGTATTATTCTCAAGGTGAACTGCTAAAATAAATAGTAATTACTAAAGGTATTTGAGAAAAATATTACTAGCAAGAAATTTCAATATTACCTAGGCTATATTTTACCTGTATGACTTTTGGATACATAATGATCAGCGACATAATGATTGAATACCTCTGTCCTTCTCTTGATAGTCATCAAAAAGGTAGTTAAACATTACAATATGCTGGGGGTATGATCTATCTTTCCTGGAGAAGAAGCAACTGTGAAACCCAATCTATAAATACCTATTAAATCCAATATGCAAATATGATATTTGCCCAACCAACATAAACCCGCAACCAGACACATCTTTTTAAATTAGTACTAGAAAATCCTGGAGTTATACCTACTAACACTTAAGGGGACCACCATATATTTTGTACACCCAAAATATTTATTTTTTTATCAAAATATTTATTTTTTTCCCTTGCAGTCCCTGTTGTTCTCTATATCCACTGATATGAATAAATTTAAAGTCTGTATGATTTTATTTCCCCCCCCCCCCCGTCCTCCATATTTTGAACATTCAAACATGTTTTTGGTCCTCATCCCAGAGAGACAAATCCTGCAGCCTTTAATGTAGGCCAAACTGCCACTGAAGACAGCCTTAGAGAATCATGTCACATGCTTTGGAGATTAAGTGGAATATAGAATTATGCAACCATGCAGAAGGGCATATTGTTTTGTATCTTTTTTAGCAATTACTAATAAAACACACTAGAGATGCAAGAATGCAGACATCATCAAAAGGTTGGGAGAGACATATACCAAATATATATCACTAGCAAAAGGGAAAGCAGTGAAACACTGACAACTCCAGACTCACCAAAAGCAGTAATATGAAACGTCTAAAGCCCAAGTCTAGTGCTTTTATCTGGCTAGAATAGTTACCCCATAATCCACTGATCTCAGAAAACAAAGAAGGGACACAAAGCAGGACACATTTTCCATCAAGCCATCATCACTAGTCTCATAATACATCATTGCAGTACTCTCTCCCCTCTTCTCCCTGAATACCGGTAAGTGATTTATTTCATGGGCAGATAGAAAAAAATGATGAAGCATCTGCAGATTCTATTAAGATGATAGCTTGGACACACTGATAAGAAGCAGTGATTCCTTTTGACATGACCCAAATATGACAGAAGGGTTGTTTGAAGGAAACTCATTTTAATGAGAGAGAAAAAAAGAGATGCATACCTAAGTTTTATGGGGGATGTCAACAATATTGAAATGCATCATAAGAAAGATCTTGGTGTTGGCACAGAGAAATGAAAAGAGTGCAAGGTATTGTAAGATGAATTGCAGGTCTTGGTGATTTTTTTTACTATTATTATTATCTTTACAAATGATCCAAGGTAAGCAGAGGCAGCTTCCTTGCCTTCTGTAAAGAAATAATACCTGGGGCTCAGAGAAATAGAGTTGCATCCTTCCTGAGAGTGATTAAAAAGTGGCCCATAACAAATACACATTATTTTGAATGACCTGTGATTCCAGCTAGTGTCTTGGAATGTATGGATGTGATGGATTACACCTAGAGGTATGAGAGCTGTGTATTGTAAGCAGAGGACTCATGGTGATGAAAAGCAACAAAATTTAAGTATGGCTTCTTAAGTGCTTGAGCTTAGCTGTGATGAGAGAAAGACAAGGGTAGAAAGGAACCGGTGTATTAAGCTATCTGTTGGGTCAGGGAAGAAAAAGGAGGTAAGGCAGAATATACATTATCTTCTGAAAGACTATCAATGTCCTTTGCTTGCCTTCCTCCGCCTTTAGGACCCATCAACCAAAATTTATAAAATACATATTGTTACAAATAAATTAGTCCTTCCACAGTGTTTTGTGGAAATTAAATATTCAAGAATAATCATACATATTTTCTCAACAAATCAATTATAACTGTCCAAGGCACGTTCTTATTTCTGCTTTTTTCATCTTTCTGTGAGCATATACATTATATTATTTTGGACAAAAGTCCCTAGAATTCTGAGTGTACCTGTTCCACATTCACCTAGGCAAAATGAAGGATGACCAAATGTAGCTCAGCACAGAGACCCATCATGGAGACAGGAGGTGGAAGTCTACATTATTAACCCAGGGCCGGCTCCAGACACCAGCTTAACAAGCAGGTGCTTGGGGCGGCCAAGGGAGAGGGGCGGCACCTGCAGCAATTTGGGGGCGGCAGGTCCCTCGCTCCCTCTGGAGCGAAAGACCTGCTGCTGAACTGCCGCCGCCGATCGCGGCTTTTTTTTTCCTTTTTTCCAATTGCCGCCGCCGATCGCGATCGCGGCTTTTTTTTTTTTGCTTGGGGCAGCAGAAATGCTGGAGCCGGCCCTGTATTAACCATAAAATCTTGAAGTGCTAATGCTACATATAGGGCCAGATCTTCAGATGTAAATCAGCATCACACCTTTTACTTCAATGGAGCCCTGTCGATTTACCTCAGTAAAGGATATGGCTCGCTGATGCTTGAGGACCAATTTAGCTGACCTTACAGATATGTTTAACACTGATGCATCATATAATATCTGATATTTTAACAGTTCAGATATTAGGGGAAATTGTGTGCTAAGCTACACTGGCATAAAGTGAAAGAAACACCAGTGAAACCAATAGAATTACTCTGGAGTTTATGCTGATGTAACTAAGGGTATGTCTAGACTGCAATGTAAGCCCATTTAATGGGACTCAAGTCAGCTGACCCATGTTAAGGAACCCTGGGCTTAAGCATTTACATTGCATTTTAACCCTATCTTAAGGTTTTTTGGTCAAACCTAGGCTTCTAGCATCCGCACTGCAGTGTGCACAATAATCATATCCAAGAATTCCTACCCTCCCACCCTCTGAAATGTGGCTGCTCTAACCCTAGGGTCGTGGTGCACTATGAGAAAACTTTACTGCCCACCCTGCATGTTACCAGGAAGCAGCTCGCTCTCCAAAAGGCTTGATCAGTTCACTCTCCATTGCAAACCTAGGAGGCTCTCTGATAGTGTGCTTGCAGATCGGTGATCAGAAGAGAATGGATTAACACTGACCTGAGCTGCTACCATTTACAAAGGGCCTGGGGGTGGCTTCCATTTTCAGTAGAGTGGATTGTAGATTGTTGGGATAGAGAGGACTAAGGAAGTTGTCACATTGAATTGTGGGATACTTCTGGCTAACTCCTGGACCCAAATCAAGTGGTGCTGAGTGTACACTACAAAGCAATAGGGCTCGGACCCTGGATCCCATTTTAACTTGAGCTCAGACCCTCCACCCTTGCAGGCTCCTGGGACCCTGGGTCTGAGCCCTGGGTTAGCACAATTGCAGTGTAGCTGCAAAGGGGATTAGGTATCAGCCTGGGCTGAAGCATAGGCTTATGTTGCAGTGTAGACATATCTGAGAGCACAACTTGTCCCACCAATCTTGTCCTTGGTTACTTTTCTCTCTGAGCTATTTCTCTTCCACTCAAGTTCATATCCATGACTACTGAACAATTTTGTGGTGTGCAAAGACAGACAAGGATGGTTTCAGGTCATAATAATGTACAAGTCATGTATTAGTTATGCATCTACATGACCGTTAATAATTACCAAGGAAATGAATGGTATTTGTGATTTCTAATATTCCCAGAAAGAACAGGAGGGAAAATGTATGTCCTCCTCCTTATCTCAGAGATGTCTCTTTTATGTGTCAATATTACCAGTTTTCTTACCTTGTCACCAACACCTCCAACAGAGCCAATAGAGCCTGGGGGACCTTGAGGACCCTGCAATCATAAAAGGATGTAAGTTAGCCAACTATACTACTTATTATTGTTTTTAAAAGGAATACAATGAACAATACGGAGTGTGTTTCTTACATCAGCTCCGTTAGGACCCTGGGGACCTCTTGGACCTGGAGGACCAGGTGGACCCTGAATCAGAGAGAAAATATGATACGTGAACTGCAGTATTTACTGTCACATAAATATAAGCACAGATTTTTTGTCAATTAGCAACACTATATTTTGCATGCAGAGAGCATTTCATCTTCAGAGTGTTGTACAAAGTGTAAGGGCTAGATTGTGGTTCCCCATTGCATGAGTCTACATGGTGATTAGGGCACAAGGAGCCCCTTGTGTTCCTACACAAGGACAGACACAATTACAGTTTCTGTAGGTTACTATTATTGCTCAGTGCCCCAGAGCTTCTGCTCCAGGGATGCAACGCCAGTCTCCAATGCTGGTCTCTCTCTCTCTCTCTGACATGCATAAATTGGTCTGCTCTAATTAATCCTCATAAGTCCCCGGTAAGTTAGGTACATAAGCTTTAAACCCCTCCTTTTTAAAGATTGGAAATGGACACAGAAATGAAGTGACTTGCCCAGGGTCACAGCGAGAGCAGGTGACAGTCACAGGACACTCTGTCCTGTGCTCTAGACTATAAATGGAATATCAAATTGCAAGCTATAAAGCGAATCAATAAACAGAGTGTTGTCTAGCACTTACAGTGACCAACAAGGAAAAAAACCTTACCATTGGACCAACATCACCGTTCTCACCCTTTTCACCTGGAGGGCCAGGCAGACCCTAATAATGTGAAAGAGAAAAGAAAGTACTGCTAGTAAACTACTTAGAAGAAATAATGTAAATCACAGCTACCCGTTAAGAAAATCATAAGATAAAATTTGAGGACAAAAGCTATCTGAATTAAACAGAAAAAAATCATTTAAAAACTAGTTTCATATTCTGGCAAAAAAGATTAAAGCATCTTTGAATATTTATAAGTATAACTGATGAGGAAAAAAGTTTAAAAAGAGCTAATATGGCTGGTTTAAAGAAGACTGTTATGATTCTACTTGGGCACTGATTCATTTGATTACATACTGTATATATTCCCACACAAAAACTTTATTAATTTAGATGTAAGGTTGCTCAAGTGTATGTTCGGGGAAGGAAATTGTAGGTCACGAGAACACTCAGACCCAATACAATACCAATCCCCAAGCTAACTGCACTATACTCAGCCACACTTACACAAAAAGTCAGCGCCTCAGCTGGTGTAAATCT
The DNA here is from genome assembly GCF_002925995.2 of Terrapene triunguis. Lineage (NCBI taxonomy): Eukaryota > Metazoa > Chordata > Testudines > Emydidae > Terrapene > Terrapene triunguis. Next base: position 30,154,983 of record NW_020664561.1, on the reverse strand, counting down.
ATGTAGCTCCAGTGAAGCGAACAGAGTTACACTAATTTACATCAAGTTAGGATCTAGCTCTCAATTTCAATTCAACAATACTGTCACCTTCAGCACATATCAAAGAACTGATAATCAAGTCGCAGTGCACAGCCTTTACTTCAATTGTGCTGTAATGCTCTATTATTTAATAACTTTAAAGTATAAACTCCTGACTGACCTCAACACATCCCCTCTATTGAGGGCCCAAAGGCTCAGGGCCTGAATCTAGAACACTTGCACTAGAAAGGAGTTCCCTTCTAACAGGGGAGTTCCCTGTTGGCTAGCCATGGCCAGTTTCTGTCCCCTCTACCAGAGTGGCATAATGAGCATGGATCAGATTATAAAATATGGATGAAAGGATACAAAACTGATCACATTCTTAAAAACACAAACAAAGATTATCTTGGTACTAACAGCTACTTTTATTACAGTAATGGATACCATGTTGACAGTAAAACTCTACAGTATGGAATTCATAAAAAGCCTGGCTGAATTCAGATGTATAATGCATCTCCTTTTTAAAAAAAAAGAAGATGTATGTTAGTACAGTCTGTTAGTGAGTAAAATGTGATGAGCTTTAAGAAAATACATGCTTCTTTTCAGTATAGTTTTTGGTACAATATATCTGTTGCAGTTGCTCATTTATTATTATTTAATGAGCATGAAAGATGCAACTTTAACTCATCCTGTGATGCATTTGATTTCTATATTTCAATTCCTGTTTATTTTGAAAGTTAAAAGACTGTGATGCATTACAATGGAAAGCTATAAGTGACAGTAGTATATATACTAAAATGTATCCCTGATTACAGTGCATGCTGAATAGTAGCATCAATGAATATTTGTCTCATTACTAGCTTATGGTACAGGTTATAATGACATATGTTTTAATTATTTACTAACATACCAAATGTATGTTGATAATTGGATATACAGTAATACATTCTTGTATTATAATATTTTGCTACAGTATATCTGAACTCTAAAAACAAACACTTGATTGTACAGAACAAAACATCTGTCCCCATTATTGAATATGCAATTCACTATGTGGGTGCATTATAATGTCCCTGAAGTGTTTGTTATAGTGTAATTAATCAGAATTAATGTTCCACCATGCCTTTCAAAAATACACTATAATAAAATAATGAGTCATTATCACTTCAAAACCTCACTATATTCTGGCCAAACTATGAAATAATACCTTTCAAAATACAATGCTAAATAATTTCAAGCAATTGTGCTGTTACAGAATAGGTGAATAGAGTGATTCTGAACAATAACATGCATACTCATTGATATTGCAGTAAATTCATAAGGCATTAGAAAATAGTGGGTTCTTTTTCAATATGGAAAATGTAGCCTAAGGGAGATATGGCATTTACAATCCCATTTTTTTAAAGTAAGTATGAAGAATTTTAAATGGAGAATTTTTTTCTTTTACTTGCAGGCTTATCCTCTACAAACAAGTACCATTTCCTGTCATTTCTGATAGATACTGTCTAAAGGGAAATTTGATGCCATTTTGTGTATTCAATAACCAATATGTTCAGATGCTAAATAGTCTCCATTTTATGAAATGGGAAAGATTTGGCTTTAAACAATGATGTTATGTCAGTTACAGCTGACTGCAATTTCCCACAGATGTCTTCCAACAGGGTTGTTTGTTCATTTATTTATTTTTGGAAGAGGTATGATGTACCTTTATTACATGCATCATTTTCAAGAAACTAAAAGCAGCGATCAGATTATGATTACCATCTAGGTGTCTTGACATCCTCTAACTTCCTTCATGGCTTTACCTTGGATAACTTTGTAATATTTAAGCAAATAATACTTGGATTGACAATAACTTCAGTGGCTCAGTTTTCCATTAATGTCAACATCTTTTCCCTCACTGTGAGAAGCATTAAATAAATATTTTGTAGGAGATGATTCTGCTTTTGCTATTGAGGTTCTCATAAATTATCTTTTCACAATTTGTAATCCTTAAATTAGTATTGTCTGTTAAAAGCATTAAACTATCCTCAGAAATCTCTCACTGTATTTATAGGTGTGTAGTTTATTATAATTTGTGTGTAAAAAAATCACCCTGTGTTAAAACTTGGTATGCTATGCTGAAACTAATTTCACATGGGCAACAAATGAAGTTAATAATATTGAATAACAAATAAATTCAGGATAACTGTGGTCTGCCCATGGATATTCCTGAAGAAGTAGAGGCTAAATATGTTAGATGAATTATTAGTTGCAAACTATTCATTCAGTTCTACTTGTGAGTGAAAAGAAGTTGAGGCCCTCTGTGTTACCAAACTAAGTGACCCCACAGTTATGATTCACACTAACAACTCGTTCAGTTGTTAAAAAGTATTAAATCATAATTTTTCTTTTTAAATACAAACTTGGGTTCCAATCCTCCCAATAATTATGCACATGCTTAAAGTTAAGAACACTGCTAAATGTTTGCAAGGGCACCTAACTCCCAAGGAAATTCAATGGGATTTAAGCATTTAAGTGCCACTTTTGCCTTTGAACCTCCCTCTCCCGCCATCCCCCTGCCAAGAATCATAGCCTTAGGGCATAAGAATCATAGAATCATAGAAGATTAGGGTTGGAAGAGACCTCAGGAAGTCATCTAGTCCAACCCCCTGCTCAAAACAGGACAAAACCCCACTAAATCATCCCAGCCAGGGCTTTGTCAAGCTGGGCCTTAAGGATGGAGATTCCACCACTTCCCTAGGGTAACCCATTTCAGTGCTTCACCACCCTCCTAGTGAAATAGTTTTTCCTAATATTCAACCTAAACCTCCCCCACTGCAACTTGAAACCATTGCTGCTTGTTCTGTCATCTGCCACCACTGAGAACAGCTGAGCTCCATCCTCTTTGGAACCCCCCTTCAGGTAGTTGAAGGCTGCTATCAAATCTCCCCTCACTCTTCTCTTCTGCAGAGATATAAATATGCCCAGTTCCCCCAGCCTCTCCTCATAACTCATGTGCCGCAGCCCCCTAATCATTTTAGTTGCCCTCTGCTGGACTCTCTCCAATTTGTGCACATACTTTCTGTAGTGGGGGGCCCCAAAACTGGATGCAATACTCCAGATGTGACCTCACCAGTGCCGAATAGAGGGGAATAATCACTTCCCTCGATCTGCAGGCAATGCTCCTACTAATGCAGCCCAATATGTCATTAGCTTTCTTGGCAACAAGGGCATACTGTTGATTCATATCCAGCTTCTTGTCCACTGTAATCTCCAGATCTTTTTCTGCAGAACTGCTGCTTAACCAGTCGGTCCCCAGCCTGTAGCAGTGCATGGGATTCTTCCATCCTAAGTGCAGGACTCTGCACTTGTCCTTGTTGAACCTCATCATATTTCTTTCAGCCCAATCCTCCAATTTGTCTAGGTCACTCTGGACCCTATCCCTACCCTCCAGTGTATCTACCTCTTCCCCCAGCTTAGTGTCCTCCGCGAACTTGCTGAGGGTGCAATCCATCCCACCATCCAGATCATTAATGAAGATGTGAACAAAACCGGTCATACAGGGCAGAACAATGGTCCTTCTAGCCAGTATCCTGCCTTCCAACAGTGCCAGATGCTTCATAGGGAATGAACCGAACAGGGCAATTATCGAGTGAATCATTCTCTGTCACCCAGTCTCAGCTTCTGGCAAAGGCTTAGGGACACCAAAAGCATGGGGTTGTGTCCCTGATCATCTTGGCTAATAGCCATTAATGGACCTATTCTCCATGAACTGATCTAATTCTTTTTTGAACCCAGTTATACTTTGGGCCTTCACAACATTCCCTGGCAATGAGTTCCACAGTTTGACAGTGCACTGTGTGAATAAGTGCTGCCTTATATTTCATAGAATCATAGAAGTGTAGGATTGGAAGGGACTTCAGTAGGTCTTCTAGTCCAGTCCCCTGCATGCAAGGCAGGACTAAGTAATAACTAGACCATACCTGACAGGTGTTTGTCTAATCTGCTCCTAAAAACCTCCAGTGACGTACATTCCACAATTTCCCTAGGCAATTTGTTCCAGGGCTTAACTACCCTGGCAGTTTTTCCTAATGTCCAACCTAAACTTCCCTTGCTGCAATTTAAACTCATTGCTTCTTGTCCTATCCTCAGAGATTAATGAGAACTACTTTATCTTAGACTCTGAGATGACTCAGATATGTTATACATATTTTTAACATTTGCCTTGACTTTCTTTTCTTTCTGCAAGAGACATTTCTATTCTTTAAAGTATTATAATTTTAATTTAAACAACACAGTGGAAATTCACATAAAAACTACATTAAAAAGTTTAAGACAGGCCTTTTCCTGTGTGAATGAAAATTATTTTTAAGATTTAATGCCCACTATAAGCAGCACCAGTAGAATTTAATTTCAGCTGGGGAAATTTGATTATCATGAAATACTATAAACAAGAAAGATAAAATTGTTACTCTCCATGGGTTCACTGTTACTATGAGAACCACATTAGTGAATAAAAAGAGCTCTTGATTTCTCAGTGGTACTTCATTACCATTAGCATATGTGTGATCTCGGTCCATGGATCAGCATACTCAGAGGAAAATGAGATTCAGGCAAATATAATTCTTCTATAGAAATCATTTATTTGTTTAAGTCTCAACCTAATTGATTTCTTATTTTTATGTGTATTATTTCACTAAATTAAAATACATGAAAGTAAAGTAATTAATCCTTTCTAATACACTCTTAATTTAAACAATATTTTAAATCTGGAAATACCTAAAGTTATTTCATTGTCTTTTAAAATACTAATATCTGTAAATAAACCATAATATAATCAATGCATCATGTTTTTTTAACTGAGCTTCTGATTCAGAAATGTTAAAAACATTAACAAATGCCTTTCAAAAGTAGAAACAGTTTTATGTTAAGTCAGACATGGGAAGTTGCACCAAATCTTGTACTGTAGGTATACATTCCATGCTGCCTGGCAACACACTCTAAATTAACACAATGTTGTCCAAGCTCCATTGCATAGTAAGATTTTGGAAATGAGTGGTTAAACAGGTTCCGGGGTTAGTGAAATAGCAAGTGCACCTGAAACTTGGCAGATAGGAAAAGTGTTGTGCTATTTAATAAATTCCCAAACCTACTGTATAGTTTCAGTATAAAAACATGCAAAATAGCTTAATAAACAGACAAAAGTTCAAACCACTGCACCCTCTAATATTTATGAATTGGAAAAGAGTAAAAAAATCTTAAACATTTTGTTCTTTATTCTCTATTCCACTATACTTAAGAAATTAAAAAGTAAATTTTAAAAAGCAAGATTTTTTGCTTGTAATTATATGCCTGAAATAGTGACATGCTGTACATTTTATTGAGCATAGTGTCTGTGCCTGTCCTTTATGTTCGCTGACTATCCTGTGGAATGACTGCATTTTGAGAGGAAGAGATTGCTAAACCAAACCATGCCAAGTTATCAACAAGGCAGCAATGTATACCCAGAATGAAGTTTTTCTAATCTTTTCTGACTTAAGTGATGTCTCTGTTTGTATCAACAAGGAATAGAACATGTTACCATTGTTTCCAATGAAACAACATTGAACAAATTACCATGGGATCTGGTAAATTCTCCATCAGTTTGAGTCTTTATATCAAAAGTGGATGTCTTTTTAAAAGATATGCTCTTGTTCATGCACACATTATTTGGCTAGCTGCATGAATTATTGGGTGAAATTCTATAGCCTGTGGTATGCAGGAGTTCAGACATAGATGATCATAATGGTCCCTTCAGGCCCTTAAGATCAATGTATCCGTCTATAAAATCTATGAACACAGAGTCTCTTATCATGTATTATTAGCTGATGGTGTAATGTATTTAATGAAAGGCAATTCTTTCTTGTTCAGACAAGTGATGATGTGAAAATAATGGTCCCTATTGCTGAAAGGGAAAAATACTACAATGTCTTACCTGAAGACCAATGGGACCTGGAGGACCAGGGAATCCTCGTGGACCTTCATCGCCTTTCTGCCCAAACATTCCTTGCTGACCTCTTGGGCCTGGCTCTCCATCACCTCCCTGACAGACAGGAACACAGGACATGAGCAAGAAGCATAAAGATGCCAAGCTTGATTAAGAAGAAGTTCCACTAAAGTCAGTGGACTTGTTTCTAAGTATGTTTGGTATCACGTTGATTTTGCAACTGTTTATTACGTACACAATAAAAAAAAAACACCTGGTCCCAATGATTGGTCCAATACACCACGTGCATTATTCCAGTGTTAAAGAGTAAGGTGTAAATCCCTTGGATTGTGAGTGTGGGGACACCTTGTTACATATATGTTGTGATTTCAAATCTATTCTATGTCAAGCAACACAAATTAGCACATTATCAAGTTTTGTAAACCTAATGAGACTCTGAAAAGGTCTGGGTTTGCTATGCATAAAAACTGAATTACTTACAGCTATACCAGGGGCACCAACAGGACCTTGAAGACCTGGTGGACCCGGAGGACCCTGCATAAAAAGAAAAAACAGCAGTTTTGGCATCTAGAATGAGATGAACAGTAGATAGAGAGAGAAGAGTATTTGCATGATTAAGATCTATTAAGCAATTCTATACTCCTCCAGAGAGAATGTAATATTACTCAAAAGTCTTTTACAGTCAGTGCAGTCAGGCATTATTTGTTTAGCTCTCAAAGACTCAGACTTGCCTGGCTACAATAAATTTTAAACTGACATTTACTGAAAGCACTTACATTCATAATGTTTCAGGATATTTAAAAATGGATTTCCATGCAAACATGACTCTAAATGAATACTGGCTTTTCCAAAACTAAAAATATCAGACCTTTTAATGAGATTTGTACAGAGGAAAGTCAACCCTTAAAATGTGTTCTCACGATCTGTCTTCAAACTGAATGCTTATTATTTGAATCAAATTTTCCGAAAAGTTATATATGTTTTTGTGTTTGCACAACACTTGCTATCCTGTCCTTCCTGACTGAGAACTGAGCTTGTCTGAGCACTATGGGCCACATTCTTATTTACAGAAACACACTTTTACACTGCCTTAAAGTGGATATAAATTACATTCTGTATTGCTAGAACAATGCAAAGGAGTCTTAATGTAAATGGGAATCTTGACACGTCATAAGACATTACATGTCATATGTACATATCATATCCATCAACATATATATATTATGGGCCTGTTTATGCATCCCTTACTCACACTGGTGGAACCTTACTCATATGAGTATTCCCACTGAAGTCAATAGGACTACTCACATGAGTAAACTGTGTTACTGAGGGCCTCGTGTGTAACCTTTACCTTGCATGCAAGATGAGTTTACTGATTGAGATGATTGATTTTCTGGAAAGTCCCAAAGATGAAGGTGTGGCCAATGGAAAGGCAATAGGAGCTCCAATTCGAGTTGCAAGAAGAGGCATTGCTAGGTACATGCCAAGCTATATTGCAGGGTAGTTTCTTGAGTGGGGGAAGTGTGAAAGGCTAGTTCAAATCTTACTACACGTTCACCAGGTTTACTGCTGCTGATATTATGCAGTGTTGTTGTAGCCATGTCAGTCCTAGGATATTTAGAGAGAAAAGGTGAGGGAGGTCTTATCTGTCATAGGACTAACTTCTGTTGGCGAGAGAGAGAAGCTTTCGAGCTGACAAAGAGCTCTGCTGATATTGTGATGTCTGGTCACTTTAGTATTGTCTGCTAGATTCAATAGCATGAAAACAAGAAGACCTGGATTGTGCTAAGAATTTAGCCTGAAGTAATGGCAAGATGCCTCTTGGCACTCCCTGGTTGTACTGAGAAGAGCTCAGTCAGCGGCATCCCTTGAAGTGGTACAACACAGCTCCACTGGGCAGTGAGTGGATGGCTTAGCCAGTCGAGGGCAGCAATTCTGGACCCTTATGCAGGCAACAGGAAGAGGTTGGGAGGAGAGTGGGGTGAAATTTTTTTGGATGAATAGTTTGTTTGCTGAGCAATGCAGTTAGGTTGACCTGAAACTATTTGTGAATTTGCACTGTATTAGTTTTGGCTGGGAAAAAGCTTTTCAGGGCCAGCTTCGGAAAAATGAGAGTGTGTGTATATGTGTCCCCCTTATAACCTGTAGCGTAGTGGTTAGGTAAGTCGTATGGGAGGTGGGACACCTAGGTTTGAATCTGGAGCAGGGACTTGAACTCATACCTCTCCTGTCACATGAATGCCCTAACCTCCAAGCTGTAAGATGGTTTGCTTTCAAACTCTCCTGTTGAAGCTGTTCCACTTTGTATAAATATTATTCAGGATGAAGAAAGAATGAGAATGACTCTTTAGCCTTGCAATTAAGACACTCACCAGGATGCAGATGTGGGGATAGGAAAATGTGGATTCAAATCCTTCCTCTGAATCCGTCAGAGAGAAGATCAGAATCCATATCTCCTAACTCCCAGATTTGTGCCCTAGTCACCAGGCTAAAGAGTCATTTGCTTCCGCTTTCTGTTTGGCCTAATGCATGTTTATATAGTTATACAATGTGGAAAAGCTTCAATGGGAGCACTTGCACACAGACTAGCCTATGTGCTGGTGATGAGGATAATCACTTGCAATGGGAGAAGGCTGAGTTCAATTCCCTGGCCCAGAGTGGGGACTCAAACATGGGTCTCCCACAACCCTGGCAAGTGCCCTACCACAGTAAAAAGTTTTAAAGAAGAACATACACTCCTTTTCGCTGAAGCTGACCAGATTTTTCCAATTAGCTAGAAATTCTGAGTATTTTCTGAACCAAATGTTTGTTCTGATTTTTCAGTTTGCTGCCAGAACTGAAAAATCAATTATTTACCCGGCTCTAGCAGGGAGGCTCCTCACTTCCCTCTCCCACCCCCACAATATCACAGTCTAGAGAGGATTTGATCCTGCAAGCTCTCTGTGCATGGAACTCCCACTGAACTCAGTTTGTCAATGGATTGAAGGATCTGACTCTACATGCTGTTTTAACAATGAAAACAACAACAAAAGCTGCACAATATTTTCTTTGTGAAAGTGAGAGTGCATCAGATGGGCCCATCGTTCAAAAGAAAAAAGCAATTGCAATACTATCGGATTGTAAAGGGAGACATATATCTGAGAAGTACATTGCTGGAATTTTCCCATCCCCCTCTTACAAAACACTTGCATTATAGTTAACATTTGAATGCTGCAGTGGGAATAATAGCAAAGGGCTGGTGTGATGGAGAGAACCATCACAGAAAATGTGGAAGCCCAGGAGGCTGGTTTGTGATAAGGTTAAGTTGGTGATATGTATTAAAACTCTGTTGTTAATCAGGTGGAGGGAGTGGATTGGCAGAACCTGTCAGAGGTGGGGCTAAGGCAGTATAAAGCCTGCTCCATCAGCAAGCTGTGCACTTTAAGTGGGATTTTAGTCTAGGCAGAAATCTGCTCCAGTCCTTCCTTTGGCTGGGAGTTCTACTGTAGTTTAGGGCCTTGCCTGAGTTTAAAGAGCTTATTCTAGTCTAGACATTTTAGAAAATACTGCAGTTAGAAGGTTTTCTATCCTTCACAGGAGAGCTTGTAAAGGGGTATTTCTTAGCTGTTTGTTTGGGCGGGGGGTGTTGGTAATTTAAAAATTTTACTTCCTTAAATTACATTTTTTCCCCTCCATTTCCACAGCACTCCTGACTTCCCTCTTGTGGTCTTTTTTCCTTCATAGTATTGATGAGTTTCTGACCCACTGTACAAATACCATGATGGCAGTGGGACAGGCAAATGTTTTCAGTCTCTTTAGTGGCTTATCTTAACATGATATTTCTGCATGTATTCCAACAGACCGACTGGGCTGCAGCTAATGGAAGGAATGTACATACATACAAATAGAAAATGTATCTAAATTCACTAGACTGCATTGAAAATGTCAGCCACTGCTTCTATGCTCTCGGGATGAATTCACCTCTCTGCAGATAATCAGCACAAGGCCAATGGAGCTCTTAAATTTCACTTAGCCCTCCATATAGAGTTCCTGTTTAGTATCACCTATTAATCATCTTTAAATATTTTCCATTTGTTCAGATAGGGGCAGATTCTCTGTTCCATTACTCAAGTGGCACAAAAGGCTGATTGTAAACCCTACCTGGGTGTTCTCCTGGCATGGAGAAATCTCCAGTGGGGGTGTAGCTAGCAGAGTCAGCTCCTGTACAACATTGCCTGCAATCTCCAGTGTCAGGGGTGTGTCCGGGGCAGGGAGGGATATACTGGAGAGCTGAGCAATGCATTATAGTTATCCCCGGCTGGCAGTGGTCCCTTGGCAATCATTAGCAGTAGAGGTTTCTTGTTAAATATCAACTAGTGAAAGCCCCAAACCATAAATCCCTTCCGCAGTCCTTGTTTTCTAGGCTCGATGGAGAGAAGATGTCAAGATTTCTCTGAAGAGGCCAAAGGAAAAAAATTAGGCCTTAAACATTTTCTCTTAGGGCCCCCTGATCTTAATAGACCCAAGTTCCCCACCTTCACTTTTATCAGTAGACAAACACTTGAACCTGAAGTCATCTGAGATGAGAGGTTCAAGTACTTGTCTCCTCCCGTCACCCTGTCTCCTCTTTGAGGGGACGCCAGGTGGCACATTCTATCCCTGCCCTGCACACTCCTTCTGTCTTATGGGAGGGAAAGCAAGTTTCACAGAAACACACATTCTGAAGTCAGTGGGCTGAATAGGTGTAGCTGAGGGCAGAATCGGACTCAGTGTGGCTAAGTTCATTCGTGTGCTCTAACATCAAAGTTGTACTACACCTTCAAATAAAAACACTACAGCAGAAACAATCCAGGATTTCAGTGTGAAATACTCCAGATATGTGCATATTCATGCAAGCCTCCCACTTTGGTATTAAGCATGTGCAGGATACAATTTTCAAACACTTATTTTGCAATTACTTTATTTGTAAAGGAAGGTTCCTTAAACATATCAAAACCTCTAGTACTTATGAAGGGTTATGGACTGAATCTTCAGCCCTATGCCCAGCTCAAGTAGCTGTGCTGAGATGGGGCAAAACAGGAAGGGCAAAAGTTTTCAGAGACAAGCTGAAGAAGCCATGTGCACCTTTAAGGGGGAGAACAGGAAGATTTGTATGCTGCCATATACTGAGCCCGAATGGAACTGGATTCTGGGCTGCACAACGATGTGAATGCCTAAAAGCCCACCCTTTTCCAGGCATAGAGGAGCACTATGCTTGCGTACCACAATGGCTCTCTCCAGCTACATAAGTAGTAGCAGGATTTGTCCCTACATCCAGGGCAAATTTACACCAATAATAATTAATAATAAAGCCTATTTACAGTTATCTGGGTACAAAATACATGCCTGGAAAATTTAACTCATTTTAAAAAGTTCTCATTTGAGATAAAATTCCATTTGGCCATTTTTTATATCAGACTCACCCAAAAGTTCATCTCTAGGTTGAGAATAAGTACCAAAAATTTCAATCCAAAAGGGAATTTGTTCAGTAACTTTTCTAGGTATATTCCCCAGAAAACATGGACTGATAATAGATGTGCTTTCTCAACCATATCTATAATATGTTCCCTGTGTTAACAGGCCATTGCAAATATTTTACTACAACATTTATGATTTGATCTGACAAAACAGAATTGTGACAAGTTTGCATTTGCTGCATGTGGAACTGCAGAAGTAAGAGCCTTTCGCATGAATAACTGCGGAAGTACACTCTTATTTTTTTTTAAAATGCCATTTCCAACACAAGTTTGCTCTATATATTTTCCTATGAAAATATTATAAAAAGTATTAATTAGCATATGCCTTGTATTAAACAAGATGCCGTTTGATGTGAAGATATATAATCATACATTTGACAGTTGCTAAGAACTTTCTACATTTATAGTGCTAGATGCATAATTAATAATAAAAAAAACATCTTTTTCATGATAGGGATTGGCAATATACTTAAAGTGACTGAATATGCTACTCTTGCCCTGAGCTCTACTAACTCACACATTTTGAACTGGAATATAATCAAGAATCTCTCTTCAGTGACTTCTCCCCCATTTTGTCTGAACTTGTTCAGAAAAAATAATATGAGAGCAAACCTGAACACTGACGAGAGACTTGAAAATGACTTGAAACTTGTTTGGGGTTTGAAACAGTAATTTTAAAGCAATCAGAGGAACGGGAAGTACTGAAATACTGTGGGGAAGGTTGTTCTTCAGATATTGCTGGTCTGACTGGACAATGGAAGTACCTGAACTCCTGTGAGAATTTTCATGCGATTTAGAGCCTGATCCAGCTCTATGGAAGTTTATGGGAGTCTTACGATTGAATTCAGCGGGCCCTTAGCGTATGTTTACACTACAGCAGGGAGCAAGCTTCCCAGCTCAGGTAGACAGACCACACTAGCAGGGCTCAAGCTAGCAATCTAAATATAGCTCTGGTGGAGACTCAGGCTAGTCTCCTAAGCTCAGAGCCAAGGGACTGGGAGGTCTTAAGAGGCTGAGCTGCAGTATCAATACTGCTCTTTTTAATGTGCTTGATTAAGCTTTGCTAGCGTATGTCTGTTCACCCAGGCTGGGAGGCTCACTCCCATGCCCCTAGTGACTTGAAACATTTGAAAGTTTGCATAAAATATCTTGACTTCTGGATACCTCTCTGAATTGAACCTCAGAGATCCATGAAGTTAGCTCATCGGTGATAAAATACATTTCAAAAGCTTTACAAAAGACATGTCTTTACAATAAAATAAAGGACATATTTCCACACCGTCATTTCATGTTCACAGTCAATATGTATTGGCTGCTAGTACAGTAATGCATAATTGCATATATGCTCTTTGATACGTTCTACCCTCTGCTACACCCATCTATCTCCTAATTATACCCTAAGCTAACTGGGTGTAAGAGAATACTCACTATTTATGTAGAGTTTTGTTAACATTATGTTAAAATTCTAGGTAAAATATTTTAAAGGTGTAATTAAGTCACACAATGCGATTGACAGTTTTCTGTGTTTCTACTGGTTGAAGTGTATGAGTCTATTTGAGACATAGCCTGGGTCCTGCTGATTCAGCAAATTGTTCATTAGATACAGGAGTGCAGTAATTAATTCAAAGGCAATAAAAAAGTGAAGCCAATACACTGGATAAAGTAGTTAGATACTCACATTTTCTCCCTTGTCACCCTTACTGCCTTTCTGACCTGGTTCACCAATTTCACCCTGTAATTGAAAGCCAGAAGTTACGTTCCTTCTTTAGAATGGCCTGCTTCCTAACTGCACTCAATACCACTGTATCTTTAAACGTTACCTTTAACATGATTATGCTGCCTGTTTTATGTTGCAGTTTCAAGTGTGAAGGCCTAAGGGGAACAGTTTTGCATGGATCAATCATATTGGTATGACAGATTAATCCAGATATTGATTGGCATGCTGCAGAATGCCACATGACCTCGCTTTGAAGTATACTACAACTGGGTTATAAATAAAGGAAACTGTTTTTTCTCACATTAGCTTCAATATGAACTGATAATGAAAGTACCTTGATTTATAGACTAATCTAATTACACATGACTGAACAACTGCTTCTCATTGTTGTGCATGGTATTTCAAAACCTCAACTAGACTCAAATTACCCAGTAACCATCTAAGAAAGTTTTATTTGGTTTAGCACAATAATAAAAGACAGTTTATGTGATTTAACATAAGGACTCTCTGTGGGTTCATAGATTCCAATGCCAGCAGGGACCATTGTGATCATCTGTATAACACAGGCCATAGAACTTCCCCCAAATAATTCCTAGAGCATAAAAATCCCTAGTTACATAATAACTCAAATAACACAGCCATGTACTATAAACGTAAACCTCAAAGTACTTCTATTTGTGTTACTGAAGCTAGTTAAAACTGTGATGGATTTCAAAGAATAATACTAGACCAAATCTAAGCTGAATCCTGAGAGGTGCTGAGCACCCTCAACTCTTCTTGGAGTCAGTGGGACCAGGAAGAATTAGTCTCTTTGGTTTTTATGCTCTCAACATTTGATGCTGAGGCCCTATTCCACCATCAACAAGATTAAATGACTATACTTTATTGGGAATGTTTTCTATTTCTCATTCACTAAGCCAAGTTTTTTTTAAATAAGCAAAAATAAATTTTAACATCATATATCCTGATTTGTTTTGCTACAGTTTCAACCTCACTTCTCTACTGGTAGAAATCTTAAATTGTCTACTGTTGCTTGGACACAGATCCTGATCCCCTATTACTCCTGTCTCTCAGATGTCTGACTTTATTTTTTTAAAAGGGATGTTTAGCCACAGTGTCTAATGTGATGACAGCTACAGGAAGTCCATTTTGTGTATAAATCATCACACAGGCAGACAAATGCAAACAATAAGGACTGACCTTGTCACCATCTTCTCCAGGAGAGCCACCAGGACCAGCAGGACCTGGAAGACCTACAGGACCCTGTACTCCATCTCGTCCAGCTGGACCTTGAGGACCTTTTTCACCCTGAAGAAAGAAAAATCATCTGTATTTATCACAAGAGAATAATTAAGAATTTTGTACAATTAATTCATACTTCATCAACCAATATGCAAATTGTTATATAGCAACATGCAAAGATGTTTGACTGAAATCCCTTTCTTGTTATATGGTGGCCTTTATCACATTCACACAATCACACTCAAAAAGATCAAATGAAAACCTCTCACAAACATTAGAAAGACAAGGTGGGTGAGGTAATATCTGTTATTGGGGCAACTTCTGTTGGTGAGAGAGACAAGCTTTCACAGAGCTCTTCTTCAGGTCACTGAAGAAGAGGTCTCTCTATCTCTCAAGTTGGCCCCATAAAATATATGACCTCACTCACCTTGTCTCTAAGATCCTGGGCCCAACATGGTTACAACAACACTGCATCTCACAAACACTGACATATTTAGTGATACCAACTCCATCCCTTACGTGATTATAAAAGAGTAACACTGGAGGTCAATTTAGCACGTGTGTCCAATCATTCCTTTTCCAAACAACCCATTTCAATGAAGGATAATTAATTGTCTTTACATTTTGTGCTAGAACAATTAACCATGTTTAAAAGCTGTCCTCAAACAATTATTCACATATAGGGAGATTCTCAGTACTACTACTTTAGGAGACTGGTCATATCCTTGCAGGGTATTTTCCATGCATGGAGGAATTCCCAATTGGTGTGTAGCTGGAAGAGAAAGCTTCCACACCACTTTGCTCCCAATCTCCAGCTCAAGAATATATTGGGTGCAAGGAAGGATAAGCTGAAGGCAAGGGTGGAGGTGTATAATGAACTGTACCTATCCAGGGCTGACAGATGGTTCCTTGGCAACCATTGTTATCTGACACATGTTAGAACTGTTCCCAAGCTGCTCTAACCTGCACCTGGGACTTGGCAGAAAGTCAGGCAGCTATAACTGGCTCCCTGACAATCCAACTACCTCTGTGCCAAGTGGAAGCTAAATGCAGCAGAGAATCTGGTTCCTCTTTGCACTACTGTCCAACCGAACTTATAAATAACTAAATTATTAATAGTACAAATCAGCAGAAATCACAACCAGCTTCTTCATAATGTAGGCTCTTAATAAGACAATGAAGGCCGACTGTGTATGCATGTAATATTAAATGGCTAAATTCCACTCTGAGTTGAAATGGGAGGTATTTTGTGCTAAATCATGACCAGGACTAGTCAAATCTACAAATGTTGAGGTTTAAATATTAAGATACAGACACACAGTTCTGTGAAGCCTAAATTCAGCACAATCTCATTGTTGTCACATAAACTCAGAAGAGCCTATACTCTCACACCAAGTTGCGGGCAAATGGGCTTTTTTGAGCAGTTGCTGGCTTTCTCCTTCACCCTGTACTGGGGCACAGAGTCCAGACCATGGGTCTTTTGGGATAACTTACAGGAAAGTCCCTTTCCAGGCTCCAGAGGTGAACCCCAGAGTTCTGTGTATGGTACAACCCAAATGGCTGCCAAACTCATCCTGACATTTTCTGTTTCAGTTTGATATTCAAACTCACCATGTTCCAGTCCTCTAGAATTTTTCTCCATAAGGCTGGCCAAACTATAATAGGGACCCATATATGTGAAACTATAGAGCTCATAACTTTATATCACATGGCAGTTAATATGTGGTTGTGTGTGTTACTCTGTTAACTTCTATTTCACATTTTCAAAATGGCCCTTGAGATGTTCAGGTGAAAAAAAGAGGGAGGGGACAGCAAATAAGAATAGAAATGATACCAAAGGAGCAACAACAAACAAACAATAGTAATAATTCTGGTGAGCAGTGTGCTTTCTGTGCCTAAAATAAAAGCAGGCTGAGAGTCTGAAAAAATGAGTAGTCAGGCATTCATCAATGATCACATCAGAGACTAAAAAAGTACCAGAAAAGCACCAATTGCTGAGAGAGAACATACTGAAAAATAGGAGTGAATGGTAATGAAATTTGATAACAAAGTGAGAAATAAATTTGCACTCCAATATGCAGAAGCAGGATAAAAAAATGGAATCAAAACTATAATTTGACAAAATATTTTATAAATAGATTCTGCCACCTTTGTACTAATAATGATTCAGCCTTGATAAACTCATCCTCCTAGGTATTATAATGTGCAAAAATATAAATGTTGTCATCCAGTTTAATTTAATTTGCAATTTTCTATATTATAAATATAAAGGGAGTAGGGCAGGTGTGCTGGGCACATATGCAATAGGAAGGTCCTGCAGTGTGAACAGCTAAAGTTCTTGAATGAAAATTAATAACTTCTGTACTGTAATAGCCTTATGTGCCATCTTCTTGGAATTACTTACCGGAGCACCCTTCTCTCCCGCTGGGCCTGGAGGACCTTGAGGACCTGGACGGCCTGGTAGACCAATAGGGCCAGCAGTACCTGCTGATCCACGTTCACCTGGAGAACCCTAGAAGGAAAAAAAATACTAAGTATGCAGAGAATTCTAATGTAGTCCATTTAAGCTTCTCACTGTTCTTCAGCTTCCAAGCATAGATTCCCATCCTTCAATCGGACTTGACGCGGATGGGTATTCTCAAAGCCAATTGCCCACTACTAATGGGATTTCATGGATTCAGGTCATACATGGTATTTATATTCTAAAAAATATTTAGATAAGCTTTTGCCATCTACCTGAGTGTACAATAGTGCCCAGTTGTCATAAACACACATCTAAGGGTAGCATAAAATCCCTCCTCTACCTGTAAGGGGTTAAGAAGCTCAAATAACCTGGTTGGCACCTGACCAGAAGGACCAATGGGGAAAGAAGATACTTTCAAATCTGGGGTGGGGTGAGGAGAAGGTTTTGTTTGTTTGCTCTCGTGTGTGTGTTGGCTCTTGAGACAAAGAGAGAGACCAAGCAGGTAATCCAGCTCCTACTGAAATGATACATCTAAAATTACAGAAATTGTAAGTAATAGCAAGGAAATGCGTTAGATTATCTTGTGAATTTTCCCTATGCCAAGAGGGAGGTTTATTCCTGTTTTGTAACTTTAAAGTTAAGCCTAGACGGGAATCCTCTGTGTTTTAAGTCTTTTTATTACCCCGTAAAACTACCTTCCATCCTGATTTTACAGAGGTGCTTCTTTTACTTAATTTTTTTTATAATAAAGTTCTTCTTTTAAGAACCCGATTGATTTTTAGTGTCCTAAAAACCCCAGGGTCTGGTCTGTGCTCACCTTGTTAACCTATTTGGTTGGTATATTATTCTCAAGCCTCCCCAGGAAAGGGGGTGAAGAGGTTTTGGGGGGGGATAGGGCTCCAAGTGGCCCCTCCCTGAATGTTTGTTTAAATCACTTGATGGTGGCAGCAATACCGTCCAAGGACAAGGAAAGAAATTTGTGCCTTGGGGAAGTTTTTAACCTAAACTGGTGGAATATAAGCTTAGGGGTCTTTCATGCGGGTCCCACATCTGTACCCCAGAGTTCAGAGTGGGGAGGGAACCCTGACACCAGTGGTGTCCATTTGGGATCAAACATTTGACTGTAATTGATGAGAAATGGCAACACCCTCCTGAAGTATGCTGAGCATCATCTGAGTTAGAAATAGTGGAAGATTGCCTGGCACTGGTCATGGTCACTTTGACTTCATCAACACAAATGCCTTTGTGAGATGCTGGTCATATAGTTTAGGAGGCCTAACATTGATCTCAGAGGACTTGCTTTTATTCTGGATAATATTAGATTTGCAATAACTGTTGTAATAAGCTCAAGATCCAAGGAGAAATGCCGCCAGAAAATATCTCAGCATTAATATTTCCAGGAATAAGGTATAGTTAGAATGTAGCATAGGTTCATGTCATGCTAGCCTTCTAGGAAAAAAGAATGTGGTGAGAGAATGTATCATGCTAATAGCACTAGGATTAGTGGCAACTGGGACAGAGGTGGAAGCCACGATGGTGTCCATAGCACAGGTGGCAATAATTGCATTGTTAATGCCAATAGCAATTATAACTGTTGGGGATAAAGAGTGCTTCCCACACCTAGCTCTTCCCACCCACCCAAATGTGACCTCATAGAAGATACTGGTTCAAAAATTTTGGCTTCAGTTGTTGATCAGATATGCATAGGTGGGTGGATATCAGTATGACTTTCCATCAACATTTTCCCAGTCCTTTGGCTTAGAATTATATTAATCACTACTATTTCTGACTACTGGTTGTTTTCATGGCCAAAAATTTCAGAATAGACATTGAGCCCTTCCACTGTGAAACTTTTTAAAAAAAATAAAACTCTAACAACAACTAGTAGAGCAGCAGCACTTATTAACCTTGTCTCACAGTCGTTATCCAAACTGTAAAAGGTGGGTTAGCCTTACTAGTTAGCTTTATAGTTGTATTAAACTAAAAGAGAAAAAGTTGAAAAGCAAATGCCCAAACATACTTGAAATGGTCATTGCCAGGAATTGCAGACTCAGTTAAAAACTGCATATTTTTTCTCCCCAAAAATCAGATTTCACTTTAGAACTCTTGTCTCTAAATGAAGGATTTGTTCTAGGATATTTTAAATCTCTAAATCTTTTGCCCAATACAAAGGATGTGAATTCAGTGAAAGCCCAAGTACTAGTTTCAGTGTGTGCAGATGTTGAAAGGTTTAATCCTACAGCCCATACTCAGTTCTTACTCAGGTCAATCTCAGTTTAGTACAAAGTCCCTTTCACAAGTAGCCCTTATTGCATTCTGCTTGAGTTAGTAGCATTTTGGAACAGACCCTGGGGCTGTAATATGGTTCATAATTTTTTTTTAGGAAATTGCTTGTTTTTTGATGTAAAGAAACTTATTACCCTGATAAATGAATACATACTGCATAGTAACATAGGGCAGAATCATGAAGGCTAAATATTTCAGGAATTAGCTCACCATCATGAACTAATTTGATCATACATTATGTTGTGCTCAGAAGCCATAGGGCTCTGTATGGGATAACAGTCTGCCTGTGCGGAACCTGATTGACTTCAAAGTATTATATGAAGTCCTGTTGACTTCAAAGAACTACACAATGCAGGATTGGACTCCTCTATTTTAGATCAACACAAAAGTGGATAAAAGTATATTACCAAAAATAAGTTAAAAAAAAAAAAAAAAAAAAAAAACCCAAGCAGGCTTGTCAAAAATATATTAATTTATATAGAAAATAATGACAGCAGAGTTGTTTTTGCTCTATGCTGAAATACCTCACTTCTAAGGGTTTAAAAACATCTGGATCATATTACTGTCTTTTGTGTATACTCTAACATCTTTTAAGTCCAACCATTCTGAGGTTACTGAAGCATCCATAAGTTAAATTAATGTTCTTAATGTCCTGGCTGACTCTGCACTTGCAGCAGCACAGGTGTTGTGTAGTGCTTATGGACTTTCAACAACAGGCTGAGCTCTACTTTAAATATGTCAGCCAGGCACAGAGCCAAGATTCGTGACCTTTCAGAATCTGAGCAGGACTTGGATCTTTTCTGCTGGATTGAGTTGACTAGACAAAATGTGTATATAAAAACCCTCAGTACTTCAGAAATAGAGAGAGCCTGCTCGGATGGACTAATTGGGAAAATTCTGATTTTTTCAGTCATGTTTATGCTCATTTTAAATGGACAGATATCAATTAGTCTTGCCCAGGGATGGAAGGGGAGAGGAGAAGAAGCAGAGAGATCTGGTTCTAACTGCCAGTTGCAAAAAGGGATCAGAAGTGGTGAGGCGCATTCATCGAATGCCAGGATAATATGGATTAGCCAATAGCACAATCCCATCCAAATCAATGGAATCCTATATAGCTCATATTATGATGTTGGTAGACAACTGTTCAGTAACTGGGTTGAAGCCATCAATTACTTTACATATCACCAAACAGTAATGATTGTAAATCCTTTTCACCAGCTGGGCTGGTTTCAAATCATGACCCACTGGTAAGATTCTCCATATCCCATTACCAAACCAATGAATTGTCCTGTTCCGTCAATTTACAAATTCCTGGTGTTAAGAGCCAGAAAAGCACAGCAACAAAATTCAGCTGTGACCCCTCTAAAATTTTAGCTTGGCTGGCTATGAGCTAAAGAACTTGCCTTAACACTAAGACATATGAGACGCTCCCAATAGAGTTCCTGACAGCACTTAAAAATATAGGGCCAGATTCTGCACAATGGGTTGGTAGAGAGTTGGGAAGGAACAGCCACACCCCTTGTATCTTTCACACAGAGAATGTCCTGTTTCCTCCTGTGCCACCATAGTATTGAGAGCTTGCAAGGAGTCTGGCCATGGCACCATACCCATTCCATGCCCAGACAGCTGAGCTGGACAGAGAGGCTGGCGTAGGCTGCACCTTCTTCAAGGCTTGTACAAGAGTGTGTGGCTGAGATATTCTAGGAGGAAGGAGGAACTCTGGCTTTGCAAGCCTCTATTCCTCCTAGGTGCTTCAGGTGCTGTGCTTCTCCTCTGTACCCCTTTCAGTGTGAACAGTGCATAGGGCTGAATCTAGCCAAAGGTAAAGGAGCGAAGGAAAATATAAACCCTTCTCTGGAATAGAGATAGAGTATATGGCCAATGGAAAAGGAATATTTCCTCCAGAGAATCACAATAAGGTTCCACAATTGCAGAGCACAGGAACAAGAAGATTCTGTGGACTAACAGCCATGGTAACTATATTGTCTTAGTTAAGTCCTTTTTCAGTGGAATTGATATTAGTTTTAGTTTTTTTAACAACAAATACAGCATCTGAACATTTGTTCAGCTGCAAAAGTTAAAATTATTTTGCTTATTAAAGTTAGGTTTTATTTTGTAAGAAGTAAATAATCTTCCAAACTAAATTATGGGATGTTTAAAATTACACGTTATATAAACTGAAGGACAATAACTCATATTGTGTAGATCTTGATATAATTTTTTCAATCATTTAAAAAAGTTAGTCTATAGATAGTTAAAATGTTATACTTTCATTAAAAGAATAGATAGAAGTAAGGTTCAGAACATTTTAAAAATTTGCATAATTAATACAAAGCATAGCCTGGGTTAATTGCTCAATATATCTTTTCTGATACTACTATAAGAAATCTGAAGGGAAAAAATCTAATGGGTTTAATTTGAAGCATAAATAGTTCTCTGAAAAATAATTGAATAATTTAATTTCAAAATGTCTATTCATCACATGCTATTTGTGTCACTAATAAATCATGTCAGGAATACATCTATAATATTCTGCAACACCTTTATCATGTTGCTTAGTTGCTTGGTTTCTGTGCCTTGCTTGTAGCCTGTTTCCATTTTTTAATTATATTAAATAAGGTCATTCTTTTAATATGTAAGAGGAAGGTTTAAAAATAAGAAACAGATAATCATGATATGCATAAATAAGGTTTTAAAATAGAGTTATGTGGTCTCTAGCAAGCCTTAAAAATAGATTATAGCCCTTAGAACACTGGGGTCAAGCATATGCATTTATAAAATGACTCCCACACAAGCTCTGATCAGATCCTACCCTGTATCAGCTGCTCCAGTCCCCCAAGTACCTCAACTCTTCTTTCAACTCCTGAACCTGCCCCGAAAAGCACCCCATTCTCCCAGAGGCATCCTGATCCCTTTTCACCCAATATCAGCAAGCGTCAGGAACTGCTCTTTCTCCCACTCTGGAGCCCTCTGAAACATTTTCATTGCTGCTGCTGGACAAGCACCTGATTTTACTAACTGCCAACTTTGACAAATATCCCAGTACCCACCTCCATCTGCAGAACCCTCCTGATAGGCTGCATTAGAAGTGGCCAGTTCTAACATGCTAACTGCTGAAACCCACTGACAAGAGACCCAACCCAATGATCCTCCATTGCCAACCCTTTTTAGTACCACTCTCCTCTGAGATCACATGCAGACCTCATTAGATGGCACCCAGTTTCCAGATGTAATTTAGGTAATGGTCTAAAGGCTGAGCATCAAAGTTGGTGAAATTCATTCAGTGCAAGGTCCTCCACTCTACTTAAGTCCTGAAGTAGGGTTGGGACCTCAATGGAAGTGGCTCAAAGATGTGCCTGTGCATATACTATTTGCCCTGGTAAGGGTTAACATGGCAGCCCTGAATAAGGAGAGCGAGAAGCTACAATGAGGAAAAGTCTGCAGAACCGTATTTATATGAATTCATTGGCTCTTACACCCACACAACTGGTGCAGAGAGGCCATGGGTTCTATTCCAGCTGATAAACCTGAATGGTAGATAGGGGAAGATGCACAGTAACCCTGCACTCTGGGTCTTGGATTGGGAGTGGTAAATTTCACTTCTCCAACCCCTCCTCCCACAGTCTCAGAGCTTGGCTCGGTGTAGGTGAAATGAATTTCATCCTCCGTGACTACCTCAAAATGAAGAAAATGCTTTCAGAACCCGGGGCTAAGATTTTTTAAAACAGGAGTCTGAAATGAGGCTCCTAAATCCTTATTTTGACACCTTCAAAAGGTCTGGTAAGCAACTAACAGCTGCCAGTGAACAGCATAGGAGCTTAGCTTCACTCAAGTCTAGCTATTGTAAATACAATTGAATGGAACTCATTGATCTGTGGTTTGTGGTGTCTAGTAATAGGATATAGAATAACAGAAGCTAACTTTTGTGACTAGGAGTTCTCTTTCTCTCTGTGATTTTTTTTTCCATTTTAAATATTAAAATGAGATCCTTGTATAACTCCTTGCATTGTGAAGTCTGTGCCTTGCTTAAAACACTTATAGGAAGATAAATAAGCTGCATGCTGAAGTTTGTAAATGAAAAAAATGTTGAGTGGGAATATGGACTTGTTATAGAGCTTTCCTCTGCATCTAAATTGCTAAATCTACACACTTCTACAGCATCTTTTTACCCTTCATCTTTTAAATAATTTAGATATTTCACTTGAGGACTGCTGAAGATCTTTTTGCTACGACAGCATCTCTCCTTAACTTCTCAGCTTGGCACTTGTGCAGTGGTCTATAACACTTTAAAGCAAATGCTATTCTCCCATCCCTGGTCTAATGAGACTGGAAGTGCCATGGTACATCCTAGAATGAATAAGTTATGGCAACTGCACCAGGAGGATGCCTTGATACTCTGAATATGCCTCATCTTTTCAATATTCTAATAATTAAGCATGACTGAGCCTTGCTAGCTCTTGGACTGGTATCCTGTGATGCCACATTGTTTTCTTCTCTGTCGGCCCCATTGTGTTACTCTTACCCATGCTGAACCCATTCTCTCAGGAGCAAACCTACTGATTTCTCTGGCACTATTCTCACAATAAGGTCTATATGGAGAAGGGTGGCAGAACAGGGCACTGTGATGGCAGTGGCTGCTCCAAATCTTTTTACATATTATCTTTAAGAAGATTTTATTTTGCAAGATTGTTCAGACAGTATTTGTACAGGGACCATACACGTGTGTATCCTGCCTGGTGAGCAAATGATGGTTCTTTGCATGGTTAACTCGGCAACCTGAATGAGATTCCTATCGCTATTATTTTGATTCCTGAGGCTTCAATGAATATAACAATAAACATTCGCTAGCCTGCAGCCATACCACTATGGTCTGTGATCTTGTCAGATATAATCTAAACACATTTAGGTCTCCTCAGTTCTAGACTGTGACACTACTGGGGGGAAAAAACAGATTTTTTTTTTAACACACCAGATGGCAGCCACTGTGCTGGTATCTATAGAACCTGTTCATGGAATTCTGGTAGCTCTTCTACCCTGCCCACCCCACAGCCATCTTTTACAGTTATTTTGCATACATTTTCTTTACTACTCTTACTAGATTTTCATTTCACAAAAGTTAGGCATGTCAGTGTATGGATTCTGCCCATAACCTGGGGTAGGTGCCATAAAGATATTGACTTTGTTTCCTCTATTGAATGGTTGTCCAAGGTTTTGTCTCATATTTATTTTATGAACTGTAAGCTCATTAATGAATGTACCTTTATCTGTTTCTTTTTGTGAAGTGCCATGCAATATAAAGCACTTATATACATATTTTGTCATAGTAACAATATTTTTTTCTTAATTAGCACATTTATTTAAAGTGAGCAGCCTCATGACTGAAATTATCAGACAGAGGCAGATAGCACCGACTCTGGCAACATAACTAACTGGATAGCCTATATCTGACTGGTTCAGTATATGACCTGGACATCCAATACCCAAATGAGCTAATGAGGAATGACTGCCTGAATTTCCTAAGAGCTTTCTCTCATCAGCATTCAGCATGCCTTGCAGCAGCATGAAAGAGGGAGGAGGAACACTACCAATTGGAAGATAAAGAGCAGATAGAACAGTGGGGAAAAAAGAAGAAAACATCTTGCTATGGAGTATTCATGCATCTCTCTCTTTTGTCCAGTTCACCCTAAGCACAGCAATTAGCATGCAATGTGTTCTGAAATGGTCATTCACTGCGGTGAACTTGCAGCTGTACAGAGTTTATGATTTTGTATATTCCTGTTATTTGGGAGCAGTCAGTGTTGGCAGGTGTGGCAGAGACCTCCACAGGGACTAATCCTCTTCCTATTTTGTATGGTGAGCAAGCATTCCCTTGGGAAATGACTGACTGTGTGTTTAGCCCTACTGCCTAAAATAGGTTGGAAATTATTTTAGGGCCATATTATGCCAATGATCTTCCCCTGCAACTCCCACAGACAGCAGTGAGATAAAGCTCTAGGTCTCATTGTGGCCCTGAGATAAATACATGTGGCACCATGATATCAGGTGCATCCTTATATCTTCTAACTACCAGCCAATTCCAAAATTAATAATTAATAATTACAGAGATACAAAATCAGTCTAATAAAGTTTAGGACCTTCTCTGAGATTTGGGATATCTGTGGGTGGGGTTTGATTCTATTTGTGCTTCAGGTAGTCTCTGCCTTCCAGGGCCAGAAATTACCCATCTGAAGGTCTGAGAAAGTAACTGAACCTTTGACAAAGACTTCCCTTTTCCTCCATATTCACCACTTCTATTACCTGCCTAGAACATCCATTACATCATAATGTCTCTAGCAGCCATTTCAGATTGCTCAGATTATGGTTGAAAATTTGGTAGTCAAAACTTTGAATTCTTTAAATAGTCTACCTACAAGAACTGAGTGTATATTAGAAAAGAGTGAAATATTTGTAGTGAAATTATATGGTGTGAATATAACCAGGAATTTAAATATTACTTATTGTGAGCAAAAGCTGTTGTTGTACACGGTGAATAGTAAGGTTCCTATTTTGGGGCTTTTTTGTTTCAGTTCCTTGAGGAATGTGCTTATATACCATGGTGGGAAGGAAAGAAGGAACTGAACATATCAAAAGCAAGCTAAAAATTAAAGTACTATCACGCTACTTCTTGATGACATTCTAGAGGAAAGAATTAGTGCACAAAAATGTTACTGCAGCACTTTCCCAAACCTAGGGATATCCCAAAACCAAGAGTTTTCAATTAGGAGTTCTTTATATGTTTTGTTTTTAAGCATTAAAAATATATAAATTGTAAGAATATACATGAACTTTACTGTCAAAACACATATACTTTCAGTTCCTCTATTACTTTTTCCCTTGAAGAAAGGGTTTGTGTCAATTTACTTTTCCACCTGGGCTCACCGAAAGAGAGAGAAGTGCAATAAGCAGATGGTTGTCAAGAACTGCATGCTGCTCATTTGAGCATAAGTGTACCAGCTTTTGCATCTATAGAGTGCTCTTGCATAAAAATGACAGCAGAAAATTAGGCAATTTAAAAAGTCTGTATTCTATTTTAATACCTTTCATTTCAAAATTCCCAGGAACTACAGTACAAGATGTGATGGAGAGATCAATAGTAGAAAGTAAAAGCCTAAACATAAAACACACACTTGGGGATACAAAAAACTCTTGACCTTAGACTGGTCTTGCAAAATTCTACAGGCCCACATCTTTCTGATGAATGAGTAAAATGTCATTACTTTTACAGTCATAAAGGCAGGCAAATCTGCTTTATGCCTAGGTTGGTAATAAGTCTAATGGAAAAATAAAACTTTATGGTAAATACCTAGGTCATAGTTAGGTATAAACATGGTTTTAGAAAATGCTTTTACACTGGTTTACACATTAGCCAGTCAAACCATATTTAACACCAGATTCACTGTGTTTAGGCAGAGTCCTACACATTTCAAAGCCCAGTGTAAACAAGGTCATAATGGCAAAGGTTGGTTTTGGTGATACAACAGTTTAATAATCATTAAATAATTTTACTGAGCATCACTGTTCTAAAACAAACAACTATGAGATGATATTTATGTGCTACTCCTCCATTCCTCGCACAATCCAAACTTTCATGTATTTCAGTGGACAGTTTGGAGATACAAGGAAAGCATGACTGGGTTCTGAAATAGGAATTCCATTATGTTTCTTTCCTGGAATTTTAATGGCATTCATCATCATTGTTCTATGAATTTTTATTAGGGTCTGTCACAGGGCGGCTGCCCTTTATGGGAATTTTGGGCCCAGTTTGCCCATGACTGCCTTATGAAGGCCCCAGGTGGCTGATTAGTAAACAAGCACCTGTAGCTAATGAAGGTTATCCAAGCTCAGTTACAGGGGAATTCCAAAGGGATACAGAAAGCACCCGTGGAGAGGAGTTGCCAGGACAGGCCTAAACCGGGAGCCTGGAAGGTGAGCTCTCTGAGGAACCCATGAGAATGGGGAGCCTGTAAGAAATGATCCTAGAAAGCAGAGACTTCTAGATGGAGGGCTGTAGTCAGTAGGTGTCCAAGAGGGCCTGGTTCTCAGCCAAGGGTCTCCCAGACACTGGCTAGAGGCCTGTCCTGACAGGATCACTCACCGCCCCTGAAGAAGAGTCACAGTAGATGGGCCTCCCCAGACCTGTGAGTCCAGAGAAAGATCTTACTCTGGTAGGGGCAAGAGGCCTAGCACCAGAGGTAGGGATTGGAACCAAGAAAATACCAGGGGGAGAGGTGAGAACTGGACTCAAGGGGGGGGAGGTCAGCTGGTCTAAGAATGACTGAGTCCCTCAGTTGAGATGATGAGGTGAAAGATTTGTTTATGTTCTATGATGGGTTTTTTTTAATGTTGATAAATGATACCCTCCATAAAGAGGTGTCCTTTAGCATCTAATGGGCTGTTTGGACTTGTTGATACCCTGGGAGAGAGAAAAATCAAGTAAGGGCTCACCTACAACACCGCGCCAGCCTGCATGGGGGGTGTGCTGGGTCAGCCTGGCATGCACCGTGTATTTCTACATTTTTCCCCCTGAAAATTTAAGCTTTCACTGAAGAAAAGTAAATTTCTTCAATGAAAGGTCAGTTTCTTAGATGTGACAGCATTAATGCCTTTGTACATCTGGCAATATATCACCCATGGTACTTATTTTAAATAATTTCTGCAACAGAGATTAAAATGTGACCCATTCCTTAAAGCCTGTGATGTAAAGTTAACTATCTGCTGAGTTCTGCAGACTGAGTGAAAAATCTCAACTGAATCTGCCAAAATAGTCTGCAGATGTTTCTTATTTCAGACAGTAACAAAAAGTTGTACAATAGTTAATTAGAGAAATAAATACACAGTATGTGATGTAACTCCACAGTGTAGAAATGCCAGAAAACATGGGGTGCACAGAGGAGTTATCATTTAGTAGTCTTTGCGGACTGCAATTTTCTCGCAGTCTTATTTAAAACTAAAAAAAAATTCTACTTAACTTGTTAGGATGAATGGAAATTCACATCTATATTGGTATTATTGTTTAAGTGGTCAGACTGAAAAATCAGCAAGACAGTAGTGAATATGATTCACAACAATGGCTTAAAACCTTTTAACAGCAAACTTTGATTCTGAATAGCAAAGCAAAATCCATTAAAGTTATAGGGGTCAGACCTGTGGTGCACAGGAGTTATACAAAGGGAATGTAACATCAGCCAGACTGGCCATTACATCCACAGTTTGTGGCTTTTCCTTGGTAAAGATTTTTTTTATGCCTGTTAATGACTAGTCTAGCTGGGCAATGCTGAGGAGCAAGTCAATTTTGCACCTACTGATAGCAGCAGGTTTCAGATATTTTTATACCTATACATTCCTTATGTACATAGGCTCATTAGTACATGCAATTGGTAGAAAATAACTATTGATTGATGTGAATGACAGAGCTTCCTTACTGTTTTACAATCTGTGTTGATGAAAACAAAACAGCATGTGAAGACTCAGAATGGAGGTTATTTGTATTTTCATAATGTTGGTATGGTTACTTACAGCTGGGCCAGGTGGGCCTTGTGGGCCTTCTCCTCCTTTCAGACCAGTTGGACCCTGAAAAAGGAGAGAAGCATGTTGTTCCATTTGAAAAATTAAACAGTTTTTTTTATTTTGCAACATATTTAATATGAAGGATTTAAAAATAAATTACCACCAGTGAATGGATAGCCATTTGAATTTAACCCTCAGGGGTGCCCATTTGGTATTTTCGTATTGCATTCATTTTCCAAGCACAGTGGAAAACTTCCTGTAATAGCTTAATTCATTGTTCTCCAGATACTATATAAACACTGTACCCACAGTTATCTATGCTGGTGTTTATACTGTACCTGAGCTCCTGGAAGGCCTCTTTCTCCTGGGAAACCACGAAGACCTGGCGGTCCATCTTTTCCAGAGATACCTTGAGGGCCTGGGTCACCCTGTGAAAATGCAGAGGTTTCAAAAACTGCAAATGTTAGTTACTAATTACTAAGGCTACAATTTTAGACACAGAGGTGGCAGAAGTCACGGAATCTGTGACTTCCAGCAACCTCCGTGACTTCAGCCTACGGCGGTTAGGAGCTGCAGGGTACCCCTGCCACCTCTGGCGGCCCCTGGCACTCCAAGCCACCACAGGTGGCGGGGGGAACCCCCAAGCTCCCTGCTGTGGCGGGTGGTGGGGGCCCACAGAGTTGTGGGTGGTAGGGAGACTCTGCTGGTCCCGGCTGCCGCAGGCAGTGGGGAACCCCGCAGCTCATGGCCAATTTGGGGCGGGGGGAACCCTGAGCTCCTGATGACGTGGTCCGCCAGAGCAGTGTGTGGTGGAGGTACCCCACAGCTCCTGGCTGCCATGAGCGGTGGAGGTACCCCACAGCTCCTGGCCTCTGCGGCTGGCGGGGGGACCCCTGGAGCTGGGGGTGGCAGGGATACCCCACAGCCCCTAGCTGGTGGAGACAGCAGGGAGCCCTGGAGCTCCTACCTACCATGCAGCTCCCCGCTGCAGGCAGTGTGGGGACCCGCAGATCCCCATTTTGTCACAGATATTTTTAGTAAAAGTCAGGGACAGGTCATGGCTTCCATGAATTTTTCTTTATTGCCCATGACCTGTCTGTGACTTTTACTAAAATATCTGTGGCAAAATTTTAGCCTTACTAATTAGTGCACATATAATGAAACAGCAGACTCTGGTTATAATCAATGACCAAAAAAAAAGGACCATCCATCCATCCATCTCTCCATTCAGCTATTCAAGTACTTTATGGCCCTCATCACCATGGTATGTGAGCACAATAGTATTACAACAAATTTTAAAAAGTAATATATATTAGTTATGGTATTTAAACAAAAAGTTATTAATATTATCATAGTTTCTTTAAAGAAACATTCATGGAGGAAGTTACTCTCTTATCTACAATGAATAACTGAATAAAATCATATACTATTTTCTTGATCAATGTAAATATTTTTTCTAATTTTTTTTCCTCTTTCACCGAAAGAGTAACTGAAATTCTACAATGTGGCCAGTGCCACACAGAGATATGTTCCTGAGTTCCAGTACAGAGCTCCAACTTGACCTGAGCAAACAGGTTGTCTATGTACAATCTCCCACACTAAAAGGGAGGTTCTATGCAAACTGCTGGTCTTAAACAAATTAATGGCTATCCTTGTTCCCACTGAAATTAATAATTAATTAATGTGGGCCTGTAGAATTTTGCAAGACCAGTCTAAGGTTAATTAATTGCTGAAGAGACCTTCCTTGGGGAAAAATGTGTCTGTGCCTATTTTATGCCATACTTTCTACAGTTATGAACAGTATCTGATTTTAAACATTTATCCCATCTATCTCTGTGTGACACTTTCCTTCCAAAAGCCATGCCATACCTTAGCACCTTCTTTTCCTGCAGCGCCTGGGAGGCCTTGTTCACCTGGCGGGCCTGGAGGACCAGGGTGACCTCTTTCACCAATTGGGCCAGTCTCACCAGTAGGACCCTAAGAACAGAAGTTAAACATCAGTTACCCTAACAAATTAAATTTTTTGTTTGGTTGGCTTTTTGTGGGCAATCTGTTCCCCACTTTTTCTCAACCTTCCTCCTACCCTCAGTTGTTCCTAGGATCTGGGATGTCACCACAGTTACCACTGGAAAATGTGCAATCCTCACCTTCACCTGCAGACAACATTTGTTTACAAAATAGTCTAATCCTTAAATAATAAAGCTCAAACCCTATTCTGGCTGCAGATACATGTGTGAGTTTCCATGGGCTGCAATTATGGCCCTGCTTCCCAAGTGCTGAAGGCCTGAACCCCACAGCATTTCTGATACATTGGAGAGAGGACAAGAGGTCTCGTACCCTCTGTCTGCCATGGAGCACTGTTCTGTAGTATCTTCCTGGAAAAATATAGAGAGGGGCGGCTAGGCAGATCCACTGAAACCTCCCATGGAGAGAATGCAAGGGTTCCCAGAAAGGCAGATGCAGGGATCAAAGACCTGATCCACTAGCTTTTTTGCACTTGTTGTATTTAAGTGGTGATGAGTTACGATACTGTATTCATGACAAGTGCTTTTGAGAAGAATAAAAGTTTGCCAGATATCATCACATGGGTGTTTGGTTGCCTATTGGTGCTCAATTCCAAAGTATAATGAGAGAGAGAGAATCTCTGCGAATCAGTATTGATTCTAAAGTAAGGGTGAGAATAGGCAGTAATAATAATTTTCAGAAGGGTTTTATAATTCTGATTGCTAAACATTGTAATTACCATTTTTAATTGATTCACAATGTTACTTTGGTGTACTAGATAATACCACATATGGTATAATTTATGCCCCAAGAAGTGCATTTTCTGTTAGTATGAGTTGTGATGGTGGATGCTAACACTTAAGCAAGTGTGGAAAGATCCATATGGAAACCAAATGCAACCAGTATCAGTCCTGGAAATAACAGTGGGCCCAGGGAATATTTGCCTATGACTGAATAGTTATCTTTGAAATTAAACAAAGAAGCAAAAATCACACTCAGTAAAACACATGCTGTTTTGATTAATTGAAGTGATGGAACAGAAGAGAACTGTTGCATCAAACAGACTCAGATGCCACCTGTAATTAACTAGAGAGTACTACAAAAAGGTCTGTTTCTAAATGATTTAGTTAAAGCTATGTAATTTGTATCTCTAATGGAACTTTCTGCCCTCCCCTCTTTGTGTTTTTCTAAAAAGAATCCCTAAACACAGTTTGGAAAGTAAAACCATTTTCTACAGAAATGTTGTGTCTTGGCAGTATATGCTGTGAAATGTGTTAATACTAGTTCTGGTTCTGGTCAATGAGTAAATGGGGAATATATTATTCAGCAAATGTCATTAGTAGTGGTTATAAGATATATTCAACAATATCTCTACCTATTTGACCAGTCAATTACTCTGGAGGCCAATAGAAAATGCTATTTTTTTAAATGATTAACAAAGTTAAACCTCTGTA
This sequence comes from Terrapene triunguis, assembly GCF_002925995.2. Lineage (NCBI taxonomy): Eukaryota > Metazoa > Chordata > Testudines > Emydidae > Terrapene > Terrapene triunguis. The sequence continues at coordinate 30,122,789 of NW_020664561.1, read as the reverse complement.
ATCCCCTGGGTGAATTTAATATTCTTTCTGGAAAATCTCTCTTAAGTCGGGCCTTGGGTTTCTCTTTTACGGGGGCTCTGTGGTACATGGATAATGGGTCTCCTGAACCATGATAGATTTGCCTGTGGTAAGAGATACTTAAACTTTTCTTAAGTGGTCCAGCCCCTTTCCAGTTAGTATGCTTTGTTTTTCAGATTGGCAGTGCCTGTGTTCTATTAACTTTGTCTCCAATTTTGCCTTTGCTAACCTCTTGTATGGCTATTGGTAAATAGGATAGGTAGTAAGGGAAAGGGTTAGTGTCATGAAGACCACTTAAAGGAAGTAACTATATAAGTATAATCAAATAAGATCATGAAGTAAACCTCACCCAAACCCTATAAAATAATCAAAATGCTTCAATCTAAAATAATACAACACAATATGTTATTTGCTCTTTCTAAAAAGAGTTCAAAGTAAGGGGTCCTATTCTTCATTCTTAACTCTTGGAGAACACCTACTTTGCACTCATTGAAATGACTACAGGTGATGAATTACAGTGGAGAATCAGGCCCAATGTCTTTGTTTTTTTGTGGAGTTTGATTCTTGCTTAAATACATTTTGCTAAATTTGCTGTAAGTAATTGGGTACTGCAGGAGTTAACATGTCCATCAGTGTATATTATATACTCACGAACAATAGCTCTTTACATTAGCCATAAAACAATCTTTAAACAGTGTTATCATATAGTTAGATATAACGTTTAAAATGCTCTACCTGGGGTCCAACAACACCACCAGGGCCTGGGGGTCCAGTTTTGCCTTGAAAACCCTGTGGAATGAAATATATAATACATAGTTATACATGGCAAGGTATAGATGAGCCAAATTCAAATCTGTGTTGAAGAGGTGAGAGAGAAACTCCATGTTAGGGGTTCATCTTCAAGAATACATATGGAGATATCTATTATTCCTGTGTATACCTACATGTGAAATTTTCAAAGCTCTGTCCTTTCCAGTCATTCTCAGCTGTGCTTCTACGGAGCTATCATAAGAAATGCCAGTCACTTCTACAATTATCTCTCAGTAAAATTTATTAGGTGATTCTGAATGCATGAGTGATATTGCTGAAACTCAGCTAAAAATACATATAGACACATATATTATGAACTCATAGCCAAGACAGACAAATGACTATGTAAAGAAAGGCATGGATGGGAGATTAAGGAGTATGGGGGAAGGTGATGTGGAAGGAACATAAAATCGAATGAAACACAGATCCAGAGAAGATGTGATTTTTTCCCCCCCTATAGAGATGGGACAGGAGGGCTGCATAGGGAAAAAAGGAAATAGTGAAAATTTGAAATGATGAAGAAAATGTAAAGGAGAATATAAGGCAAATGTCATTGGGACAGTCTTCCAGAAGATTGGCAAAATCTGTGGTTTCTAGTAAGCAGCTATAGACCTCAGTTCAAAGCTAGTCAGCAAATTCTCTGGAATCCCCAATTTAGAGTACGGCCAGTCCAAGGGCTCAATTGTGCCTTTACAAAGTAGTTCAGCATTGGAGGAGGTGTAGACTGGCACAGCCTCAGCAGAATGAACTCACTGCTGTACCATATGGAGTCCAGCATACCACCCCTTCACACCAGTATATATCTGCATCCTTCACCCCTGTGATAGGGTGTTCAATCCACACCAGCCCTGAAAGGGTTAAGGTGGCTCAGATAGGGCCAATTAACCTTATAGGCAGCACCTGTGGGAGAGTCAGGCTGGATTTATAAATTACTAATTGCTGAGAAAGCCCAGCCAGAAGAGAAGCTGGATGAGGTATAAAGCCAGGAAGTTTGCAGCAGAAAAGGGCCATGGGAAGAGAGTCTGGAGTTGCTCTCTGGGTACAGAGAAGTGGATAGGAGGAAAGCCAGGGATATCAAAAGCCCTGGGATCCTATCCCCGAAGGAAGGGATTAAATTGCAGGGAAGAAAGCCTGTGGAAGGCAAAGTAGGAAGAAATCCAGAGAAAGAACAGTGGGGGTTGAGACTGCAGACCTTGGCTGCTGATGATAGGGTCCCCCGGGCTGGAACAGGTGGCCCCGGGTTCCCCTACCAGCCACTGGGAAAGTGGAACAGACCAGGATTTACAGAACATTACCGGAGACAGCACACTGGCAGATTGCCTGGTGGGACTTGGCTACCCCAGAAGGGAAAGACGCTATAGTGACATAGCTAGAGGGCTGAGTGGTGAAGAGCGAGAACCCTGAGTCCTAGAGAGCAAGAGGGACCATGGGGCAAGTGAGCAACAGAAGGGAGTGCTAGACCAGATGAGCTGATCCCCAGACCCAGCTACGAGGAGGCGCTACAGCGGTGACTGAACCCTGTTACAATATATCTTCCTTTATCTCCACTGCCTGCCTACGTAAAGGCCTCACATTAGTTATGGGCTTTGGGCCATATTCAGCATTCCTTACGCAGGTAAAATTATCACTGAAATCAACAGGAGTTTTCCCTGTGTCAGGAGACAGAAAGGAGTGCTGAATTGGTCCCATATTCAGTGAAAATGCCTTGAGAACATCTACTGATTCCACCTCTACAGAAGACAGACGTGTTTGAGCATATTTGGTAATTCTATTTTTTTCTCCTGTGCCATTAACAAATCTGCTCTTGCTGTCTATTCTCTGTTGCTATGATCTCCTTTGATGCCCATTACTTCTTTCACAAACTTCCTTTACTTTTTTGTTCTCAGACCACTCATTCAGTATGGCCTGGATAACTGATGTGTGCATTCATCCCAATCTCATGACAATAAAGCCCTTATACTATCCCATCATGTGTGCATATAAGCAAGCAGAGCATACTCTCATAATATTCTTGTGGCCGTTCATATGAAGGATGCTATATGAAGCTGAGTGCACTGTAACAAATAAGAAGGAAATTCTGGTTCAGTAAGTAAGCTTTTTGTATTTTCCACATTTGTGGAGGTGAATAAAGAGCTCTGCAGCAATGTCTGCTTAAGCAGCTGATGCATCCTAATTAGTGAAATGATAAATCAATTGTACTTGGAGCTAAAGAAGTAATTGTAAATAATTTAGATCAAAATAATATTTTTCATTAAAATTGACCATTTTATTTCTTTAGATTTCAGTGGGATTGTATTTCATAATGCAACATGCATAGAGTCCTTCTCCAATGTACAACATGTTTATAGAGATATCCTTCAAGTAAGGAAACCCAAACAATTCTTGTTTTGTTATATGGTTTTCTGTGTATTTTTGTCTCAATCACTCTTCTACTTTTCTAAATTGTTAGCTTTCAAGTTCTTAGTGGGCTGGCACTAATACTTTTTCTGCCTTCTTACATGGCTCTCAGTGAGAGTGGCAAATATTATGTTGTTCCTCACATGTCTTCTTCAAAGCTGATAACAGAGTATTATGTTGCCTCACTATCTATTGTATACTTATGATCAGTTTGATGTTATTTAACGGGGAACAACCAGAAATAATCTCACCCTTACCACATGAAGAAAAAATTAAGCTGTCTGACATCTGCCCCCACTGAGTTTTAACGGATTTTTGCTTTCTATAAACAAAGTTAGGTACCAATAAAAAAATTGCCTCTCACTTTTTCCTGCAATTTTCGGTATAAAGCAATGGAACTAACTATTAACTGACAACTTTTTTAAAGATCACAGTGAACTAAGCAGGTGTTCAACAGCCTGAAACAGTAGAACCAATGTACTTACAGTCTCACCCCGCTGTCCTGGGTGCCCCGGCAAGCCATCTTTCCCAGGTGGCCCCTGAAATTACAAGCAAAATAAGTTAGAGGTTTCTCAGTCATCTCTAGCTCTGAAAAGAGTATACAATTAGCCCTAAAATCTCTATGATCTTTTCAGACTTTCAGGCCAGCCTTCAGAAAAGCTTTACTGCTTTGATAGCAACTTGATACAATTTTAATATTTTATTTTTCTGCTGACTCCTTAATTTATGTAAATTTGTCTGGATGGTGATTTTATGTGTGTATATGTGCATGCATGTTCAAAATGGATGTCTAACATTCCAAAATTCAAAGTCCCTACTTTCTGTCCTCTCATATCCTGTACTTCATCCCCGAGTTAATGAAAACCGTTTTAAAGATAAGATTCTGGTGAGTTGTGGCTATGGCACTGTTTAACATAGGGCAGCATCAGTAAGATTGCAAAATGAGTAAGCTAAATAAATTGTGATGAAAAAAAATCACAGACCTGATTCTGCCACCCTGACTCTCACTGAGCACAGCCAGACTCCAAGGGCAGCACCATTGGTCTAGACTGTGCTCGCAAGATCCAGGCACAAAGGGCATGAATTTTCTCTTCCTGCACAGGCATGGGTCAACTGACTTTGTGGCATCATTAGCACACCTCCTTCTCCTGGACCAGAGATGGGTTATGCATGTGGGGAGCAGAATCCCAGTGGGCCTGCAAAAATAATCTAGGAAAGCTAACATGGACTTAGACTGTTACTGCTACCTTCCTGACAAAACTCCTTCCACAGTTAGGGACCTGAGAGTAGCCGCAGCCATGGGAGTCCTTTGGAGCCATACTGCCAAGATTCTGTGGGGAGCGGGGTGGGAAAGGCTGGGACTTCCCAGTTGGTATGGGAGCATGTGACCTCTGTGTGGGTAATCTCATCCTCCTGTGGATCCTCTTGGATCAATGTTTCTTATTCCAGCAATAAGAAAATAGAAGTGGAACTCTACTTGACCTTCTGTGCCTCTCCCATGGGTTTTACCAATCTGGTTTATTCATTACAGTAGGACTACTCACAGGGAAAGGTACTACAGAACAGAAGTATGAGACCATGGCAAATTAGGTCCTACATTTTTGAAAGGCTATAAACTAATCCTGGTCAATCAGGAATACATGACTAAACCAAAATTGTATCCAGTTTGTGCAATGTACTCCATTTAGTAATCGTCTGCCAGTAACAGACCATATAGTTTTATATTAATTTGAGAATATTTTAGGCAGAAGGGAAAAGGGAGGAAGAGAGACCTCTAGTGGTGGCTAGTCATCTCTGTGGATGGAGGAAAGAAATCAACAGACACATCAATTTCACTCTACACCCATCCTCTTAATATGCACAGCATACTAAGGCTCATCAGGATTACTCTGTATAGTGAATATCACATACTCTCTAAAACATGTTGTTCAGACAAAGTCTGGTGCTACACTGACAACCAAGTACAACAGTAATATAGGAAATGAAATACACTACACTGAAACCAGTGTCCTCTGTATTAATCAGATTGCAGGATTATGATTTTGTTTTCCCATTATACTACTTTTCAACCTTTTTTTTTCTTGTTGTTCTATTATCAGTACTGCCCACTTTATATTTTGTTCTTTAAAATTGCTGAAAAAATTCAGTCCCCATTTTTACATTGGACCTGTATGGGCACCTGATAAAAATGCCATTAGGATTGTTAACCAGCTAATTCCAATAGAAGACTCTGGCATACCTATCATTCTAAACCAAAGATTCTTTTGATCTCAGAATATCAAAGCCTTTCCACAGATTTTTGGCTGTATGCTTGGATAACTTATTCAAAATAAATTCCATCAGGATCTGGAACAGAAAGTAACAGGGAGAGAGAAACTGTGTGTAAACTCAGTGTAGATATCTTTAGGATGAACTTTGAGGAGCTAATTATGGGAAGTGATTTCATGTAAATGAGTTTTCTCCACTTCACAGCAGTCCAGTTCATTTGTCTTGTGTGCATGCACTGGAATAGAGATTTTTTTAAGCCTTCCATCAAATGAGATATAAGGCTAGGTCTGTTGCAAAAGTCTTGGATCACTAACATTTCAAGGTACAATGCAGCTACCTAGCCAAGGTTCCCATTATTTTTTATACAAATAAATAAAATTTAGGAAGGACTTAAATGACAGGCCAAAACAGCTCCAGAATGAGCTATGTGTCAGAAATCTGCATTTTTAAACAATATATGTATGAGGTGGATGGATTTACATGACAGATTTCAATGGCTAAAAGTATTCTTACTGATTAATCAATTTACACTGTGACATACCCTAAATATGTATTTATATATAACAGTATAGAAAGCCTCTAAATAATTATATGGTAACCCTTAGTGTGCCACATTTCTCATACATGATAGCTAAGATGTCTCTTCTTCCTTTCCTTTTAAAATACCCTACTTTTATAAGAATATTTACATCGGCAAAAGACAGGGAACTCAGTCCTCCCACCAGTGAATATCATACGGACTGCAACATTTACAAATAGAACAGACTCAGCCTTTACTTTGAATATCTGACTTCTTTGGTTTTATGTAACAGGCTTTATGGTACAGAAGCTTAGGGGAGGTTTTCCTGCTTGTAATCCTCATGCATTGAGGGACAGACTTGATTAATTATAATACAGCCCAACACCTCAGCTGCAAGCTCTAACACACTTGTTCATACATTGACTTCAAAAATTTTCTCTGCCAAATTTGCATAATTATTACATATACTTTAAAAAGATACTTACAGGAGGTCCCTTTGGTCCAGGGAATCCAACAGGTCCTTGAGGCCCTTGTGGTCCCTAATATGAAGATAAGCAAAAGGGTAAACTGTATTCCAGATGCTATAATGTTGGACTGAAGAGTTTGCTTCAGTTACGTAACACAAACTCCATGGATGGACATGTGGATAAAGTGAGCTACATATTGCATGTGAATACTGTTAGCAGTTCAAAGTCCCACTAGAACACCTGTGTGGAACATACAAAATTAGGGCTCACTAATTAATAAGAAACACTGATTATTTTTCTATGAAGTTCAGTTCCAATAAGAGATGTGCAATTGTTCTTAACCTAACTGCACTGCAGCTTTTTGTTACTCATATTGGCCAGTTCTCGCACTCAGCAACGTATTGTCAAAATCTGTAGGTACTGTCGAAATTACTCCTGCTGAATGGGAAGTATCTTAATGTCTGTGTCTCTCAAGAAAAAAATTCTTGCAAGAAAAAAACAAACAGAGGAGCCGTTTCCGAAAAGATTTTACTGTATGAGATTTTTTTGAAAGTTTTAAAGTAGTAAAATAAACAAGTAGCTCACATGATGACTAGTTTTAGACGCTGTCATTGAAAATTAACCAAGACCTTGTCACTTTTACTGTAAGCATTTGCTGTTGATATGCTGAATGGGGCCTAGTATCAGATTATTTTAAGGCTCTGTCTGTGTTAGAGCACACACTATACAAAGAACTAAAAAAGGAGCATTCAGATCTTACTTTCTGTGGTCACACAGCAAAAATATGTACCCTAGTCATACAGTGCAAGACTTGTCCTGCTCTACCTGGTATATGATGTGTGGTTTTACTAAGACATCATGTGTCAAAATGTTAGAAATTTAAAGCAAAAGTCCTGAAAAGAAAGATAATTCATAAGGGATGGTGATTTTACGTTCTGCTCCTGTGATAAAGCCCTGGCTGTCTCAGAGTTCCTTAAACCTCATTCATTGCAGACTGGGACGTCAGGAAATGCAGGCTTTGAGCCAAATTATGGCTGTCTCTCTTGCAGTGGGAGAAGTGTTATGTACGCGTGAGGGAAAGGGTTGTTTGTTCAGTAGCAGGCAAGATTTGCCTCTAAGTGAATCTGAGTCCTATTTAAAACTTGATTATCATTTATTAGTGAATGAGGCTCAACCAAATGGTTAACCAGAAACTGTTCAAAATATACATTTTTTCTGAGATTTTATAGCACTATGCACATTTTCTAGAGCATTATCTATAAATTGTACCTGTAACTCCAACCCCCACCCCTAAGTATGCTCCATATGGTACATTCCTTGATTCAACTGTCTGCATCACACCCAGAAACAAAAAAGGTAAGGAGAGTTGCTTACAAACCAGAAACTCTTAACAAAAATAGGACAACATTTGAGGAAAAATATTAAAAGTGGCTGATCCACTGTCCAAAACATGAAACAAATTGGTCCCTCTCTGGAATACGGTTAGAAGAACAGAACTCAATGGTTTATTTATTGCTAGTAGCACTTTCTTGGCCATAAATCCATTTTCCCCTTTGATCCTCAAGCCACAAGGCTGTCTAATAAAAAGAAATTTGCATTTTTTATTTCATAATATGAGTTGCAGATTTCAAGCTAGTAGGAGTATGTGAGAAGAATACTCTAGAATTCTAATATCACATTATTAAATGTACATTTCCTTGTGTCATTGTTTTTTAAAAGTTTTCTATAGAGGATAGATGTTTAATATTTACATGGCTAGCAGCTGGAATATTTCTAACCAGACAGAAATGGTCTTTTAAAATTCCTCTCTTTTTTGGCTAACAACTCTCCCCTCTGTCATATGCCTCATTTTAGAGCACATGGCCACAGTACACAAGGGCCACTCCCAGATTAACTGCTGGTTGAGCTCCTGTGACACAGCATACCTTTGAGCTAATCCATTCCTCTCCATTGATGCTTTTTCTGCTTCCCCTCAGATCTGCCCATTGTCTTCTACCTTCTTGCCCACTCCCTACAACACTGCCTCCTAACTCCACTCCCCTTGACTCAGCCTTCCAGCTCCTTCTAGCGCTCTGCTTTCCAGCTCTCTGCAGCCTGTCTCCAGGCTCTGTGATGTGGAGAGATCTACAGTTTAACCTGCTACTCCCACTCAACATTCCTTCCCCTCCTCCAATCAATCCTTTCCCTACCCCGGATTTCCACTTCATCTGTTCCACACCCCTAACTCCCACACACTTCCCACTTCACCCACCTCTTCCCTCTGCCTCTCAACTGTGGTTCATTCCCCACCTACCCCTGTTCCACTCAGCTCTCTACCTTTCACCTGACACCCAGCGGTTCCCTGCCTCTTCCATCACCACCATCTCCAGGTCCCCAACTGTCACTCCAAACCTCACCTCCTGCTCTGTATTACCCCTACTCCAGTTACCACCCTTCAGCTCCACCAGCAGCTCAGCTGGACTCTGGGGTGAGATTCTACTCCAGGGATTTTCAGTTAATGAAAAATCACAGGAAATCGATGAAAGGCTTATTAAATAGAACCTATATTTTACATGTAGCTGTAATGCATTTTTCTGCATATGTTGAATGGTTTTCCACCAGAAGTGCTGGCATACCTTTTGTGAGCAGAGATTTGACTTTTAACTTTCATAGAAATATACAGGCATGCACATTCCATTGTAGGAGGAGATGTTGATTAAAAGTTGACACATTCTGTTTGCAATTATATGGGAACGTTCACTATATTTGATTCAATGTTGGTTCCTGCAGACACTTAAGCTGTGAGAGCTTGAGATGTCTGTAAAACAGATTCTAAACAAAACACACTTCTACCGTCTCCTAATACTATTTCTATCATACATCCTTGGTCTCCAATCTTTAACTTTGCAGGTGTTGTTGGCCATTACTGCTTTTCAGACTTCTCACATGTTCCCAGCAAAGTTTGTTTGTTGTTGCTGTGCATCTGTTAGTGCATTCAGGTATCAATCCTGAACATGGAAATGTGGCAGATGATGTGGCTTATCATAACATGGGACAACACTAGGTTGCGTAAGAAACTACAGCTTGAGCACACTGGAATCAAACATTCTTGAGGTCAAAAGGGAAAAGTAATCTCAATTGGGAACTCAGTTGTTGGTTTTGTTTTGTTTTGTTTTTTTAAAGGATACCATCCATGTGCTCTATATGGCTGTGTAAAAATAAGCCACAAATATGTTCGTGTGAAAATTGGGATGAAACAAAATGCAGTCATCCAAACTTTAGCTTCTCCAAGTAACCCAGTCAAAGGGCAGATTTACTTATCTGTAGGAGTTAAATTGCTTGTTCTGTGATTACAAATCAATTTTATAATTTTTCTATGTGCTACTGCATAGTATACAGACTCTGTTTGAGTGTGTATTGATTCAAATTTAATATCATGCAGTGGATTCTATTTTACCCAGCAGTAGGAGTTCTCAAGCATGTAATTAGGTGATTAGGACAAAAGAATCAGTTCCTGTCAATTTATTAGCTTTTAGAGGCATTGAGTACTTTTAAAAACCCAAATACTAACAGCAACTCTGCTGAACGGGACATTTTTATTAACAGTGAGAATCTCATAAAGCTCAGAAATGTAATTTGGTTTGTTTGAATATGCACCCAAAAATCTGGATGGTGATCCCAACCTCATCCCAATGATCCCAATCTCTTAGGTATGCAAAACTGGGTGTCTGAGAGGAAAAACAAGCTTTCAAGGATTCCTGCTTCTAGCTGGGCAGGAAGGACAGCAGTGTAAGAAAGTCCACCCTTGAGGTACAGTATGACAGTGCAATTGCTTCACATCCTAGCCAGAGAAGTTCAAAGACATGAGAAAGTGGGGAGAGAGGAGAAAGAGAAAAGAAAGAGATGCAGGAAATAAAGTGAGGCGGAAAAGCTATTCCAGACCTACCCTTTCACCTGGTGGGCCAGGAGGGCCATCACTGCCTGCAGTGCCCTAGAAAATAAGAACAATTTGTTCAAAGGTGAAGCCTGATTTTCTTTGAGAAACAGTTTTGCAGCAAATTGCATCTGACAATTACCTTAGGGCCTGGTTTTCCCGTGGGACCTCGTGGGCCTCTTGATCCCCGTGGACCCTATTGATTTGAGATACAGATACAAATGATGATAGTCATACAGGACAGTGTGTCAGAGTCAGCCATGCATTTTTACAGTAGGTGTAAAACATCACAGAGGTGGCAATCACTAAGGGAATGCAAGTAATGGTTTTAAACAAACAAAAGGAAGTACATACCGTTGGTCCTCGCTGTCCCCTGGGACCTGGTTTGCCATGTAAACCCTGCCAATGAAAGTTCAAATCAATCATCTTAGCATGTGGCATTTGACTGTGAATGAAAGTTTTGCTGTTGATATGAGGCAGTGTGCAGCTCTCCTAGGACTAAATGCTCTTTTTCCTCCTTTCTGCTGTGCATTTTAATTTAAATAAACATGTTTTTGCTAAAATTGACCATCTTGCTGAAATCACTGTGCATGTAGCTTTATTCATTGGCTTCTACGTTAGGGCTAGATTCTGCCCTTGGCACCAGAGCATGTTAATGTTGCTGCATGGCCCATTCACAGCCACTGGAGTCCCTGAGAGGAATTCTGAATAAGCCAGAATTTCTCCTTGGAGCTCCCTGGCAGCAGGCCCACTGCACCATACTGGGAGATGGTACATCACACTCCCTCTGGACAGCTCCACTGGCTAAGAAGGGAAATAGCACTGGCAATCATCTTTTTGTAGGAAGGAACAGGGACCATACTGCATAGTCCTTGTACAGAGCCAGCATTTTGGCCCTTAAAATATGTAGCTCCAATATATCTTTCATACGGAGAATCTATAGACCCCTTTCATGAGGTAGACTTTACGCTGGGATTGTAATGGATTCTAATGTGAAGAAGCTTTTAATTCAAGGAGCCATATTCTCCTGATAGAAAAAAGAAACACTGTGACTTTTACTTGTTAAAATCTAACCAGTGGAAATGGGATCTTCATATGAAGTTCTCATTTGAAAAGAATTACATGCATATTCTCACTGTTTTCTCATCATACAAGAGAATACTATTTTAGTACTAGAATACTACTCAGGTTGTAAGCTCTTTGGGTATGTCTACACAGCAAAGAAAAAACCCATGTCTGGTCCATGCCACCTGACTCAGGCTCGCGGGACTTGGGTTACGGGGTTGTTTCACTACTTTGTAGACTTCCGGGCTTGGGCTGGAGCCTAGGATCTGGGACCCTGTGAGGTAGGAGGGTCCTAGAGCCCAGCCTTCAGCCCATGACCAGAAGTCTACACAGCAGTGAAACAGCCCTGCAGCCTGAGCCTCACAAGCCCAAGTTAGCTGGCACAGGCCAGACGTGGGTGTCTAGTTGCTGTGTAGACCCACTCTTGGAGGGAGGGACTGTCTTTTCATTGTGTTTTACCACAATGAATTCCTGATCCATGGTTAGGTCTTTAGACTATACTACTATTGCTACTACCTGTCACAGATAAAAGCCAGTTATGCTGGCCCAATTCAGAAGTCCATGGTAAAATGCCTGGCTGAATTGAGGCTTTTTTTTACATCTAATAACTTTATATTTTCATATTAAAAGTGTGTTCTTGTGCATGTTACAGGTTCAGGTTTCCTAATTTAGCCTCCTGATTGATGGTTCAGAACAATGTTTTTTAATACTGCTTTATCCAAAAAATAGGGTCTGAATGTGTTTTTTCTTTTTTTTTAAACATTCCTTGTTGGTCACAGTAAAAAAAGAACTGCCTTCAGCTCAGCTAAAACCCAGGGCCGACCGGGGGGGGGGAGGGGGAGAGAGGGAGCCGATACAAATTACCGGGGCCCGGCTTCCCCCCATCTTGTCGGCCCTGTTTAGCCGGTCCACCCTTGCTGGAGGGCCCAAAAAAAAAATTTCACCAGGGCCCAAACCCGCTCTTGGTGGCCCTGCTAAAACCATTCTTAAGAAAAAAAGCAAACTGAAAATGTAGTTGTTTCTCAAAATTTTCATATTTAAAGTGGTGAATCTGTGCTTTTGATTCCTTGCTGCTAAATAAAATTGATTGGTAGGCACAGTAATGATATTCTTTACTTCAATCTGACTTAACGTCTCACTGAGTTGTCATCTACGAGTTCCAAGTCATCCTTTCACTTCTGATAATGTTATCAGCTTTCTAACAACACGATCAGCCACATCTAGTTGAGCTTTACAGGCAGCAGTGCAGTGACCTTCTTCTTACCCCCCCCTTTTCTTTCATTATAGTTGGAGATGCTGCATATTAGCTTCTCCCCATGTGCTTCAAAAAATGAAACAGCAAAATCTGACATTTTACTTCCACTTGATAAGTATATGTTCTTCATCCTGCTTGTGATAGTCTGATGAATCAGAATGCATAAAAAATCCAAGTTAAATTGCATGGTATCTAGATAATTCACAAGATAGGAAAATAGTTCTTGCCAGTGGTCTACCTAGTCCACTTTCAGTCCATCTTTCAGAAGATGAAAAACACTCCCTAATAGACAATTGAATAAGCTACCTGGTGAGAGAACTTCTATCTATCCCAGATACTGAGTGGTTATGTTAATGCCCTGAAGCATGAGGATTTATGTCTCATGTAGTTTGATCCTATTTTATGTAACTGCGGATGTTCAGTCTTATCCAGATAAAGGCCCAGTGCTATAATATCTCAATGTTCTCTTGAAGCTTCTTGTCTTTACATATTTTAGCAGAGAGGTCCACAGGCTAATTAAGCATTGTGGGTTTTTTTAAAAGTATATCATACCCTTGCACCTTTCTCTCCATTGGCACCTGGGAATCCTGGGAAACCAGTGGAGCCCTGTATGAGAAATGAATGCAAATATCATCAAATATCTGTCACACCACCACAATACATCCAGTACTTAATCTAGAATTAAAAGCATATCACCAGATTGATGCAAAATGTACATTACAACTAGATCAATGGAAATAGTTTTTAAAGATGTCAGCTCTGGTGAATATCTAAAAATTAACTTACCATAATGCCTCAAGTCCTGAATGCATTAAAAACATCAACATAAGTAATAACATTATTTTTCATTAACATCAATAAGAAAGTGTTTGACAAATCTTTTCCAATTTTAGTTAACAGTGAGAAAGAAAAGTTCATTAACCATCACTAGAAATGATTTTATTAGATCATGACCAATGAAATAAATCTTGGGAACTTGCCTCTGCTGAATCAGAGTGGCAGAACTAAAATCATTTTCTTAATGCAGTATCAGTGCCGCACAAGAGCATTCTTGTGGGCCTTATTGTTCTTTGCTCAGCTATTTAAGAGGGCTGATTTGCACTTTTGTTTTCAAGTGGCTGTTACTGTGTGTTCACATTCACATTTCACAGACACATTATGACTAACATTAAAAACTCCAGTTCTATTCAAGTTAGGTAACTCAATAGAAAGCATCTGTTTTAGCAGAACTCCTCTTTACAGAGATCTGTAAACGCAGCACTGACAATCTAAGTGTGGTTGTGCAGTGGGATTGCATAAAGCCCAGAGCATAACTTGGGCTGAGTTTCAGGAAAGAGTCTTGAATCTGGGATGATACTGCTTGCTAAACCCTACCTACACCTTTTCCCCATCTCCCCTGACAAAGTCCACCATGCCTTCTGACTTCAATAGCAGTTGTATATATGTATTTATTTGAAGAATAGGTCCTACTATTTATTATGGACACCTTCTCTCTCATATATTTTCAGACACCCACGTCTATATTAAAATATATATAATACCCTAACAAGCTCTCAGATTAGCTTTAATACTGGAGGGTCTCTGCCAGGATTAGACAGTGTGCAGTTAGCAAAAAGCCCTGAGTTTCCTAGTCAGAAGAAATACTTTTGATGAGATAACCAGTAATGCTTTTCACTTACATGGAGACCATACCTTTACCAACCCTGATCAGCAGGGATATTCTTCAAGGGAACAAGAGCTCCTCAAAAGAGCTTCTTGCTAAGTGATGCCCCTCTCTCATCTTTCAAATGAAAATGATACTTATGTTCCAGTGTTATGATCAACATTGACAAAGTTGGTCGCTTTATTCATAAAAAGGTGGCCATTGGACAATCACATGCAGTTACTCTATGGAATGGTGTACACATAACAAATTTGGAGGTTATACGCTGTTGTGGTGCATGAAATTTAGGCAAGCAAATGGATACTCACAGAAATTAACCATTAACCCTGTCCCTAGGAAGCGTTCACTGTGAAGGAAGAACCTAATATTCTACGGTTTACAGAGAGAACTTAGAAAATGTGGTGACCATCAGGAAAATATTTGTTAAACTTAGCTAATGAGCTACAAATGTCACCATTCCCTCCACCACAACAAAATGGTTACAAGGAGAACTGACATGAGTCAACAAATACAGCTGTTTCCAGGATCTATTCCTTTCTCTCCCTGCCCCCCCATGTAATCCTTTACCCTTTCTACTTCTGTCATACCATTCTGAAGGATAGTGCTGGCTTGTCAGCTGCCTGTGCACTGATTTGCTAGGGGGGTGACCTGGGGTTAGAAAAGACCATTGACTTGACACAACTTACTTTCAAGTTATGGGAGATGAAAAATCACAGGCATGTTTGGTTTGGCCTGTCAATAGGGTAGTACTGGCCATATTCTGCTCAGTTCCCTGCTGCGAGAGCTCATCCATCTTTGTATGCACAACATGTTAGTGTGTTTTTTATTATTGGTTTAGCAACAGGTAAACAGCTAGCTAAACTGTAAATGGCCAGAGTGTAAGAAAGAACTGCTCCATTCTCTTTGTAGCATCAACTAATATTATTTTCTCTATTTTTGTTTTTAAGTTCTTCATGGTTTCCTATTAATATACTTTATTTATGACAAGGTATTCCATTTATCCACTAACTAAGTTGTCTTTGGGGGGTCAGACAACCCCAGTGCTGATGGTTTTAGTGAACAGAGAAAGGAATTTCTTGTTTGAATTGTTTTCACTGGTTGTGATTCAGTGTATAAAACCTGAAGAAAGTCTAATTTTGTATGAGGCCACAACTGTGCCCTTAAAAATGTGTGTTATCGTACAAGAGAGAAAAACTGTTCAGACATTAGTATGAAAGGCTTAGAATACTGTATATATTAAATATTTATAGCTAAGTACTGAAGTATTCCTGCAATCAAGCTGATGAGTACTAACTTTAAGAAAAATATAGTGAAATTATCTTATAATGGTACCTGTGCCTAAAAACTGCACACAGAAGCAAATTCATGCAAGGCAAATAAGTGGTAGAAAAAAATCACCTTGAACCATCTACTGACTATTGGGACAGGACTTCTTATTTCCTTTAGACAACCATTATAGATTATATGCACCTTTGATTCCATCATCTTTTTTAATGTTGATTTCAACAGGACTATGGGTAGAAAAACATGCTACCCAACATGCGTGAGGGTGGCCAAAGAACAGGCCCTGAGTGACTTGATGCATTGTAGCAGTCAATACCCTTTCTAATCTGGTTGCCTAAACTTCATGGAATAGCCAACAGTGAGTATAATTTGAATTAATTTCAGTTTTAACTTAACTTAATTCAATTTAACTAAATTCCCAGTGACATCTATATTGGAAAATATCCACCAATTTTCTTTGAAGTGTACTTGTTTTTTGTTCTTAATACTGAATAATGTAAAACCTCTTTGATCTTAGACATTTCAAAAGAGAACAAAAAGGAAGACTGAAATCTCAGACATTTAGGTTAAAAGGCAGAAGCAAGAAAGGATCTCTTTATCAAGAGTATTCACCTTGAGAAACACTTTCCTTAGACTCCTAGGGTCTATTTTATTAACACGGAATATTCAGTGAATAAATACTCTTAAGAGAGT
Organism: Terrapene triunguis; assembly: GCF_002925995.2. Classification (NCBI taxonomy): domain Eukaryota; kingdom Metazoa; phylum Chordata; order Testudines; family Emydidae; genus Terrapene; species Terrapene triunguis. The sequence continues at coordinate 30,106,436 of NW_020664561.1, read as the reverse complement.
TTACTTAGCAGAAATATAGGGCCAAATTGTAGGCTACAGGCATAAAAAATACTTCAGTTAGTTATCCAGAAAGCGTTTATCTCTGTCAAAAAAAATCACTAGTTCAAATTTGGAAGTAAGAACAGATCCTAGAACTTAGACTAGAGCAGCGGTTTTCAAACTATGGGGTGGACCTCCCAAGGGAGGCGTGGGAATGTGTCAAGGGAGGCCCGAGCTGTGTGCTTTTTTTTTACGAGCTCTGGCTGCCAATCCCAGGTGGCTGAGGCTCATATAGAAGGACCATGGCTGGCAGTATATGTACTTGTGTGTGGAGGGGGAGGGGGAGGTAGACTACTACAGACACAAAGAAGGGGAGCTGATCAAATAAGTTTGAGAACCACTGGCCTACAGGAAAGCTCAATATTTTACTGAAATTACATTGAGTCCTGCTAAAGGGGTAAGAGTTTTTCATTTATTGTACTATGCATTCCCAGCTGGTCTCATCTTTGACATACCTCTGAAGGTATGATGTAGAGGGGGACTTCCACAGACAACAGGAAATGTCCCTGACATTTTTAGCGTTCCCATTCCTGCCTAGTCTGAAAATGATTTTTAATAGGTCTTTCTAACGTTTGCTTAGTCTACACTGAGCCATTTCTCAAAGATATGTTAAACTGATCCTTTTAAAATGTAATTTACCATTGTTAAATCTTTATAAATAATTTAGAAACAGAACCAGCTAACACAGATATTTTCTAATGACGACAGAGTCCAAATGAAGGAGGGACAACTGCAAAAAAAAGAAACAAACAAAACAGGGAATTGTGGACAGAAGGTAGGGGATTAACCCAGGAGAAAGAACAAAGCTAAGCATTCTGGTTATATGAATGTCAAGCAACAGACATCAGTCCCTCTTAACAGAAGCAAAGGAAAAATATGGAGAAAACTGTGAAAGACAATATTGTAAGAGTCCAACTCCTATCTTTCATGGTCACACACTTGGAAGTGTGTTGGAGATATTAGATGGCTCTTTCTGTAGCTAGTGAAAGATGGCAGAACCATGGCAGTGAGAGTCTAAGGACTATATCTGGGTCCTCAGACCATATTGCAAATTCCCATGAACATCAGCGTGAGTTCTGGGGGCAATATATGGCTTTTAGTCTTAAAGAAGCAGGAGTATCAGCAGTTGGCTCTTTTTCAACAGTCCATGATGTTTGTAATAGTATATTGCTGGCACAGATATAATGCAAGTAATATTGGTAGGGGCTTAAAAGTTGTATGGTTGAGGGAAGGGGAAAATAGGTCTATAACAGTTGTTCATTATGGACCACTAACACATTTTTTAACATAAATTAAAATTTTATGGTCAGAAAAGACAGAATGAGAAACAACTTGGGGTTTGGATGCTCGTGTCCTCCTTCCTTAAATATATGACTAACAGAACAGCTGCCGTTGTGGTTAATTTGTCCACAGCATATCCACTCTTGAGTGCCATAAATAAAACTAACTCATTTACCTTTGGACCTTGTCTTCCTGGATATCCTGGCAGTCCTGGAACCCCAAGTTTACCCTGAAATTTTAAAAAATATATATTGTTTCTAGTAGTTCTTAGTTGTTTAGTCATAACTTTATATAGATTTTTTTCCTTCCATAACAAATACAATCAAATATTTTATTAAATTTTTCTTCACACTTCACCTATTTCCCTCCTGAGAACAGGTCGATTGGCTTTGTTTCCAAAACCTCAGTTCCAAGAATAAAATCCTAATCTTGTTGAAATGGATGATGTTTTGCCGTTGACTTCAATGAACCCAAGATTTCACCCAAACACTCTTCCAACACTGTAATGAAGTGACGGTGGCAACAAAACATTAACACACCCTTTAACACAAAAGGCAATTACCATAACAGGCCAATTAGTGCTCTTAATGTTTCACCATATCATGGCTAATGTGTTTTCTTTATCTATAATCTCCATGAAAGCCAATGGATATTTGAAGATCAAGCTCTACAGGTTGTCTTGAAGAGTTCTAAACTATCTCAGAAAACATCATTGAAAATCAAACCCCAAGAATAATCCAATATCACATAATATGTGGTGTGTTTTGAGAAAGATGGCTCTCTTCCCAGTATCAGACAGGAAAATAGGCTGAGTAGATTGATGCTATTGATGTTACTAATTCTACTGCCTGAAGGTGGAAGGAGGAACATTGCTGTGTCCAGATTTTGTAGTGTAGGTCCCATTCCATAGTCTTAGGTGATAAAACGAAGAATGTGTGCTAATTTGTCATTTTCAAAAATAAGGAATAGTTGTTTTGGTCTCTAAGGGCCAGAGCCACTAGAGAAGAATATGAGTATTGTAAACACTCTTCCAGTATTCCAGGCCATCACAATTTTGAAGTGTGGTCTCTACAGAAAAGATGTGAGAATGGAACATAATCTTGTACTCCAGCAATAATCTGGGATGCTAGAAAAAAGATATGGGGGAGCTCCTGCCTGGAAAGTGGCATTTGACAAAATAAATGCGTGTTCTTAAAAAAATAAAGCAGATGAATAAAGATGCAGAATATAACTCATGTTAGTGAAAGCTTGTTTGTGCCTGGCAGGAGATATTTTTAAAGAAGAATTCAGCCGTTTATAAAGATAACCACACTGACAGTTATATTTCACATCAAAACCAGTTGAATGCATTAGAACTACTTAAGGTAGCATCCCCTAAAAGAAAAGTTTCACAGCGTAACATTGCATCACACCCTGATAAATTCAGTGGGAGTCTTGCTCCTGATTTCAATGGGAGCCAGAACCAAGCTGACTATTTGGAGTCTTTCTGGTGACGAGATCCTTGCTGCCCATTTGCTCTTTCTTCAGGATGCTCAGCGCTGGCATTATTATTTAAGCAAATTGAGCCCCTTCCTCCTTGGGTGTGGAGGGTTCCCTGGCAGCAGGGCCACATGAAAGTGGGGAACACAGAAAGACCAAAGTGGTCTTCAGGATGTTGGGGAGTTGGGCTGGGTTCAGCACCTTCTGCATAGTGGGGACCTCCCAGTGAGTGGCAGAGGACAGGGCATGGATTGCTGCTGTTACATGGATCTTCCTTTTTTCCCACCCTCATGTTGGTGTGGGAAGATGTTAGGGTCACAGAGACTATTCCAACCATTAAACTGCAGATGCCTTCACAGTGCAATTCTGCAGCCACCCCATGTCATGGAGAGCAGTGAGCACTCTTCCCCAATCCATCACATATTGGCCCAGCATCCAGGCTGGACATTTGACTCAGGATATGGAATATAAGGAGTTAGTATCCATACAAATGGGAATAATCTGGATCAAATATATTTCAGAGGCTCATCTAAACTAAGACAACAGTGATGCTAACTCTTATAATTCTGTCACAAGTCTCCTGGTATTTGGTATTTTTCTTAAAGCTCCAGCTCCTGAAATCAAGAGGATTATGGGAAAATCTCAGCTTTCAATTGGGGGGGGGGCAAGTAACTCGCTAGACTTTGTGGAATAAAGGTGGGAAAAAATGAATCCTTAAGGCTCAAAAACCAGAATACAAATTAACAGAACTCTAAATTTGTTATATTTTAAAATCTTATGAGTTTTTACCCCATCTCATGATTTTTACTCATATTTTGAATGTTTGGAGTTGGCTATACTGAAAATCTCTTTAAATGGTACATTCATTTGTAAATCTCATGACAACAATACACTTTACTATGAGAATCCTAATATTTTCATGTTTTTGCAAGGTCAGATATGGTGTAGGAATAGCCTTTTTCATGGTATTTCAGTACTCTCAGCTGAAAACAGAAAATGCAGCATTCAGAAATTCTATGAAAGAAGCTAACTAAAGAATCAGTTATGGTTTGGGGAAAAGTTCCTATCAATTCTTGTTTTAATAGAAATTGTTCACTGATCCAGTTACAATTGAATACAAAGTGATATCCCAATCTGAATTGTGCTTCCATTCATCCAGGAAAATAGTTCTAGCCTTCTTTTGTTATATGTTCTTTGATTCATGACCTTGTTATCAGCTGGCAGGGTATTTTGCAACATTTTGGGGAACATTAATTCATAAATAGCTCCCAGTAGTTAAATAAGACTGAAAATAACTCTTCTTGGAATGAGTCAACTGACTTTTAAGTTAAGTTATTTGATGACAGCTTATGAATGATTCCAGTATCAAATCATAAATATAACTTTTCCTGAACTTCTAGCATGCCATGTAAATAAATCATTATGAACAGTAATGTTATGTTTATGACAAGAAGCAACTTATAATGAAAGAGGATTTCTTTCTATCTCTACTATCGCTAAAATATGTTCCTTCCTTTATAGTTCCTTCTGCTGAAACTCTAGTCCATGATTCTGGTAATCTCTCTTAACATTGAGTATCTATATTGTCCTTTATATGTTTAAATACTGTATAGACTTTAAGTATTTTTATTAGATCTTTTGTCCTAAAAGATTAAGAGGAACTGATCACAGAAATGAAATGTAATGATAACTTAGATACAAGTGATCATGACATGATCACATTTATAACATGCAAGCAAATAAAGTCCAGATCTCTCTCTCTCTCTCTCTCTCTCTCTCTCTCACACACACACACACACACACACACACACACACACACACACACACAC
>NW_020664561.1:29976967-30101798 GCF_002925995.2 Terrapene triunguis | reverse complement strand
CACACACACACACACACACACACACACACACACACACACACACACACTACTTTGATAGGGCCAATTATGAGCCAGATCAGCTGTGAGGAGGAATTTAATCAGATAAATTGAATGATAAATTGTAATAATTTAAGAACACCTTACTATTTGCCCCCCAAAAAAGCCTCAGTCCGATACCTTAGGAAGAAGGCTTTGATGGTTTAAAAAAACTAACCAGGTTCAGAGGGGAAGTGAAGAGAGCTATAAAAATAATAACAAATGGAAGAAAGTGGAAGCTTATATTAATAAATGTAAATCAGAAGTTAAGAATTGTAGAAAATTGGTAAGGGAAAGCAAAGGAACACAAGGAGAAATCTATGGGCAGCAGAATTAAGGTAAATAAGGAGTTGTTTTTTTTTTAATATATTCGGAACAAAAAGAATCCTGACAATGGTATAGGTCCATTACTGAATGGAAATGGTAGAATTATCAACAATAATGCAGAAAAAAAACCCCGAAGTGTTCAATAAATATTTCTGTTTTATACCTGGATCAAAAACAGATGAAATAGTCTCATCATATGGTGATTATAACACTCTTTCTATTCCAAAAGTATCTCTGGAGGATGCTAAACAGCAGTTATTAAAGCTAGACATTTTTAAATCAGCAGGTCCAAGTAACTTGCATTAAGAGTTGTAAAAGAGCTGGCTGAGGAACTTGCTTGACCATTACTGTTGATTTTCAATAAGTCTTGGAGCACTGGGAAAGTTCCAGAAGAAAGCAAATGTCGTGCCAACTTTTTAAAAAGGGTAAATGGGATGATGTGGGTAAATATAGTACTGTCAACCTGGCATCAATACTAGGAAAGATAATGGAACAGATGATACAGGATTGATTAGTAAAGAATTAAAGGAGGATAAGGTAATTAACATAAGTCAAAATGGGTTTATAGAAAATAGATCCTATCAAACTAACTTCAGTTTTTTTATGAGATTACAACTTTGGTTGATAAAAGTAATAGTTATTATAATATACTTAGACTTCTGTAAATTGTTTGACTTGGTACCATACAACATTCTGATTAAGAAAATAGAACAATATAAAATTAACATGACACACGTTAAATGGATTAAAAATTGGCTAAGTGATAGGTTTCAAAATGTAATTATAAATGGGTAATGGCCATCAAGCTGGTGAGTTTCCAGCAGACTCCCGAAGGGATCAGTTCTTGTCCCTATGCTATTTAATATTTTTATCAATGATCTGGGAAAAAAAACATAAAACCATCACTGATAAAGTATGCAGATGACACAAAAGTGGGAGAGTAGTAAATAATGAATATGACAAGTCACTGATTCAGAACTATCTGGATCACTTGGTAAACTGGGAACAAGCAAACAAAATGCATTTTAATATAGATAAATATAAACATCTAGGAACAAAGAACATAGGCCATACTTACAGGATTGGGGGGGGGAGGGCTCTATCCTGGGAAGCAGTGATGCTGAAAAAGATTTGGGCATCATGATGGATAAACATGAGCTCCTAATGTAATCCTGTGGCCAAAAGAGCTAATGTGATCCTGGGATGCATAAACAGGGGAATCACAAGTAGGAGTAGAGAGGTTATTTTACCTCTGTATTGGCAACTGCTGCTGAAATACTGAGTCCAGTTTTGGGGCCCACAATTCAAGAAGGATGTTAGTAAATTGGAGTGGGTTCAAAGAACAACCATGGGAATGATTAAAGGATTAGAAAATGTGTTATAGTGATAGATGCAAAGAGCTCAATCTATTTATCTTAAGAAAGAGAAGATTAAGGGGTGACTTGATTACAGTCTATAACTATCTACATGGGGAACAAATATTTAATAATGGACCCTTCAATCTCGCAGAAGGTGGCGTAACATGATCCAAAGGCTGGAAGTTGAAGCTAGATAAATTCAGACTGGAAATAAGGCATATATTTTCAACCATGAGGGTAATTAACCATTGAAACAATTTACCAAGGGTTATGGTGGATTCTGCATCTCTGACAATTTTTAAGATTGGATGTTTTTCTAAAAGATAAATTCTAAGAATTATTTTGGGGAAGTTCTATGGACAATGTTATAGAGGAAGAACAGACTAGATGATCTCAAAGGGCACTATGAATCTAATCGTCACATCAGACCCATGAGGTTCCAAGGTTAAGTCCCATTACTTCCATTTTAAAGATAGAGAAACTGATACGGAAAGGTGATATGACTTTCTTAGGGCCATACTGAGGTAAAGCCAGAATTAAAATTAGTGTGGGTCAGAAAAACTTTGATGAAACAATTTTCCATCAGAAAATGCAGTTCTGTCAACTGAAACACGTCAAACAATTGTGCTGATTTTGTCAAAATTTCATTTTCAGAAAAAAAGTTGTGTGTGGGGGGATAAGTTCTAACAATGTTGAAATGACCCATTTTGATATTTTTTTGAACAAAACATTTAGATGTTTGTTTTTGAAAGGGCTTTTCATTTTGATATTGTGTGTGTGTGTGCGTTATGTATATGTATGTATATATGTATGTATGTGAATGTATATATATATATAAAGTTAGAATCAAAACAAAACATTTTGATTTTGTCAAAATGAAACACACAATCAATTGAACAGGAAATGAATGAAATGAGATTTTTCTTTTGTGGAGAATTCTGAAATTTTGGGGGTTTGTTCCAATTCAGAATGAAGTCAATGTTTTAAATCTCACAATCCTCTGTGAAACAATTTCTGTGCTCCACACAGCTCTAATTAAAACACTGCACCTCCTGATTCCATCCTATATTCTCATCCCCCTACTTCTCTTCTACCACAAGCTCCCTCATTTTTGGTCTCCTATGTGTTACCTCTCTCCTGGCCCAGGCTACCCAAAACACTGCACTGAAATGCCACTCTGACCTTTTACATACCATGCCTTCAATTCCCTTTTCCAGTGTCCTCTCTCTTTCTATATCAGGTTCAAGATCATTATTCTCATTTTCAAGATTCTACATCACATGCCCTCCATACATCTCAGTCTTTGTTTTTCACTATGTTCTAATGCCCCACACTTTGTTCAGTCTTCCTTCTTAATAGCACCTTTCTTTCCTTCTGCCACTCCTGATTTTGTGTTTTTTGTCATGATACTCCTTATACTTAAAACAACTTATGTCTTCCCATTCACCATACAATTTCTGCTCCTTCAGATCTTCTGTGTAGCCTTTCAATGCCAAACTACTTTCCAGCACTGTCTCCATCCATTCTGGTGTCAAATTTTCTTTGTATTATATTTGTCTTCGTTAGATTAGACTGTAAACTCCTCAGGACAGGGCTTAGCTGTCTCATGTGCCAGGAAGTGTTATGCATTTCTATGTATAGCTACAAAATAATAATTTCCATTATTTGTGTAGTGTCTGAGATCACTCTAGTGGCTGCCCTCAGCAGCCATAATAACCTCCCATTATCTGATAGCTAAAGGAGCTACTTTCAGCAGTACCGGCCTTTGGAGCTGAAGATCCTGGTTTGATCTCCATTATGAGACAATGTTTCTATACATTAGCTGTTGGTTACTAACCTTTTCACCAGCCTGCCCAGCACCACCTGGGTCCCCTGTTGGACCTGCTCGACCTTTTGGACCTTCAGGGCCATCTTCTCCTCGTGGACCCAGTGGACCAACTTCACCCTAAAATTCAATATGCTATAAATACAGAGCCACTGCCTATGCTCATACCAATACACTGTTTGCAATAGCAGGACATCTTAAGATTTATTTTATAAAACAAACAATTACTTGAAAACTAATGTAAATGAAGATTAGGAAAAAATATTAGTGCTTTTGTGCTAGTAACAGAATTCATGTTGTGGGGGTTGTGCATGGAGTTACTTAAACCCAGGCTAGGGGTGTGTATTAACACCACTTTTGGAGGATCGGTGTGGCCCCCTGTGAAATATGGTTACACCTTTTCCCCTGCACCAGCCAGAATCTGGCCCTGAAGGATTAATCTAGTACATTATACATGGAATGAAATTAGTGTGAAAATATGGATGCCTGGATAACTAAGTAGTCTGTTGGTAATGTTAGCTTAAAACCATGAAGTCTGAGGGCAGAAGCTCAGCTGGTGTAAACTAGTGAGCTCCACTGCAGTCAATAGAGTTATGCTGATTCCCACCATGTGAGGATCTGGCCCCAAATCTACATGTGTGCACTGTTTTTTAAAATTTAATTATAAATAAGTTTAAAGTGATATTCACAGGCTAACAGCTATAATTTCTAAGTACTATATTTTCCTATATAAATACTTACTCTGTCACCTTTAAGACCCATGTCACCTTTAAATCCTGGGAAACCATCTTCACCCTAAAGAAAGCACAACATATAGAAAAATATGTTCATTAAAAGAGAGACTTTTACAAATGGAATTAAAACATTAGGTAATCTGAGTGGATGAGTGTAATAAATGCACAGCAGCAGTAACTCCATTCAATTTAGAACTTCACATGCCTAATGATTTTAATATGGCAGTTACTATATCCAAAAATATATATATCTATGCAGCTACACTGAATGATTGCTCATCTTGGGAAAAAGTTGTGAATAATGGGGAAGCTCTCTTAGGCTGGACATAAATTTCTGTATTTATTCTGAACTTCTTCATAGAAGACAATGATCTTCTGCATTAAATTCTATCCTTATATATTAAAGTTTGTATTCTGTTTATGCTTTCTACTGATAAGATCTTTATCCTTTTTCATAATTGGTTGATGGACTGACAATGCAACTAAACCTTAATATTGTTCTGTTCATTGGCAGAACTATTCATCCTTTTTATTTATTTATTTTTACTAGAGGCCCAATAGCATCATAAAAGAAAGCAGATCCAAAGGATGGACTAATAAAGGAATTAAACTCTTAAAGTTTAATGAAAGAAAGGTCAACAGATTCCTTACTGATCTAGTAACTCCTTTATAAAACTAAAAGTGGTCACACTGAACTTTAAAAGACATGTCTTTATTCATGTAAACATACGTACACCCATGTTCACAGCATATGGTGCCACACAGAGCTAACAGAAACAGTAGTGTCCACATAGAGTGGTCAAATGTAAAAGCATGAAAGGTGGCTCAATGGTTACATTCATTGGTTGATACAAACCTATATTCTGTGGGTAATTATAAGAAAATGATCAAGTCAGTATGGCAAAGGTAAACACGCTGACACTTTAAGGATGAGTTTGTACATGTGATTGAATCAGAACATGTTAGGATCCTAGTGGAGACTATTTATTTACAGATAGCTAATCTCCTCAAAGACATTATGTAGTTGTCCATGTTTCCATGAAAATAGACAACAGTGAGGAAAATTCTACAGTTACACTTGAGCACATGGATAGTGATTCCACTGACATCAGAAGAAATCAATGGAATTATTCCAGATTTGCACTAGTGTAATTGAGAGGAGTTTTTGGTCCGCTATCTCTACATCTCAGTCTTTGCACAACTACCATTCTGATATCAAGACCATAGAAGATTCTGGCAAGTACATTTTTTAGGTGCTGTTCCTCATTGTTGGGGATGGAAGCTCTCTCTCTGCTGAATGAACTTGTAGAAAAGGGGTTCACTATAATGTTGATGTGCTTCAGGCGAAGAAGTATTGGTGATGTCAGTCTAGAATTAATGACAATGTGCTCCAGTTGTAGCTAATAAAACAGCAAGGGCATTGTACTCCATCCTCAACAGTTTGCACTCCTATATCTAGATACGTTTTCTCTTTTCCCATGCCAACCAGAGACATTTGGCATGGCCCACAAACCTAAAACCATAACATTATTTTTATTCCATTCAATATTTGAAGGAGAATTATTTCTATGACAAAAGTGTTTCCAGAGGTAAATGGATCAAGAGAAACATGCCATGATATGTCAGCGCTTTAATTTCCTTGCAAAACTTACAAGTATGGTCAAATCTCATTGTGCAAAAACCTTACAATCTTTTAAAAAACAGTATGAGGTGCAGTAGAAGGTCATGATTCATGGGAAAAAGACACACTAGGAAAATGTTTAGGTAACTGACAGATTGTCTGTGCTTTGGGTGATAGTGATAAAAGGGCCCATGAGGTCACTCTATAATCCAGATATTAAAATTCTAGAGTTACAAATACCTATTTATTAAAATTTAAAGAGAGGTGTTGATCAGGTAGAGCATGAGAAAGCTAAAAAAATGCTTTAGTTATGAGCTACTCAATTATATCCATGGACAATAATGTTGTCCAAATAAATAAGGACACCTTGCATACCCATGAGGATTGAACACTGTGCCTATCACAGATCAAAAAGTTGCCAAATGAACTGAAACTCTTCAATCGTCACAGTGAGGTTCCAGCTACCGAGAGCTAGAGGAACTTGATTTTAGTTCAGCTTGGAGGTGAAAGTGAATCCATGAACTAATGCTCTATGGCCCTACTCTGTTTTTTTTGTTTTGTTTTTGTTTGTTTGTTTTTTGTTACCTACAGAGTTCTATTCACAGTCTATTGGTCAATGCAGAGTCATAACTCCCTTGTCAACTTTGGGACCACATGAGATCAATAATGGTGTGCCAAATCAATCAATTGCTCTACCTTGGTCTTCTCATAATACTGTGCTTTTCATAGTAGTATTTGACTGCTCTAAATCAATAATGCCTATATGTAACAGACATATAAGCTCCACTACAGCACATGTCCTGGAGTCTAAGGGGTTTCTATGTATTTGGTACATCAGTCTCAATTTTGAGGTGTGCACTAATGTTTTGTGTCATACAGCAGCTACCATCAAACAACTGTTAGGATCATAGAGAGTACTAGGAGGTCTTTAATGTCATGAGGTCTTTAATGTCCTTAGTTTTTAAAGTCCTATTCAAAGAACACAATGAACTATTGAGCACTGTTTATCTTTATATCTATTTATTTGTGGAGATACAGCTATATCATTATTTATCAATATGGAAAAAATCTGTTAATTATTTATCCTCATTGCATGTTTGCTATATTTTGAATAAGAGCTCATGTTTATATAAGGCTTGGTCATATAGTGAAGAAAGTTATTATAATTGCAGAATTTCATGGGCAGCCCTGAAACAGCTAGCTGGGTTAATTAAACTGAGATTTATAAAAGCATGAAATTCCTTTCAGGGACTTGATCCTGCAGGCAGATCTCCAATACTGATGTCAAAGGCAGTTTTCAAGAGTGAATCTTCAGTCTTGAAAATAAATGTACACTCTGTGGTAATAGAGCAATATGGCCAGATATGCCTGCGTGAGATGGTTGTTTGAACTGCAGTTCTGGGACAGACTGACTCTAAAACTTGTGCATCCATCCCCAGAAGGATCAGCCCAGTGCAAGGATTCTCCAGTGGGATAGAGTTAGCACAGAGGTTCTTATGCCACTCCTCCACTGCCTGCAGTTATAACACTGAAGAAAGGAGGTACGGCTAAGATATCCCTACGACAATCCCTGGCTGGGGTTTTGGCCCCAAGAGGTCACTAGAAGCTAATGGAGGTTGTAGCAGCCAGAGTGTGCTCTAAGTTCACGCAGGGGGACTGGCCCTGAATATAGCAGCAGCAGCAGATTTGGGAGAATGCAACGGTGAGTTTTAATCACATTTGCACGTACATTCCCTATTTGTGCTGTGCACATTTTTGCCATAGCAAAGGATCTGGCCTATTGTCTGCATTTCAGACACCAGAAAGTCTAGAAGCCAATGGAAGGTTTGGGTGTATAAGAAATACAGAATCTAGTCTATAGTATGAATCACAGTAGTGAAAGTAGTAATTGTCACAAGTGTCTGGGTGTGACAAGCTTCTAGGGATCCACTATTGTCAGTGGGGGAAAGAGGGAAGGCTAATTCTCCACTGCCCTGCACCTTGTGTGTAGTCAGTTACACCTGTGCAAAGTGGGCGCAAATTGCTATTGCTCTGATCTGGTAGAATTTTACATACCTATCTCATAGAACTGGAAGGGACCCTGAAAGGTCATTGAGTCCAGCCCCCTGCCTTCACTAGCAGGACCAAGTACTGATTTTTGCCCCAGATCCCTAAGTGGCCCCCTCACAACCTTGGGTTTAGAAGGCCAATGCTCAAACCGCTGAGCTATCCCTCCCCCCCTTTTTAGACAGATGTAAATAGCTATGCAAGGTGCAGAGCAGTGGAGATTCAGGCTTGGTACGTTCCCCTGGGATGGTGAAAAGTAACCACTGCTGTCTGGTAACAACACTGCTTGCGGTAAGGAAATAAAAGATGTAGCACTGAAAAAAGGAGACCCTTTTGTTTACTGGAACACAGAAAAACACTATTTTTTTAACAAAAGCAAGTCCAATTCTATGTTTACCTTTTCACCTTTGGAGCCCTTCAGACCACGGACACCATCAGCTCCCTGTAGAAAGCAATGAGAAATTGCCTCACTGTACATAACCAGAAAGTTTCAAATATTCAGATTAAAAAAAAAAATGAATCATACCTTCACACCACGAGGACCAGGATAGCCAATTGGACCCTGAGGACCTGGAGGCCCCTAAAATACATTGAATTAGAAAACTCTGTATGTTAGTCAGTTAACAAATAGTTTTCTAAGTACGATCCACTTACCTTAACGATACCACAAGTAGTCTAAAGGAAGACATTGGAATAATCCTGGGCAGACCGGCTTTTCTGGCTGACTGCCCCCAAGAAAACTTGTGGTAATATCAAAGCGTTTTTCAGATTTTCTGTGGATCTATTTATGGTTTTGCTGTGGATTTATCCTTTTGGAAATTTCAAATGAAAGTGATATGCTAAAAACATCAACTCACAACATAAATAATCTGAAATTATGATAATTTTGAAAATATAAGGAGAACACACCAGTGTTAATGACGTCTGCACAGGGCAGAAGCTACATGTTAGCTATAAAGACATAAGAGTATATCACTCTACTAGTCCTTCCCCATCATTTAAAAAAAAAAATCTCACAAATTTACATTCTGTGCCATACTCTACTCTCATATAGGCATCTGCTATTCCCATATATACAGATCCTTCAGAATCTGACTCCTTTTTTCAGTGTTTGCATTTTCATTAGAGTAATCAATCAATCAATCATGGTCTCCTTTAAAAAATCCCCAAAGTTAACAGGGTCTGATTTAAAAAAAAAAGTCAACATTTAATTGATACTGATGGGGGATTTTTTGGCATTTATTGTTTCCTGAGGATTTTTTTAAATATATTTCACTAAACCTTTGCAAATATAAAATTAAGAGAGGATAAACCTTTGTTACTTTAGTAGTACATCCTGTTTCATAATCCTTCCTGGCCTCATAATAAAGAAAAAGGCCCCCAAACATGTAATAGATTGCAGAATAAGGGCCAGATACTGATACCCTGATTTATATTTATATTGTATAGTACTTTACTCCATTGTCTTCGGTAGGACTACTTGGGAAGTTGTGTGTTATTCAGCATGAGTAAGGGTTTCAGAATCTGGCCTTAACATGGCAGAGAGCTTTATAAACCCTTTAAATATTTCACTACAATGAAGAAATTATTTTCCACTGACTTCCTGTAAGTGACTGAAAAATCCATTGAATGTGTATGTTTTGATGGTTTCAGAGTAGCAGCCGTGTTAGTCTGTATCCGCAAAAAGAACAGGAGTACTTGTGGCACCTTAGAGACTAACAAATTTATTAGTCTCTAAGGTGCCACAAGTACTCCTGTTCTTTTTATGTTTTGATGTACTCCCTAACTGAGCCTCTCAATAGTCCCAGCAAGTAGCATACACTATAAAACTGCAAACTCAAAGAAGTTGCAAGTTATGTGTCTGAAACATGTGCCAGTTTATGAAATCCTGAGTAGACATGAATAAATATAAAAAGAGTGCTCTGGTAAAGTAAAACTGCTTGTGGAGTTCACAGACTGGTACTCAATAAATATGGTTGTCAGCACACACATGCTGTGAATGGGTGATGCATTTTCTATCACTTATGTTCCCAATAGCTATAAGAGCAACAGATTACATGGTTGACAAATTTACTAAATAAACAAATAAATACAAATTGAATAGACATATGTTTATGGAAGTTTTGAAACTTACCAAAGCACCTTTCTCTCCAGACTGACCCTCTTTGCCAGGATGACCCTGATTACAGAAAGATAAATACAGTATTTGTTGGAAAATATGCTCTTTGTGAAAAACAATTCATTATACAAATAAATTGGTTTTAAATAATTGAACATCATCATGACCCCAAATCCAGCCCTGTTTCTGGACTACAGCATGAAAAATACACCTTTGATTTTGAGGAGAGATTTACTGTTTTAATATATAACTAGTTTACTTAACAAAGAAATCTGGACAGTAGTTATATTGATGTGAATGTATTAAGCAACATTTTGATCAACTGCAGGAGTCTTTTAATCTAAGACACACTCAGATATGATTACTATAGTATTTTGAAAGAGCCTACATGATACAACTTCATGCAGAAATCCCTAAAGCATATAAAAAGGTCACAAGAGTTGTCTGAGAGGCCTATAAAGAGATTGATCTAGTCTCATTTATAGCATTAATTAAATGCTTTTCCTTTAAATCATTGCTTACTTTTAAAATAAAACTTTTTGAGGGGTGCAGGCTGCTACTGTTTAAATTCTATATAATTATAGTTATATAAAACTCCCACTAGAAATGTAGCCCAAGAATTAAGCTTTTGTGGGTGTGTGAGAGAGAGAGAGAGAGAGGGAGATCACTCAAAAGATTAATTCCTCACTGCATTCCTAGTGGGAGACAGCATTGATTATATTTGATCTGTCATCAAAAATTACACTAAAGTTAAATTAAAAATGTTAATGGCAGATTACAGTATGAGGAAATCAACAAGTAACACTTTTTTTACTGTGTGAAGCTCCACTCTTATTTGAAGGGTATAGTAAATCTTTAGTTTTGCTGTGCATGTAGCCACTTCTTAAATATTAACTTCTTTGTGGTATTAACTTCCAAAAAGTGTTTTCAGTATGTCAAATCATATTTTAAAATACCTGCCAATCCTTAACTGATAAACTTCTGATTTTTATGTTCAGTTTGCTAGCTGGTAAAATGAATTTAAAATATGCTATTAATTAATGGTATATATATATACCACCATTAGATAAGTGCTATATATATATAGCACTTATCTATCTATGCATTCTAGAATATTGATTAGAAGGATGAATATCAGATAGCTAGAAACAGCATTAGCAATTTTTTCAGTTTTACTCAAACAAATACATCTTGGTTTGAAAATCTGAACTAATCTTCAAGCAGATGATCTTATTGCGCACAAAGTTATAACTACTTACCCTGCATGGAAAGTCTGTGATTCTACAGTGCTACCTCTGTCAGGGGTAATGCTTACCAAGAGCTTCAGTGACTTAAGCTGCCTGCCCTACCCTTCAACCAAAGAAACACATACACAAGGTAGGGAGCTGACTGTCTAGGCAGATGGTGGGGTGCAGGCAGTGGTTCATGCACCAGCACGCACACACACATACACATGCAAACACATGACTACCTGTGCTTATTCATTCTTCACTGCATTTGTCTTTATTTCTGATTTTTATGTGTAACAAAATGTCGGTTTTCAAATACCAGTGATGTCTGTAAGGGCTGAGAGTTTTCAGAAGTGAGAAAAACTTGCACAAGTGGACAAAGATTCAAGTCTAACCAGAATCTCCAACAATGCCATAATATGCATTGCCAACAGTCTACCAGGAGTAGAGCAGGGCTGGGGAAAGGCAAAAGGAGCTGCGAAGCTCCAGCCTGGCAAATCCCCAGGTGGCGGGCCTTGCTAAAGGCAAAACAGGTACTGGGGTTGCAGAGGTGCAGCCTAGGGTTAGGCAGATGCAGCTGGTCCAACCTCCTTGCCAATGATGAGTGGCCACGACAGACGACAGTTTGCCCCAGTGAGCGGGGGTTGAGGGTTCCCCTGGGAGGGGAGACCCAGAGCGTGGGGGTACTGGTGGGGCAGAATCCTGAGGTACGCAGGTACCGGGGTCTGATAGGGACATGGGGCCAGCGGCAGGCGAGACACTGGCCTGCAGAGGGTGCTCCATATGATGGAAAAGAGCTAATTCCAAGACAACCAGTAGGAGGCACCGCTCTGGTGAGTTTCACTTCGCTACAATCCCCCATTTACACTGCCACATTGACATAAATGAAACAGTGGATCTGATCCACTGTATGTCTCTCTGGCTATTGGCTTATCATAGCATGTCAGTGCAGATGTTGCAATCATAATTGATTATCAAGGTACACATTTCTAAAGGGCTTCAGCAAATCTTAGCAGCCCCCTAACTTTAATAATGCCTCAAGTTCAAATAATACAGAGGTATACACAGGCTTTACAAGTTTGTTCCCAACTAAGAGGGCTGCTTCTTTTCTTCTTGTAATGCAGTACATTGCATGCAGTGACCCAAAGCTGCATACTGATTTTTAACAGAATTTAGACATTCAAAAGACAAAATTACTTACAGAAGGCCCATCAGAACCAGCAAGTCCCGGAAGGCCAGGCTTGCCCTGTGGTCCCTAAAGACAGCAAAAAGGAAACATTTTAGGAATGATATTAAACAAATATGTTGCTCAAGCTAAAATAGGTTGCAACAAACAAATCAACTATGAACAAAAAGAAATATGTTAAAACATACAAAGTGATGGGGAAAAAAAAATAAAAGAGTGTTCCAAAAGCTAGATCCAGAGAGTTAGATTCTGATCTCCATTACACCAGTTTAAATCCATAACAATTCCAATGACTTCAAAAAAGTTACTCTCAATGCTCACTAATGCAAATGAGAAAGGAACAGAGGAATTGCCATATGGCATCAGACCCATGGTCCATCTAGACCAGTATCCTGTCCAAGAAGGAAGGAGCAAGAAACCTGTCAGTTGACAGATACTGAATAATCTCTTTCTAATAGAGACTTAAGGCCTGAAGCATGAGGTTTTATCTCTCTTCCAAAATTTGTGTTATTAATATTATGACTCTGAATATTCTTGTTATCCATATAAACAGCTAATCCTTCTTTGAATTTTTCCAAGTTGTTGGGTTCAAACATACTGTGGCAATGTCCTAATTATGCATTGTGTGAAAAAAGTATTTCCTTTTGGATTCTCTTCTGGCTTTAAATATTTCAACTAGATATAGTTGGATACTGAAATACTTGCTCCACCTGAGTACCGGCCGTACCTCAGAAATATCCATTTGTAATGTTAAACTAACTTGCCTTTTACCTAAAAAAGTGTGAGATTCCTATAACCATGTTAATCATCAAAATAGAACTGTCTGAAGTTAGATCAGAGAGTAGTAAGCAGCTGCTTTAGGATGAATGAGAAAAACTAAACAAAAGCATAGGCACCTGGGAAGGAAATTAAATAGAAAGGACAGATGAGGGAGAAGGAATAACATGTTGTTTCCAGGGGTGGCTCTAGCTTTTTTGCCGCCCCAAGCAGGCTGCCTGTTGCCTGACTGCCACCCTCGCAGGGACCGGCAGGGTGCCCCCCACGGCTTGCCGCCCCAGGCATGCACTTGGAACGCTGGTGCCTGGAGCCGCCACTGGTTGTTTCCCAGTTAAACTGAGGTGATGAAATGAGGAAAAATAACATCAGGAAAATAATGTTCATTTACAGAATTGTATGAAAAACTTCAGCATCAAAATACATTCAGCATCAGTTTTCAGATTCACCATAATTTTACCCAACTTTTCTTTTTGAAAATGTCTCCAAATACAATGAATATGCAAATTAGAAAGATGTAAAAATATGTTTATTTGGGTTTTAGATTCATAGATTCTAGAACTGGAAGGGACCTCGAGAGGTCATCGAGTCCAGTCCCCTGCCCTCATGGCAGGACCAAATACTGTCTAGACCATCCCTGATAGACATTAATCTAACCTACTCTTAAATATCTCCAGAGATGGAGATTCCACAACCTCCCTAGGCAATTTATTCCAGTGTTTAACCACCCTGACAGTTAGGAACTTTTTCCTAATGTCCCTCCTAAACCTCCCTTGCTGCAGTTTAAGCCCATTGCTTCTTGTTCTATCCTTAGAGGCTAAGATGAACAGGTTTTCTCCCTCCTCCTTATGACACCCTTTTAGATACCTGAAAACTGCTATCATGTCCCCTCTCTGTCTTCTCTTTTCCAAACTAAACAAACCCAATTCTTTCAGCCTTTCTTCATAGGTCATGTTCTCTAGACCTTTAATCATTCTTGTTGCTCTTCTCTGGACCCTCTCCAATTTCTCCACATCTTTCTTGAAATGTGGTGCCCAGAACTGGACACAATACTCCAGTTGAGGCCTAACCAGCGCAGAGTAGAGCAGAAGAATGACTTTTCATGTCTTGCTCACAACACACCTGTTAATGCATCCCAGAATCATGTTTGCTTTTTTGCAACAGCATCACACTGTTGATTCATATTTAGCTTGTGGTCCACTATAACCCCTAGATCCCTTTCTGCCGTACTCCTTCCTAGACAGCCTCTTCCCATTCTGTATGTGTGAAACTGATTGTTCCTTCCTAAGTAGAGCACTTTGCATTTGTCTTTATTAAACTTCATCCTGTTTACCTCAGACCATTTCTCCAATTTGTCCAGATCATTTTGAATTATGACCCTATCCTCCAAGCAGTTGCAATCCCTCCCAGTTTGATATCATCTGCAAACTTAATAAGCGTACTTTCTATACCAAAATCTAAGTAGTTGATGAAGGTATTGAACAGAGCCGGTCCCAAAACAGACCCCTGCGGAACCCCACTTGTTATACCTTTCCACAGGATTGGGAACCATTAATAACTACTCTCTGAGTATGGTTATCCAGCCAGTTATGCACCCACCTTATAGTAGCCCCATCTAAGTTGTATTGCCTAGTTTATTGATAAGAATATCATGCGAGACCGTATCAAATGCCTGGTTGTAAGAGAGAAGACGATTGAGTAAAGTACAGGCCATTGGAAAAATGCATTGTTGTTCACAAAGTATCATTGAGCAGATGAGAAATGAAAGGCACAATGAGGAAAAACAAGGCAAAAATTACATTTAGAAATGGACCATAGCAGTTAAGATGGAGAGAATGTACCCGTTGCACATATCAATCACCCCTAAAATGTATACACAAAGACACGAAAGGAACAAGTGGAGAAATATAATGTAGTGTTCACTATACAAAGTAATGTACAAAGAACAGAAAATGACAAAGGGTGAAATCCTGGCCCTACTGAAGTCAATGGCACACTCTCTTTGACTTAAAGGGGCCAGGATATCACCCAGAATCCAGAGAAGGCCAGAGGCAGTAGCATCTAAAGTTGCAAAGCAAGAACAATTTGAATGATGTAGGTGAGTCACAGAACCCAGGGATGAGAACTGGCTGTTCATTGGTTTGCACTGTTTCAAACACAAAAACAGAGCTACAATTGGAGGGTAAGTTGTGTGCATGGCAGGACAGAATGTGACTTTTTGGAAATGAAAGGTTTGCTGATCTTCAAAGAGTCATAAGAGATGTGTTTGATGTCTGTCCGTCAACCAAAAACCATGTTATGTAACTAGAAATTTTATTAGAACAAAAAAACCCCAGGTTGGGTCCTAGTCTCCAACCTAGACCCCAACCTAAGTCTACACCACATAAGAGCAGCAAAGCAAATTGGCAACATTCGTTCCTAAGGGTTTCAAGAATATGTAGCCCAAACAAAACGAAATGATACTTTAATTACAATTCACATTATGAAAACCTATGTGAGTCACAGAATTAACCTGTAATGAACATCAACAGACCAAATTAAAATTAGTAACATCCAAGCCATCATCACCTAGGGCAATTTGCATTAGCTGGATAATGGCAAATGCATCCTCTTTGTATTGGACATTTTTCTTATTTAGTACCATCATGGCATCACAGCATCCATCAACCGCAACACCTACAAAATCATCAGTGTCCTTATGGTCTTTGTCCTGGTCCATGCCCAGTCTGTAGTTGTGCCCACTCTCAGTACACAGGCTTACCAAAGAGGAAGCAAGAGATCAAACAGGCATTCCTGTATTAGTGCCAGGCACTGACCTAAGGTTGCTAGGTTTCTAGTTAGTCATCTGGGTATATTCTGGTATGCTGGCAGCAATATGATTGCTGCTGTTTTTTACATTCTCATACACTTATACCTCTGAGAAACTTTTCTCACATAAGTAGTCCCATTGATTTCACTTGGACTGCCCATGTAAGTAGAGTTACTCATGAGTTCCTTTTTAGGACTGGGCCCTCGAGAATGAGTAATCTTGATGGATTGGCTGTGCTGAATATATTGCATCAAATCAATGCAAACTTTTAAAGAAAATCTCCATCTATTAGTGTGAGGCCTGATCCTAAGAGAGAGGACACGTAAAATTTTGTGATGAAACTTTTGTGAGGGAAACCTATATTAGCATATTTAGATGGGGGAAATTTTTTATGTGAATGGGTTTGAGCATAGACAAGTAATGGTGTGACTGGGTTTGGACTGGGAAAGCTTTCAGTGTCGGAGGGAAAGGTTTCTATCAATATTTAAAATGTCACTGCTTGGTCCTCCAATATCAGAGATGCCAACGTGTAACATATTGGATTCATTTAAATATTTAGATACAAGCAGGGAAAATTTTAGATGCCAGTATATTTTAGCAGAGAAAACTTTAGATGTTGGGGAGTTTCACATGGAAAACTTTAGAGGTGACTCTGGAAAGGGAAATCATTCTATGGGGGCAGGTTTGGGTGGAAAAACTTCCTTTTAATATTTTACTTGCCAGAACCTCCTCTCGTAAAATTGACTTGTGCAAGGCAATTTGTACACAGAAAAGTTTCTAGGTGAGTAGTCTCCTGCAAACATTGCTTATAAAAGTTAATTTCCTGAGTGGCCTGCATTCTTCCTTCTCTCCAAGTGCTATTCCTCTCTTCTGGCACAACCAAGCCCAGAGTCCTTGGTCTGCAATCCCGCCCAGTAGGCCCAATTGGGCCAATTATTCTGAGATACTCAGGGAAAATTATGGAACTTACAGATATGGTGTTTCTAAGATGACTCTTGGTACATGTTGAGTGTGTAAGCACTACACGGACTGAGCAACAGAGTGTGTGTGTATGGTCTCAGGATGTCAGACTTACTTTTGCATAGGGCACCTGAGAGAGGAGAACATGCTCCCTTCAGCTCATGAAGTTTATACTGCACAAGCCAATATGCCCCGAAGTCTATCCAGCATATAAAGCCTTATGTACGTAAGTGTTTAATTTACTGAAGTCAACTTCCTCTACAGGCCCCACACAAGTTGTAATTCTTGTGCTTGGCATTACACTCTCTGTGCTTCCACATAGGTAACAGAGACCCCAAAGGGAGTGGGAATGAGGCAGGGCATGACCCTGTTCTTTCCACTCCTAACCAGGTCACTGAATGGGCCTAGGACACTAGCTGGAGTATGATGCACCCAGGGCCGGCTCCAGGCACCAGCTGACCAAGCACGTGCTTGGGGCAGCACCTTGTAAGGGGCAGCCAATCTTGGGGTGGCGGGGTGGCGCTCGGGTTTTTTTTGTTTTTGTTTTTGGTTCGGTGGGGTGGCGCTCAGCGGGGAGTTGTTTTTGTTTCTGCAGGGCGGCGCTCTTTTTTATTTTTTTTTTGCTTGGGGCGGCAAAAAAGTTAGAGCCGGCCCTGGCTGCACCTCTTGAAGAGGTGTAGCAGTGAACAAAGTTATCTTGCATTCTGGGGAGCTCCAGTAGGATTTCTGTCCATTGTGGTGGTCTGACTCCACCCTATTCCAAATGCAGGGTTATGTCTTTAAGGTATGGGTTTTTTTTAAATTCTTTGACTACAGTTGAAATGTAACACATTCCATATCAACTCAACTCTTGTCTCTATGATGTTTTGGGAGGGTACGTAGCCCATAGAAATGTATATAATGCTGGGTAGATGCAAGATGGTTTCTATCCTGTAGGGAGAAACTAGCAGAAATAACGATGAAGATCGAAGGTTGGATTTTTTTAATATGAAATGTGACACCTTTCACTGCTAAAGTGCATTTATTTAAGAGATTTTATCTTTGGGATATCTACCTTCCCTTTTTTAACCCATGAACGAACATAACATTTCTACCTAGCAGTAAGATACAATGTAACAAAGCTAACAAACTGGTTTGCCAGCTTATTTGCATTAATATTAAACTCAAAAACAGAAAAGACTACCAAGCCAAGAAAACTCAAAAAATAAGGTAAGTATATGGATAGGTTGGAAGCAAGCAAACTCTTTCACACCCTTTTAGCCTATTTATCCTTGTAATCTCTATTATAATGGCAAGTGAACCATCCCTTAAGTGAATCACTGTTGTGAAAAAGCCCATAAACAATATATTGTAGGTGTTACATATAAAAAATACAATTAGTTTACACCTCTAAGCTATCTGATATAGATGTCACGGATAAAGTATGAACAACTATGGGATAGAAGACTTAAAATCAGAGCAATTCCATGCAAGAACAGATGAGCACGCAAGGCCAGTTCTTGCAATTCTTACTCATGCAAAACTCCCATTGACTATAGTGGGAGTTTTGCTCAAATGTAGACTGCAGGATTGTTTCTACAAGAAATATATACAACTCAGGGGAGGGGAAAAAGCTTTTTTACTTCACATAGCTGACCTGTACTTGGCACTTCAGAAGCAGAAAAATGGTCACATTATGTGAAAGAAACAAGTCAAGATAAAGTGGCAGAAACCATGTCTTATAGCCCTGAACCTCTGATAGCTGAAAGGTATGCTATGCATTCATGATGGATTGTGGAATGAATATGTTGTGGACACAGCCAGCTTCCGAGAATAACATTCTAGGGAAGACAGGCAGGTAGGAAGTCTGTGTATTGTTTCCTAAAATCCCCCTCAATCCCTCCCACTAAGAAGCTGAGATACTAGAGCACTAGGAAGATATTAAACCATGAATGAGAGGGAAACCAGAGTGGAATCAATTGGGGATCTAAAAGAAGAAAGGAGACAATTACTAGGAGTGTGAAATTTGAAACGGACATAATTAGAACTTGCAGCAGAATGTTACTGCTCAGGAAACACAAGGATAAACAAATAGGGCCTTATTCTGATCTAAATTATACCACAGCTACTCCACTGGAACTCCAGAGTTATGCCAATGTACCATCGGTGTAACTGAGATCAGAATCAGGCCCTCAGTTTAAAGAAAGAGGTAGATATTTTAAAAGTATAGGAGATGAGAGAGAATTTTATTTTATAGAAAATACATTTAAATTGGAAAAACTGTCTTTTTTTGTAGCCCAGCAGTCTGAGTCTATTTGTATTTAATCATGTACAGTGTAGTACTATGGGCCAAATTATGATCCTAGTAACATCAGCATGAATCAAGAGTAAATTCAGGAAGTTACATTAGTGAAAAAAATGGTGTAAATGAGAAGAGAGTTAGGCCCATATTGTTCATTACTTTACTTGGTGGTTTTAGGGAATTTTGCTATGTTTGAGATCGTAGGTATCCAATATCTAAACCAAAAGAAAAGCCCTTAACCACTTAACCAGAGGTTGTTACACAGATACACTGATTATGAAATACCAGAATAATCTTATAACTTACTTTTTCACCAGGAGCTCCAATAGGACCTTGTGGACCAGGAAGCCCCTATTAGAAAGAAGCCAGTGTGTGAGAAATCAGGGATAACAATATACATACATTTTCCCTATTAATCTGTTTAAACATAGCGGCAAATATAAAATATAAGTGTGTGGTTTTTTTAAACCAGTTAGATAAGGAGCTTTGTGTGAGCCTTTTGCACAGGCTACTATTTTGGCATCAAGTCTGTAACAGGATCCTATTCAGAACCCTCCTACAGGTGTGGCCGTTCCTGCGGGCATTCCAGGAACACTGAATGAGTCATTTTTCTTGCAAATGAAAAAGCCCTCTGCAAGCTTGCTTTAAAATTCTGCTCCCACTGTACTATGTACATTTTCAGCATTATTTATAAAATCCTTCATGCTTTATCAGTCCTGCATATGAAAAGCTAACCCTATTCTAATCTGTATTCATTTAACATTTGTTTAAAGGAATGTAGTATAACCTGTGGGTTACTGAACACTTACTTGTGGACCTGGGATTCCTTGTTGACCAGGAGGTCCTGGTTCCCCTTGAGGACCCTACCATGCAAAAAATACAGAGGCATTAGGTTTGGGCTTCTGTGTTACAAATCTTCATTGTCAGGCCTAAAGAAATATAAGCACATCTCTGTGTTTTCCCTCTTTTAAATCTACCAACTAACTGTCTCTCTAGTCTGATTTTCAAGTTAATTTATATCACCAACATTTTATTAATGTGGGGCTAATTCCACCCATACTTACACCCTGAGAGCTGGAGTCTGAGGACTGCAGGAGGTTAAATGAGGGCAGAATTTAGGATTGAGCAGATGGTACTCAAGGCTGTTCTCTTCAATATAACATCGAGGGGAATCTGAATTTTAGATTAAACAGTGACGGAGGTAGGGAAGGGGAAGGACTTTTGACAATCCCAAACCTCTGCTTGTTTCCCTAATTATCTACCTACCAAGTTTCCTTTTGGACCTGGGGGGCCATCAACACCTGCAACACCCTGCAACAAGAACAAAAATAGAGGCAACATTGGGTGGAATTATTTTTTACTGGAAATTGCACATCTAAAATACCTCACTCTTTATGCCATACGTACAGGTTGTCCTGGGGGACCGGGTGTGCCCCTGGGGCCCAGTAGTCCTCTTGGACCCTGAAAAGAAGACACAATTCATATTAAAAATGTAGGTGCAATTCCTCCTTACAAGCGGGTAGGCCACAGGAGTAGGCGGGAGGGAGGCAGTACAGCCCGACAAAAGGATTCATACTACATGGGATCCTCCTGACCTCTGCCCTGTATCAAGAGCACACTATGGGTTGAAGGAACCTTTTGTTGAGTAGCTCTGTCTCTCATACCAGACAAAGGTTGAAGGGGGAGATTTTCTCCCTGCCACTGCCTTGAACACTGGTGCAGCACCTTCCACAGTCACTTGAACTGGGTGCCGACTATTTACGTATTTAATGAAAACAAGGTGGTTTTAATGATTTCTGTCATGTTCTGTATTGTATTGTAGTGTAAGTGCATTTTGTTTTTCATTATTTATGTCATCAGACACTGTGGCTGAAGTAGACAGGCCTCATTCTCCTCTCTGTTTCTTCTTGTGTAAAGAGGATGCAAATTACTATCATTCTGACTCTGTAGCATTTTACACCCACTTTGTATCTGGAAAGGGCATATGTCAGATATTTAGGATAAAATTATCCTTTCTGAACCAGGCCCTGGATCTCTTGCCTGCACTGCAGATCTCTGTTCTGCAGTGACAGCACCGGTGGAATTCCTACTGATATCAGTGGAATTCTTGTACATGTAACAATTGCGAAATATACAATAAAGAGAAGCAGTGTGGGCAAGGGATGGGAATTTGGGTGAAATTTTGCAGCCAAATATTCACAAAAAGCAGATTGTTGTGAAATATCCCTAGAGGTTTCAATAGGCTGATTATGTCCTCACTGTCCTCATGTAAATCAGGAGTACGTCCACTGAAGTCAGTGCAGTTACACCAGAGTAAATGAGATAAGGATCAGGTACAGTGATTCTGGAAGTTGTGTACGCTGGACTGAATTCATCCATGAATAATTCCAGTCATGTTAGTGGAGTTACACCCCAGAAGAATCTAGCCTATTGTTTACTCTCCATACAGAACTGCCACTTTTTTCCCTCTGGGAAAAGCTTAGTAGAAATGAATGAAAATCTTACAGTGATTTTGTTCTGCAAAACAGTCAGCATGCATACCAGAAATAGAATAGTAAAAAAGCTTCGCTTACAGCTTCACCTGGGAGACCTCTGGGTCCAACTTCTCCATCTTCTCCCTGTCATTATAAAAAGGAATAGAAGGTTTAGTGTGAAGAGTATATGTCACCGAAATATTCCTCTTCTGGGAGGACTTGCTTTAGATGTTATTGTATGTATTAGTGAGCTGAAGTTACTAGTAACATACTCTTGTTCCATCTTCACCGGGTGCACCAGGAGGTCCTTGTGGGCCACGATCTCCCTGTAGAATTAAGAAAGCCATATTAAAATAATGCAGGTTACAACTCTGGCTGCAAACAACAAGAGATGGGAAAGTGAAATACCACTTTAGCTGCATAATGGTATGTCAGAACATCTTCATTGTAATAGCAAACAGGTACAAATCTACATGTTACTTGGCAGAAGTTTTTGTTTAGAGGTGGATCCAAAATCTTTTATCACATTAATGTGAGGAAGGATTAACATTTCAGAAATGTTCAATAATCATATCTTTGTTACTGCATGTAAGGCTTGGTTCTGCCATCAGAACATAAGAATGGCCATACTGGGACTTTTCAGGCGTACGTACACAGAGCCTTAGCAGATGGACCGATGTAGTTCAGATTTATTTCTCATTTTTAAAGAAGGCTAGTGTGCTGCATAACTTAAACACAACTGATTGAGCTCTTTTTGGAGAGGGGATTTTTAATCAGTGATCTCCTTATAGGACTGAATAAAATTGTTCATGCTGAGTCTTCTAGCTTTAGCAGTGTTTCCAAGGTGCTGACCACAGCTGTGAATCCTAGAAAAGTTATATGGAATCACTCTTGAGTGTCTCCATTCTTTTTCTCCTTCAGAGTGCTGCTGGGGAGATTTCGGTGATTGCTTATTTACCCCAAGGTGTCTCTTGTATAAGGGATGACAGGTGTTTATTCCACTGCCCTTCTGTTCAATGTGATTGTGGGGTCATTAAGAAAGATAGTGAGGTTCTATTAACTGCATCTTTGTTGCCTCAAAGCTGAGTTACGTTCTACATGTGGCTATGTCTTAACACTATTCAAAAACATTTGCTGGTGCAGACAGAATGCTGCTTCCTATGTGTTAAGCGACATTTATTGAAGGCAGCACATGACACTTGTAGTCCATCACCTGGCTTCTAATTCCTTTCTGGGTGCAATTTAACATATAGGTTTAAATCTATAAATCTTTCAGGTGGTTGGCTCTTGGTTTATCTGAGAGGCTACCTCTGTCTTCTTGTAATACTATGGCAGTCGAGATCATCTTAGGAGCTTGGGTTAACAATGTCCTGGTTTAATCATGATGGGGCCGGAGGTAGCTCATTATCAGTAAGGTGTCCTCAGCCTTCAAATTCTCTTCTTCCATTGGTCTGCTAACACAGAACAAGGTCTGAATGGATAGGATGGGCATGGTGAAAGTCTTTAATTTGGGGGATGTCTAAGATAGTTTTAGTTTTAGACTGTTTATTATTCTTTCACTTTTATATACATTTGATACACCTTTGGATAGGCATATTCTTCATCAATCTAAATACTTAAATTGCATGCAAATTCATAGATTCATAGAGCTAATGCCAGAAGGGACCATTAGATGATGTAGTCTAACCTCTTTATATAATACAGGCCATAGAATTTCATCCAGTTACTCCTATAGTGAGCTCAGTAATTTGTGGTTGCCTAAAGCATATGTCTTCCAGAAAGACATCCGGTCTGGAAATTATAGTATGTGTTCCCAGTTCAAACATGACTAGACATGAAAAGATTCCTAAAAAGAATATGCTAAAGGTTGGTGGGTTTTTTTTTAAACAACATCAGTATTCTTGCAGATAAAATATAACTACAGGAGAAAAGGATTTATTTCTTTTTCCACTGTGCTTTTTTATTACAGGGAGTACAGAGGTGAATGTTTATGCAAATAGCTCCTTGCATTATGTCCTCTCACTACACATGAATCTGAATGGCTACAGTTATCTGCTTTGGCTTTGAATGGTACTGCTTTCAGATTTGTCATACTTTCTAAATATTTAGAGGACTCCCATTTTAATATAAGTATTATAGTTATTCCCAAGCAATGGGATGGAAGACTTGAAAAGTCTTTCTTTATTTCTTTTTATTAACATTTTCAGATATTTTACATTTGTTTAGAAAATATGAATTTGATATCCATATTTCTGAATAAGAACAAAAAAGGTTGCTTTCACTATACAATTAAAGGTCATAAAGTTTGCCAACTCTGCTACGCCATATTAGAAAGCAAACATAGATCTCTTCACCCTAAGGGCTTGGCTACACTTGCGAGTTACAGCGCAATAAAGGAGCCCCGGGCGCACTAGCTCACTACCCGTCCACACTGGCAAGGCACGTAGAGCGCTCTGACTCTGCGTCTACAGCGCTGCTGGTACTCCACCTCGGCGAGAGGAATAACGTTTGATGAGCCTTGACTACACCACCCGGGTGTCAGTGTGAATGAGGTGTTGCGTTACTGCACTCTGATCCACCTCCGGAAATGTCCCATAATCCCCTTAAGTCAAGTGGCCACTCCTGTCATTGTTTTGAACTCGCCTAGGAATGCGGATATGGCCTTTGAAAGCTCTGTTTCTGACAGCCGGCTCCGAGACAAAGCAACCATTATTGTGGAATGCTGTGAGAGAGAGAGAGAGAGGCTGGGGGGGGGGGTCTGCTGCTGTCTGAACTTACAAGACAGCATGCTGACATGCTCTCAGCCCCCCAAAAACCCATGCTCTCTCCCCCCACATACATACAACACATTCCCTGTCACACTCCACCCCACCCCTCCCATTTTAAAAGCACGTTGCAGTCACTTGCATGCTTCAATAGCTGCCCATAATGGACCACTCCCAATGCCGTTGCAAGTGCCGCAAATGTGGCCACACCAGTGCACTTGAAGCTGTCAGTGTGAACAGATTGAGTTAAACCAGTCTTCGGAGAGTGCAGTAGGGAAAGCACTGCAAAGCGCTCTACATCTGCAAGTGTAGCCATGCCCTAAGTCAACTTTGGAAGGGTTGCTCAGTCTTCAGAGGACACATGAGAGATGCACAGTGATTAGATCAGTGATACTCAGTAGGTGGCCCGGGGCCCAAATGTGGCCCGCCAAAGCTTCCTGTGTGGCCTGCCAACTCATCTTAAAACAATGTTTATAATTAAATTCACGGACAATGATGCACTGCCTATCATTTGCCTATGCCTTCCTTAGTAACTTACTGGCAGTGCTTAATTTGTAATGAAAGAAGTGCCAGGGCTCAGCCCAAGCAAGCCCCAGCACAAATTAAGCAATGGTTGAGTGGCCAGAGAGTGGCGACTACTGTCTGGGCACCCAGCTCTGAAGACAATGTCACCACCAGCAGCAGCACAGAAGTAAGGAGGGCAATACACCATACCACACCACCCTTACTTCTAGGTTGCTGCTGGCGGCAGTGCTGCCTTCAGAGCTGGACAGCCGGAGAGCAGCAGTTGATGGCCGGGAGTCCAGAGGTGCCAGAGCTATGAACTGCCAAGCCTAGAGCTGCTGGGCCTTAAATTAAGCACTGCTTACTGGGTCTTAAATTCTTGCGATAGGGTTGAGCTAGCACGCTGCCCATGTTTTTCATTAGTGATGGAAATTGAGCCAAAAGTAAATGCAAGTGGGAGTAAATTTTGCAAAGTTGACAGCAAAAACCGAGGTTTTAACCCAAACTGGACAGCGGGTTTTCTATTTATTATGCCACCTCATTTAAACGCAAAACATTTGTGTTTAATAATCCAAACCACTGTATCTATCTGTGAGGTCATCAACATGAGACGTCACTTTGAATCAAAGCATGGTAACTTCAACGTGGCCTGTCCTCCTGGCAGTGTTGCAAGATGTGACAAAATTGAAAATTGGAAGTCTTTGTATCACACTTCAAATGTCATTCTCACAACATCAGCGACTGCAAAGGAAAAAGCAACAGCTACTTCTCTTTGGCTTGGTCTACACTAACCCCCCAAATCGAACTAAGGTACGCAACTTCAGCTACGTGAATAACGTAGCTGAAGTTCGAAGTACCTTAGTTCGAACTTACCTCGGTCCAGACGCGGCAGGCAGGCTCCCCCGTCGACTCCGCGGTACTCCTCTCGCCAAGCAGGAGTACCGCAGTCGACGGCGAGCACTTCCAGGTTCAACTTATCGCATCCAGACAAGATGCGATAAGTCGAACCCAGAAGTTTGATTGCCAGCCGCCGAACTAGCGGCTGGGTATAGACGTACCCTTTGAAAATGTTGGTAATAGCTAAAAAGAAAAAGCCTTTCCTGGATGCCTAGCTTGTGAAGGAGTGCACGTTGGAAATGCTGGAGGAGCTTTTTGCTGGAGATAAAAACAAAGATGACATTGTGAACTGTGTGAAGCAAGTTCCCCTGTCTGAGTCCAGAACAGTGCGAAGATTGGAGGTAATTTAGGAGGTTTATTTGTTAGCACTGATTTCTGATTTTAAAAATGCCAACATGTCTTTTGGAGTGGACGAATCAAGCAATTTAAGTGACACTGCCCAGCTATGACTGTTTGTTAGATTTTATGATAGTGAAATTTTCAAGGAAGAATTTTTGTGCTTAGTACCAGTAGAAACCTACGCCACAGGAGAGAGAATTTTTGAAAAGTTAAAGGCTTTTTTGAAAAAAATTGGTTTAGATCTGTAGAAAGTAAACTTGCTTGTTACAGACAGAGGTCCCTCTATGACAGGGAAAGAGAAGGGCTTTGCTTCACATTTGGCAGTGATACACCCTTCATTAAATACACTTCATTGCATCATTCACCAGACTGTCTTGTGCAGTAAATTGTCAGGGGACTTAAAAAAAACAATGGGTATTGTGATGAGATTAGTGAATGAGATACGTTCAACTTCTATCTTCCAACTTCATTTTTGAAAGCTCTTTTACAAGATGTTTCAGCCAAATACAGTGATCTGTTGCAGCATAATGACATTCACTGGTTAAGTAGGGGGCGTGTGATAGAGAGATATTGTGCACTTCAAAAAGAAAGAATAGAATTTCTTTCAAACTACAAGACCAACATAGCTTGTGAGTTCCTGGAATTTATGAATGAAGTCCCCTCTATGTCACAGGTAGCTTTTCTGTGTGATATTACTGGTGACTTGAATTCCCTCAACTTGCAGCTCCAAGGCCGTGCAAGCAGTCTCAGGGATCTGTTTGGAAAAATGTGCGCCTTTCAGAGGAATCTTAAAATCTTTCAGACAGACTTAACAGAAAAGATATTGCACTTTACCACATTGTGTGTTGTTGCTACCAATGAAACTTGGATCAAAAATTTTAAAATGTGATTTGAGAATTTTAAAATTTCAAAGGATTTGCTTTTATTTGTTTGTGATCTGTTTGTTGGCCCTACTGATGAACTCTGCCCTTCTGAAGCCAAGAATATTCTTGATTCAATTGATGAAGGTGCCTTTCAATTAGAAATTGTAAGGCTCCAGAGCTCAGATATCTTGAAGACAAAAATTCAGAAAAATGGGACTTTGTGATTTCTGGACTCAATATGATGACCAGTTTCAGAATAGCCATAATCTAGCTATATATCTCTTAATGATGTTCAGATCAATGTACCTCTGCAAATCTGGGTTTTCTACTATGAACATTATAAAAAAACAACACCACAATCATCTGACAGATGAGCATCTTCACCAGTGCATGTGCCTTGCCCTGATCTCCTATAAACCGCTCTTCACAAAGCTTGCCAGAGATTGTTGATGTCACCTCTCCCATTAGAGATTGCCACAAATCTGGGTAATAATATTGATTTATAAACTTTGTTAAAAGATAAAAACACTAATACTTACATTGCAATCAAGGTGTTTATTTATTGGCAGCTGAAGGTTTTTATTATTATTTTGTCAGCCTTCTGCGCAAATGGCCCACCTCTTGACATAAAATTCTCAAATTGGCCTGTTGGTAGATCTAATTAAGTATCACAGGACTAGATCTTAATGTCTGGTACCCTCTACTGGCCACCTACAGATCAACCCACATTTCAAATCTGCAAACAGCTGCTTGTTTTATTCTCTAGGAAGAAAGGGTTTGATGAAAAATGATTGAGAGAATTGTGAATTGTAGTAAAAGTAAGAGTTCCCTCTACACCACAAACAAACAGGACTGAGGAGAACAACATCAAATATTACTACAACACACTACACTATAGAAATACGTGGAGTATTCAATGTCTCCCCAATTTCCTGGGAAGTGTAGCTACTGCACTAGTCCTTTGAAGATTGCGGCATATACTTCCATCTGTGGTTCGCTAACTCCTTTCTCGAAGAGGGTGGAATCATTATCCTGCCTTCTTCTAGTTCCTTCTATCATGGCTAAGACTTACAAGAGAACTATCAGGAGAACCACATTCAGGAGAGTACAGGGAACTGCAGTTGTGACTAGCACTTGCAATAGGGATGCATTCCAAGAGGAAGACTTCTTCCACCACTGCTGTACAGGGCCAGACACAACCAAAATTAGCTCTCTGATCTGGTCTTTCTCCAAGTTCTGGAATGTTGATATTTGAAGTGTTTGGATTGATTCAGTCCTCGTCAATAAGCAATACAGCTTAGCACTGTAGGTATTCTTGATTGCTACTTTGTTAGAGCAAGCCTTTTTAATGGTGTTAAAAAAATTACAAGTCAAGGATGTTGTTTTCCATGAACACGAACAAACAATTGCAAAACTTTCTGCATTAATCTGTGTTCAGAGCTGTTAAAGTCTGTGTATCCTCAAAGCAAGGGGAAAAGGATGGCCTGTTGTTGGGGCACTGCCCTAGTGGAAGGGAGACCCAGCTTCAATTCATTGCTGTGCCACAGACTTTTTGTGTGACCTCAATTCCCCATCTGCTCCCGGAGAGGAGAAGGCATCACTGGCATACAATCTGCCTATTGAAACATCATGACTACACTGGTCATGGGATACACACATCCTCAGCGTAGAACTTGTACACTGGTATATTGCAACTTTCTTCTAATAATCAACTTCAACCCATTCGGCAGCTGGAGTAAATCAGCTGAAGTAAATCAGCATATCTCCATTGACTTTAAGGAAACTACTTCAATTTACACCCATTGAGAATCTAGCCCAAATCTGAAAATATATTTAAATAAAAAATATGTATGTGGATCGTTAACTATAAATTCATGTTACTGGAAGCCTTACATGAAATGCTTGTAAAAATACAATTCTGACACTATACTGCAACATGAAATTCTGACATGTTCTCTGACTTAACTCTCTCCATAGTCCTAAGTTATTTTTTTTAAATGAGGTGATGTTACTACTACCACCACATTTTTATAAGCTTTCATATAAACATTCATATTTATCTTACCCTGTGACCTTTATCACCAGGTAGACCAGGAAGACCATCAAACCCTCTATCACCCTAGGAAAGAAAAAAATTAGAGACTTTGAAATTACTATTACACTTTGTAATATTCTTAGTAAATTACACCAGCTCACTGTGGGCTAAATTCTACCCATGGATATATGTGCACATCTCAACAAGTCATTTGGAGTTGAGCACATGCATCTGAACATCAGAATTTGGCCCTGTGTGCATCAAAGCAGAGGAAGCTGCCATGCACCAGATTTTACACCCCACTGTAATTATGCCATTATAAATTTAACATCAAGACCAAGGGCTTGATTCTAGTCACACATTATACTGGTATAAATCAGAAGTAGCTCCGGTGTAGAAAATAGTTACAGCCATGTAAAAAAAAAAGCAGCCTAAGTGAGATCAGAATCAAGTCCAAAGAATCAAATTACTTAAATGTTACACTGCTGTCCATTACCATGAATTACCATATTTTTAAATGGATGATTCATGCTCAACTTTTGCTTCTTATCTGGTTGTCTGAAGCATCAATATTTTCATTGCAGAATCACTTTCTACATTGTTTTTATATTTGCAGTGTGGTGGAGGGCAGCTTTATGCCTATTTAAAATGTGCATCATCCACGCCATGATCGAAATACAACCTCAGATCTCATACCTTTGAACCAGGTTCTCCTGGCATTCCTCTAGCGCCATCAGCTCCTGGACGACCCTGAAAACAATACAAACATTTGAAGATGCCAACAACTGACATCCAGAGTAATGAGAAAGTGTTAATTCATTTGGATTTCAATTTAAATTTTTACCAGATATATGATACTCACTCTTTTGCCAGGTTTCCCACTTGGACCAATGGAACCTTGAATACCTCGAGGACCCTGAATTTAAACAAAACAGTCTTTAAAATCATACTATATGTGGCAGCAAAAAGCTAGAACAGTTAGCTAAACAAAACTGCCAAACATCTCAGCTAAACAACAATTTAGGAATACAGTGTTAAATACCAAGATTGTGATTTTTCAAAGCTATCTAAGGGAGTTCCCACTTCCTATTAATTAGTGATGAAAATTGGGCATCCAAATCCCTTGAATGTCTTTGCAAATCTCAGTGTCATGGTTTACAAATCTTGTTTTAGCCATGTTAAAATTAAATTCACCTATATTTAATGAGAACTTATATTTACACAGCACATTTTATCCAGAGGGATTCCAAAGTATTTCACAGACTGCACACCTCATTCCGCTTTCACATGCGCATGTGATTCTCATTGAAGGCAGTTCTAGGTGTTTCTAAGGGAGCACTCTTGTCCAAAACCAATATGTACCTTGGGTGGAAATGTCAGCTGAAAAAAGCCTCCGAATCAGTACCCAATAATTTAGGGCAATGTAGCCAAGTGGTCTAACCCTTTAAGGACCTGCAAAGCCAAGGAGTAGCAAACCCTGATCTAAGGAGAAGCCCAGCAGGCATGTGTTGGGAACCAGCTAAGCAGCAGCTAATGACTGGCTCTGATTCTCAGCTGGAAGACATAAGTGGTGACCTAGCTCTAGAAGGGGAGGAGGAGGGCTAGGAGAAACTAACAGTTTCCTTAGCAGCAGCAAAAGGCTGCAATGAGGCAGGCTGGCCCTGTGGTCTCCCTGAGGTTAAGGGAGTGCTGTGAACCTTGAGGTACTGGAGGGGGCAGAGGACCCAGCCATATCAGTCCAGAACATGGCTGACTGTCCGAGCTTGTGGATAGCTTCACCCGACCACAAAAAGAAATAGAAGAAAAAAAAAACTAACAAAGGACCACACTGGAAATGTAGGTAGGAAAAATGAAAGACTAATTGGCTATTTGTAATGTTTTACTTTTGTACTACTGCCAAGGTGGAATTTAGGATAGTCACTTAATACATGATTAAATATGTGTACCCAAGTTGGCATTTGGCCAGGTGACAGGTGTTAGACCCAAAACAAAGGTCATAAGCACTTGTGACCTTTAAAGAAACTATGACCTTTTTTTAAAAAGTCTGGAGTGCTAAGTTTAAAGATTCCAACTGGCCAGTACTCTCTAACATCAAGCTGGGAGATAGATGCAATAATTACTAAGAAAGAACGGGATCATCCATTGAGTCAACAACACCACTTCTTCCAGTGTCAAAGTTTTTCTTGGAAATTTCCTGTTTAATTACTAGTCACGTTAAACCCTGCTCAGTTTATGAGATTTGATCATATCACAGCCCAAGGTCATATGACTGCAGACATTGATGCTAATGGTACTTATGAGCATGTACAGTACAGAGCAGAGAAAAGAGCTTGCAGCACCAATTTTAAAACTGGTTTTCAAGAGATGACACTCTACATGTGATAACTGATCCTCTTTACAGAAAAGCAGCTTGTTACTTTCACATTTTAAAATGAACAATCTAGGTAACTGTTTCATTTGCTGCAGCGTTGTACATGAAAAACTATTCATCTTCAGTTACATGTAAAAAGCTGCATATGGGAATGTATTTTCATATGCTGAAAAGGTAATATACTTAAAAATGAAAGGATGTTGTATTGTACCTGGGGACCTGGGTCGCCACTTTCTCCTTTAATACCTTGTGAGCCAGGCCCGCCCTATGTAACAAATGCAAAATACAGCGAGTTTAGTTATCCAGCTTAAACTTTAACTGGATAAACTGTTAGCTAGTTCTAGAAATTAATTACAGAAAATAAAAGCTTTTTCATTAGCTATTATGAAACCATCCTATGCAATTACAGTACCTGAAAGATCATTTTGTAAAGGTCGGGCAAACTTGGAGCCAAATCCTGGTCTCATCAAAGTAAATGTTAAAACTCCATTGACTTAAATGGGACCAGGCATTGACCATTGTGTTCTAAATTAAGGTTTGCCAGGTAAATATCAGTCAGTAAGAACATGAATCATTAAAACATGTCTGCTTCCTGCATCAAGGAGGAGATAGCAAGACCTGAAAGTGGATCTTTGGCACCCTTGTGCAACTGTAGAAATAAAGCACAATCTGACTGCCTGATCCAAACCTCATTGAAGTCAATAAGAGTCTTCCCATTGGTTACAATGATCTTCTGATCAGGCCCTTAAACATGTGACAAATCTGTATACCTATATTTCTACATTGTTATAGCATCAGACAGATAGACACAGAATACACTCCTTGCTTATTATTTACTCTGAAATTTTATCTCATAGTATTATTCTCGGGCTTAAAAACAGCACTATACCAGATCCTCAGCTGGAGTAAATCAGAGTAGCTAGGATCTGGCCCAACATTTTTCATAATCTGTTTGCCTTTTCCATTAATATTGGTTCCACTGAAAAACATACCAACATAATTCAAAAAGAGTAACCAACAGAGTATACAAATAGAATGAAGCCTACTAAGGAGCACAAAGGGATTGGTGCATTTCTGACTGAATGCTTGACACCAAATATTGTGTACTTAATATTATACAAACTTTGCTGAGACCAGGGGTCTGATTCTCCTACTGAAATGAAGAGAAATTGCTCTAAGGTCCTGATCTAGTGCCAACTGAAGTCAGTGAATCAAGCCCCAAGTGAGGCAAGAACCAGGCCCTGAGTTGTTGCTTCCCACTAGGACAGGTGACTGTTAGCAAAGATTTCTCTGTATCAACCTAGTTTTTAAACAGTTTTAAATTTGCACAATCAATGGAAATGACCTTAGACAAAAAAAGGATAAATAATCTACTTTAATTAACACTGTGAATGCTAACACTTAATGTAACTACAACTCTGCTATGCTAAGAAAGTGCTTTTTAATAACACACTTAATATGATTCTTAATGTATTTAATTGGTGTTCTCACAATTAAATTAGCAAAATACATGATAGATTAAGGCCAAGACTTCCAGAAATGACTAGTGATTTTGGGAGCCTTGTTTTTTCACTGTTCACCTTGAGACTTGTTCAAGGGGCTTGATCTTTCAGAGGACAGGTGCTCAGCAATGTTTGAAAATTAGATCCTTTTTCAGATATTTCAAGGTGAGATATCTAAAATCTGAGGCACCCAAAATTACTAGTCACTTCTGGAAACCTTGGCCTAACATTTTGCCGGATCAGAAGAACTGGATTTCTAGAGCCTCCTGGTGGCTTAGTGGCAAAATAGCTATTAATGTGGTTCATTCTCTAGCCTTTCCATACAAAGAACCACCAATGCTTCTAATATGTAAACTGTTGGTGGTATGTAGCCAGGACTATCAGAAAATAGAACTATATACTAGCAATATTGCACCACTCTTTACAAATGGATTCAGTGTTACCACAGTTATATAATAGTAATGCCAGTATGTACTGAATGCAATCTTCTAGTCTCTTAATTTACACCAGTGGAAATAGGGTATCAGTTGGTTTGTTACCTTGCACCAATTTAATCTGATTTATTATAAATGTAATGGAATTTGCCTAACTGTGATCAACCAAAAGTCTGTGGGTCAAGTTCTCTGCTGACAGACAATGGCAATGCTATTGACTCTGGGAGAGTTATGCCACTGAAGAATTTGCCCCTCTGTATCTGTTTCAAAGTTACAATTAAAGCCCAATGATTTTAGCTGAAATTGTTTATTTATTTGTTTATTTTTATTGACTGGGACTCAGCTGAAACCACTCAGTTTTACCTAGATAGACAGAAAGTGCCAGTTCTTGGGACTGGCCTTTTGGGGTTCAGCATAACTTGGTGAGGAAGGGGTCCTTTGCAGCTACATGATGCTGGGGCCACAGGGTACCAAGCCACCCCAAGGTCCAATTTACAGCTGTGGCAAGATTACGCCAGCTGCCAGTAGTCTAAAGGGCCATTGCAGCGGCCAATCATCACTGGTGTATGAGAGCTCCCAGACAGAGCCCCATTCTCTCCATATATACCCTCACCACTATGTGCTGGGACATAGATCCACTATGCCATTTTTATGCACCCTGGGATTTCCTTGTTCACAAAATGAATCCTTAGGGAGTGCAGTTAGGACAGCTTTTTGGCTACATTGTGCTACTAGAACAGTGGCTCTCCAACTTTTGTACTGGTGACCACTTCCACATAGCAAGCCTCTGAGTGCGACCCCCCCTTATAAATCAAAAACATTTTTTTATATATTTAACACCATTATAAATGCTGGAGGCAAAGTGGGATTTGGAGTGGAGGTTGACAGCTCGCGACCCCCCTGTGTAATAACCTCATGACCCTCTGAAGGGTCATGACCCCAGTTTGAGAACCCCTGTACTAGAACAATATATGGCAGCAGTATTAGGGTTAAGAGCCTGGACTGTGGATTCTATAGATGATAGATAAGATGTCATTGTCCATTTGCCCCTCCTACCTGCTGATCAATACTTCATCCAGTGAGCTATGAATTAGGGAGGGAGATGATGACAGGAGGGGGAAAAGGAGGTAGAAAGATGGGCCAGGGGAAGTGACTTAACAGTGATGTCACAATGTTACCACCCAACAATGAGCTGTTTCTGAGGGAGCACATAAAGGCAGCGAGGGGCCAAAAAAGATGAAGGAAAAGTGTTTGTACTCCTGATGTTACAATTATACCACCTCATGAATGTTTCATGGATACCTGTTCTACATTAATAACCTGCTTTGCTATTAAATAACATTAAGCATATTTTTGTATATATTTTACAACTAGATGTGTGTTTTATGTTATTACGAGAGCTAAACTTTCTCTTTGTACTGCAGTTCATCCATTGTTTTTCAAAGCACATTGTTAAAATATAGCAGTTAGCGATCACTATAATCACAAAACAGGCAAAATATCTGCCAACTTAGCCATGCCAACAAAGCAGACTAAATATTGCTTTCCAAACTAAGTGAATCCTTCCAAATTTGTATGCTATACTTACTCTAGAGAAAAACCCTACTGTCTGGCTCCAAGACGATAAATATAATCACCTGAGATAATTTTAGAAAAGACTTGTTTTCTACAAAGCCTATAATCTTGGTTCCAGAAGTTATCATTTTACGTTGTTGTTGCTATACTTAAATGGCTTTTTGAAAAATGGTAAATGCTAAATTACAGCATTTTGTGGATTATTTGAGTCTACAATGTATCCCATTGCCTAAAAGAGGAAATTACAATTACAAGATTGGTCAGGTGATTTACAAAGTGCAGAGCCTCCTACCTGATTTTCCACTTTTCTCACATGTGCTATACTTTTAAAATGCTGTGTAGAGATAACAGTGGCAAATGTACTGGTGACCTAA
This sequence comes from Terrapene triunguis, assembly GCF_002925995.2. Classification (NCBI taxonomy): domain Eukaryota; kingdom Metazoa; phylum Chordata; order Testudines; family Emydidae; genus Terrapene; species Terrapene triunguis. The sequence continues at coordinate 30,066,360 of NW_020664561.1, read as the reverse complement.
GAACTATTTGATATGCTTGCTGTTAAAAAGCAGTGATTTTTGTTCCCTGAAGACTGGGTACTGAACTCAGAACATTTTTACAACCACAGTGACAGTAATATCCTTCAAAATCATTCAATATTAGTCTGTGAGCCAAATTCATCCCTGAAGTAAATAGACACAACTCTCTTAGAAGTCAATGGGAGTTGTGTCAATGTACAGTACTGACTTACTTTACCTACGATGAAAAGGTAAGATTATTCTGCAACATTCCCTTTCAGTTCCAAATATTTACCATAGTAAACACCCTGAATACTGAAAGGTGTGGTTATTTAACTGCACAGGCTTATTTAGTTATATAAGGCAGTCAGAAGTTTTAAAGTGTACTTTATCCATACATACAAAACATTAAATTAGCTTACAGGCTGAACTTCAGACCCCTCAAAAGAATATGGACTCAAATTCTGGCCTTAATTATACCAATGAAGTCCCCAGTCAAATCACTTTTATTGCATGGGTGTAAGTGAGGCAGGAATTTGGACCATGCCATTTTAATACTTGTGTATTCCATTTTTTATCCTTGTTTTGTTTAACATACCACAGGACCTGGTCTTCCAGTGAGTCCCATGGGGCCAGGTGGCCCTCTCATAGCGATCTGTTAAAAAAATGAAAAAAATTAAAAAAAAACATATTTCAAGGGGAAGCTACAAAAATTACATAATATTCATTGCATGGCCAGATTATTAGTAATTAATTCATGCTAGTGGCTGGTGACTAAGTTTAACTGCACGTTCATGAGTAGATGTATATTTTGCTGAGCTTAGCAACTGGCAACCCATATTAAAAAGATTGTGTGTATTAAGCTGTCACATGTGTGATGCATACAATATATTACTCAGCAATTGTCAGTTACTGTTTACTAAATGAGACTATAACAGACTATGCATACAAATTTATACTAAGTTTGTCCTCCACTCCCATAAAATCAGTATATTTTCAGTAGAATAAACCACTGGTAACCCTAAGAACTGGATGTCTGTCTTTGCAATTAAGAAGTGTTCTTCTATTGGACTAAAGAAGATGCTTTAGTATTTCAAGCCACTCTCTTCTGTGCTATCCCACACTGATGATTGCTTCTATCTCTCAATTAAACCATTTGGACCACACAGCGAGAATGAAGCATGATGGTGTCACCATACATATACACATTCCAGAGGATATATTACACTTTCCAGAATTAATCAAGGGAAGACAGACAGTAAACTGATTTGGACAGTTCATCAACCTGTCATCCCAAATTCCTCCACAACTCTGGTCAGATGTTCTGCTGCTCTGCTGCCATGGCAAACCTATGAAATCTGTTGTCTTCACTCCCACAGTTCTCATCTTAACATTCATGTGTGAATCAATGTCTCACGTGTGTGTGTGGGGAGTGAATATGTGTGTGTTAATATATAATATTCACGACTTATTGAAACGTTATTTTTCATTTCTGCTTTCAGTACTTCACTCAAACGTCTATATCATCTGCATCTATCTCATGTTTTCTTTTTCTCTCCCCAGTATAGCAGGCAACTTCACACAAGTCTCCTCTGTATTTGCAGCTTTATTTTTATTCCAGTTTAACATTCTTACCCTCGCCTGCTGAAGAATAGCTTGGGCTTGAGCTTCTTGAGCTGAAATTGTTGGGCCCTTCTCACCATCTCCACCAAAGCGGAACTACAAATATCACACGAAGAAAAAGAATTCACAATTAGCCAAGTTAGAAATATACTTGTTCACTGCAACTACAGAAAGTGCTGCTTAGGGTATTGGGCCAGATTCTTTACTCCACTTTTAATCTGGTGTTGCTTCATTAAACTTCAACAGAGTGTAAAATAAGACCCACTGGTTCCAGTATGAATATTAAGTTACCATTAACAGAATTTGAGCCCAGTTCTGCTCCCATATAAATAAAAGGTAAAATTTCTGTTGATTTCACTGGAATCCTTTTATTTTCATTTTTGCAATGGGCCATTAAAATGCCACATAGGAAACCAGAATGGATTCCTGTTTTATGCCAAATTGTACTAACGATGAAATGCCACCAAAATCAACTAGTACCATGTAGCAAAAGCCAATACAACTTTAGTTAGTAGCAGGAGAAATGCAATTCAATATGTCAAGATTTGATATTAAAACAGTTTGATATCTGATGTGGAATAGTTTGTGTCCTTTCCTAAGTTCTCAACTTAAATGGATGTACACAAGGCTTCTAAATAAGAATTCAAATATTCTTATCTAGATAGATACAACTGATATTGTACATCACATAACATATAGAGAATATGTAAAGCAGTCTAATCAGTCTAATTTGTCTAATTATAGTAATTATATACTAATTAAAAATATACTAATTATAGTAGATATAAATGTTAACTGGAAAATGGTTTATTTCACTATTCTCAATTCTCCAAATTTAGTGTGTCCTGAATGTGGTGATCAAATTACTTTGTGGTGCCAAAACATGGGACCAGATCAATCCCATCTTTTGTCAACTTCTGACTTTCTCCAAATTCAGTTAAATTGCCTTCTTAGCAGAGCCAATTTTCGCATTTTTAGCCTGGTCATGAAACAATTTTTGCTGCTGCTCCAAGTATAAATGATGTCTCTCCACTGCAATCATATCATTATCCTGAAGGAATGGCTTGTGGAAGGGCCAGCAAGCTGATTCTATGGGGCACCTACAAATGAAGTGATCTTTTATTATTATTATTAATTATTATTATTTATTTATTGAAATGGGAAAAGGATCATCAAGATTCTGCCCCCAACACCCCTGCTTCCTGCTGCAGAAGTGGAGCCCCCTCTTTGTGTTGGTGTTCATGTAGAATTGTCAACCTTTACAGTAATAACAATCATAATTAATTAATAATAATCAAGTTGGAGCTGCCCAAATTAGCCAGGGGCAGCTGGGGCCCATTAGCATGTCTGTGTGCATTCTGGTGAATTCAAGCACTATGTAAGATGATGGATACCTACACACCTCACGGGGGGGGGGCATTTGCCCATGTTACAGATGGAGAAGCTAACACTGAAACATTAAGTGATTTGATTAAGTCCTTGAGATAGTCACTGTTACTGCAAAGATTAGAATGCAATACTCCCTGGTTCTTTGTCCTCTGCTTAGTCCATTAGACCAGGGCAGGGTGCGGGAACAATTTGTATAGTGGGGTGCTGACAGCCATTGAACCAGACTGTAAACCCTGTATATAATGGAAACCACTTCAAGTCAGGGCGTGCTGCAGCACCTACGTTTCTCATGCTATTGGACAGAACCATTGTACTATGAGAATACACTGGCTGCTCAGCAGTGTAGTTAGTGAAGGTGCAGGAAGTAAATAGGAAGGAGCTTGTGGCAGTCAGCAGTGAGGGTGTCAGAAGTGTCCTGAGCAGTAATGATCCTCACAAATGCAAATTTGTTTGTGTGCCTTCCAAAACTAAGGGAAGCATTTGATGGATCCAAGCCCTGAGTGCTATAGTGGGGACCATGAACAACCTGTGATGTTCAGGATAATTGCAGTGACATACTTTCAACTTTAATGACTGATTTATGTATTCAAGGCTATCTTTGCAAGGAAAAGGGCTAAAAACATTTTTTTAATAAAAGCTGAGATTACCCTTAATATTTAGAGGTCCCCTTTACAGTAAGAGGGTGTTATAAAATACATACTCCTATTGTATCTTACTTTTTTTGTTAGGCATTTTAGACAGGGATAATTTTTAAGAAAACTCCCATTATCGGTGCAACTTCACTGGTGCTAGCAATGGTGGGACCATTGATAGACAGGCCATCAGCATTTTTTTTCATCTATGTTCAGAGCAGGGTTAGATAACACAGTGGTAAAAACACCAGCCGTTGGTCTATACAAGCATACCAACTCTTCCTAGCAAGGCTGGAGCTACACCAGTGATACAGAAACAGTGAGAGGTTTCCCTGAAATCTTTGATGTAGATAGTCTATTGAATAATGCAGTGCAAGCTGTGCTTAAGACACTAGAAGACCTGATTTCAGTTCCTCGCTCCACCACAGACATCTGGTGTGGCATTGGTAAGTCACTCAGGACCAGATTTACACAGATCTAAAGATGCAGAGAGAGGTGCCTAGTGGGATTCACAAAAGTGTCTGAGCAGGTTGCCTATAGCTGATTTATTCCATCCTTGCCACACCTAGTAGAGCACACCGTTAAAAGTATGAAGTACCCTTCTCTGAAAGAGTGACTAGAGTTGGAAGAATAACTTGTGAATAATATTCCTGGGGAACAATGGTATTTTTATCAAATAATTATTGGTGAATAAATGTTTCCATCATTCTACTAATGATATATTAGCAGAACTATACTGCAGGTGCCAGCTCAAAACACAGCTCATTATAATAACTTTTCACCGATTGTTCTCCAAATAGAAAATAAACTTTCCACAAGCTTTCTTTCCTCATTCTTACTAACCAGTGATGTAATTCCCAGATATCCAGCAGCAACTACAACCAGTAAACACTTCTATCCATCACATCTTACCAACTGTACTTCACTATATTTGCAATCTGTTTATTAATTCCTATGACGGTAGCTGCTGAACCTTATAATGATTTACACTGATATATTGCCGTTCACACCAGCATACTATACTAGCTTTGGGCTTGTGCCTGCTCCTGAATCCTGTGGAGTTTTGCTATGGATTCCAGTGGAAGCAGGATTGGGTTGAATATGTGTGCACACCAAAGGCCAATCTTGAAAGGTGCTGAGCATATTATGTCAATGAGATTTGAAGGCAGGAAGCATATATTGGCTTTGGCTTTCAGGTGTGCCACACCCAAATAATTTGAGACAAGTAGTGGAGAATAATACCATTGACAATTGAAAATTATAAAGGTATTTTAGCAGGCATAGTGCAATCACCCAGGTTTAAATTTGGCCAGGAAAACCAGGACTAACACTTTTTCTCTTGTGAAAATTAGCAAGTGATCTTCAAGGATCACAAATGTTCAGAACCTCTGCTGTACATCTCTTTCCAAACACAGAACGTGCTGTAGAACAGGAGATTTATTTTGTCTTTTTAATTAATTCCCTTCTTTGGAAGCAAAAGCATTATTTAATATAAGTTTGACCACTCTGTAACCCTAACAGGACTTACCGGCAACATTAACATGGTACCTGGGGGACCAGGTAAACCATCAGCACCTGGAAGGCCAGAACGCCCTGATGGGCCCTGTGAAATCAAAAGGAAATGGAGATTAATTAAACACATCTTGCTAGTTACAGGGCCACATGTATTCATTCTTGTAGGTTGTGAATACATTTCATATGTGTTTAAAAAAAACTATCTTAAGTGGCATAAGCTAAATTTCTAAACGAATCACTTTGTAATGCTAAAGAAGTAGGCTTTGATGCAGCACCAGGATATGCTAGTACAAATCTCTGCATTCATATGGAATTCTAGTGAAATGATTAGGACTTTACAAGGGTAGACCCCAGTGCAGAAACATGACCTTGATGTGTCTATTGTGAGAGCTGTTTCATGTAGAATTTTACTGATCACTTACAACTTTACAAGCAAACGAAATATCACCCCAAGCAAGTTTATTATAATCATGTTAAGTTTCTGAGTTACTTTATCAGTTTAAATCCACAAGGATATATGGAATTATTAAATCTATAAGAATAAAGGTTGAAGAAAAATGCTTATGCCAGTCCGTTTTCTACATGTAGAGTGTGTGGTATGATTTAGAATTCTAACAAAAATGTCAAATTATACAGTGAACAGTTGCTGTATTCTCAGTGCCTCCCAGAAACAAATATTTCATGAACATGCTAGCCTTTTCAGTAAACTGTCACTGGTAAAGCTGAGTGACATTTATTTCATGTCTATTGCAATAGAAAATTTTCCTGAACTGAACGTATTTAGGCTGTTTTAAAATTCTACAAAAGGCCTGCGAAAACACTGAAAACTTAAGTAATGGTTGCATTAAATACATGACTTTAAAATGGGTTTTCTTAGATTATCATTTTAGGCATGACCACACCTTTTCTTTCAAGAACCATATCATGTAATGCTAGCTAATAAGCTCATTTGTCTTTGCACCATCAAAGATCACAATATGTCCAACATAGTTCAGACAGACAGTATCCATTGTGTCCCATCATTTCAGTGAGGATTTTGTTATTGTATATCATCACCTTTATTCATCTCTTCATTTCAGTGGTTTATTGTTCAAACATTTTGTTTAAATATCATTCAAATTTATATCAGAGATTTGTAACTGGATTTTTATGATTATTTAATTACATTTTAAAATCATTCACACCAAAATAAAACAGTGAGATTAGGGTTAGATAGATACTATAATCTTAGAAATGCATCACAGGGACATTGCTTCTTTCTCCTGTGTTTTCACTATGTATTGCTACTTAAAAAGAAATATTGACCAGATCCTCAGCTGGTGTAAACTGGTGCAGCTCCATGAACTACACTTTAGCTATCTCAATATACACTAGTTCAGCATCTGTCCCATTTAAATCTTACAATGATTAGAGCAAGATATACCATTAATAAACTGCATAATCCATATTTTGACTTACCCTCTCACCAGGGTCACCTGGAGGACCAGTGGGACCCTGTAAACCTGGGGGTCCTGTAAGACCCTATGAAAAAACAGACCATAAATGGTTATGCTGAATGACCGATTGTATCAGTGTGTTCAACTATTGTCTACAAAAACTTATGTTTAAGACCCATAAATGATTATCTCCAAATAATAAGGTAGAGTTTTTTCTATATTAATGTATAGTCAGTTTTTCAAAATTCTGGGCACCCACAATTGGGCCAGATTTTCAAAAAAGTTCTCTGCACCCCAGTGTGCTCCCACTGAAAACACTTGAGCTGAGATCTTCTGTAAATCTTGCCCTATTCTACTGTGTTGAGTACATTCTACATGAGAAATGGTGTCTCTATTTTTAAATATGTCAATTCATAAGTACCAAAGCACAATGAACACACTGAATGCACTAAAATGAAACTATAATTAAACTATGAAAACCAAACAAAATGAGAAAATATCCACTTACTGGAGGTCCTGCTGGTCCTGCTGGTCCTTCAACAAGCATCCCCTATAGAAAAAATGACACCAGACTCATTATCTTTTAGAGAAAGTGTACAAAGCAAAGAATAAATTACAATTGCAATAAAATTAGCAAGGAGTCTTATGACATTATAATCCTTATGTTTTCACTTCCATACCCATCTGTTTGTTCTCATCAAAGCACAACAAATCTTATCTCCATAACTACTAAGGTTAACATTTTCTCTCAGGGACTATAATTTGTACTTTTCAGTGCATCCATTGTAGTATATAAAATAATTGCACAGAAGTTTCCTAAATTACCCTAGGCAATGTCACACTTTCTGTGCTACCAATTTTCAAGAAAAAAACATTAGCAGAATAGGCACAATGGTAACTCATATATGCTGATTTAACATTATCCTGGTTTTGTTCCATTTTATGCAAGGACAGTTTTGCTGATGACTTCCGAGGTACAATTAGGAAGGAGATGAACTGTACCTTATAGTTCTCCAACTTTAAAAGTGGGGAAGACTTACAGGTCTTGACGATCTTGAATTACTTGCTTCATGGAGTTATATGCCTGCCTACACACACACACACTTATGATATCATCCAGAACCTTCTCCTGAAACCATGCTTTTGGTATCAAACAGCTGCTCTGAGGATTTTGCTCCAAGAGGAAATTCAAAATGGAATATTGGTGAAGCCTCTATTACTACAGTAGAAGCTTTAAAAATATTGGGTTGGCTTCAGAAACTTCCTTTTTACACATAAATGTGGGAGGTTTTTTAGCATGGTATGCTGTATGCAGCCTGACTCACAACTGGTTTTTAAAAAAATACTGCTAGAGAATTTAAGTATAGCAGTGGGGAATGACAGTAGTTTATAAGAACCAGATATTTTCTGGGATAATGAAGTCTGAGCTTTTCCATATGTCATTGTCATTGCGTTTCATTCCTGACTTGCAACTCATTCTCTGTTACCGTCTTTTACCTTTTGTGACCAGTGACTTCTAGAAACACTAAGCTCTGTGATAGTTGATACAAACTGCCATTAAAAGCTAATTTAAAATTACCACACTTATTTCCACTCCAGTCAAATATATGTTTGGAGAGCCATTCAGACTTCCAGGGGATTAAATGATAGTAGTACTCAGCTTCTGCTAGCCACTCTATAAAGTTAAGACAAGATATTGCAGTATTTTTTTAAAGCAGGTTTATAATATTCATCCAAACTACAATGCTACAACATAACTGTGTCTTAGTGTAAAAGCTGCTTCACTGCCTCCATTGCTATTCACAGCTGAGAGGCATTCTTTAGGCTGCTCCCTTAACATTGCTAATGTTCACAAATTTGAATGCAGGATAAATAAGCAGAGCATCAGTATGTTGCTTCATGATGGTGCTACATGACCCTGTGCTGCTGTTTTTATGTATTCATGTTACAACATCAAAAGCAAGTATTTCAGTAAACAAATATAGGGATTTTGTTGGCTGGTCTCATGATGTGTGGGACAGTAAGATGAAAACTAACAGGAACAGTTCTTCTGAGGCTATTTATTTTATGTCCACAAGAAGGTTTGGTCTGTCTTAGGGACATCATAGTTGGCCCAGTATATGGCAGAAGGAGGTGTGTCTGTGGGGCTCTTCTTTATCATTTGTGTTGCTAGTCCACAGAATAATACTGGTGATAGCACTGGAGGAGATCACATATAATATCCTGACTTCCTAGCCATAGGTGACATGGTTTGGCACTGAAATTATCTATGAAAATCCCATGGCACTTCATAAAAGAAAATCTCCACCCATGTACTTACAGGTTCGACCACAGCTGGCTCTCCCTTCTGTCCTTTTTCTCCATAAGCACCATGCCCAGTCACCTGCCAAATGGAAAAAAATGAAAATATACATTAGGCCTAAGAATCCTGTGCACTCTGAGAAGCACAGACACTCTTTTATTTAAAACTAAAGCTGGAGTGGATTTGTGCCGTGAAAAATGTATCACAAACACAAATCTTATCAAACAAAAGTGTTAAATACTAAAAAAATAGGAAATCAGTGGAATAACATTAATTATCTAACTAATCCTGTAGCATCTATAGCAGTAAAATTCACAATGACTTTTTCAGTGGGACTTTGCATGAGGACTGTAGGATTAGATCCTAAAAGTGTGTGTGTGTGTGTGTGTGTGTGTGTGTGTGGTGGGGGGAGGATATTATTTTTAATAAGCTTTTTTGGCATATCACACTACAGGTGATGTGATCGTACAGAGAATGGGAGCTTCAGAAGGTCTTGTAGAGTGGCTGTACACTAAATCAAATGACTCTGGGCAGTGGTTCTCAAACTTTTGTACTGGTGACCCTTTTCACACAGCAAGCCTCTGAGTACGCCCCCCCCCTTATAAATTAAAAACACTTTTAAATATATTTAGCACCATTATAAATGCTGGAGGCAAAGTGGGGCCTGGGGTGGAGGCTGACTGCTTGCGACCCCCAATGTAATAACCTTGTGACCCCCTGAGGGGTCACAACCCCCAGTTTGAGAAACCCTGACTTTGGGGATGGTTGACCCACTGTGCCAGGAGGAGGTGGGAAAATGTTCATGCTTCAAGGTTTGCAGCTGCAGAGGTGCTAGGGGTGTGTGTGAAGGCAAGAGGCTTTTGTAAAATAGCCTCTTGTCTCTCTAAGCATCCCCACATGCATCCTTACTGCTCTCTTTGTATCATACTGAGGCAGCGGAAGAAGCAGGACTAAATCTAGCCCTAGTGCTGCAGTTACTGTCTTGTGGAACTAAGAGATGGAGGGAAGGGATGAGAAAAGATGAGTTACTTGTTCTCCCACCTCCCCTGATTGTCATGGAGATAATTTCATTCCACTGGGCCCCAACTTGTCACAGGCCAGCAGCTGCATTTTGTAGTGGGGTCACCGCTCCTTGGGCCATACAGCCAGGCTAGATTTCTCAGGGCTCTCTTGTTACTCAGCCAAGAAGGAACCTGCTGTTCCAGCACTGGGATGTCATTTGCCATGCCCCTAATTTAATTTCTTGTTGTCCAAATGCCATATACAGCATCAAGTTTAATAGGCAGCAGGTTTAAAACAAATACAAGGAAGTTCTTCTTCACGCAGCGCACAGTCAACTTGTGGAACTCCTTACCTGAGGAGGTTGTGAAGGCCAGGACTATAACAGCATTTAAAAGAGAACTGGATAAATTCATGGTGGTTAAGTCCATTAATGGCTATTAGCCAGGATGGGTAAGGAATGGTGTCCCTAGCCTCTGTTTGTCAGAGGATGGAGATGGATGACAGGAGAGAGATCACTTGATCATTGCCTGTTGGTCCACTCCCTCTGGAGCACCTGGCATTGGCCACTGTCGGTAGACAGGATACTGGGCTAGATGGACCTTTGGTCTGATCCGGTACGGCCGTTCTTATGTTCTTATGTAAGTCTAACAAGAGTCTGTGACTCCATGCCTTAAATGGGAAAAGGATCTGAGCGACCATGTAAGCATTATCCAGCTATCTCAAGGATGGCCAGCTTTCCCTCTGGAACATATGAATTAGCTTCTGTGATTTCAGACCTCTTTTCAGATTCAGCACAACAAAACGTGCTGGGCCCAGGTATATGTCCTCAAAGCAGCAGAAAATAAGAAACCAATAGGAAAATAAAAAACAAGCTAATGCCAGAATGCAGTTACGAACAGCACAAGCTGTAAACCAGAGACAGAGAGTACTAAGTTTTGTACAAGTCATCTGGTGGCACCTTAAAGACTAACAGATTTATTGTTGTTTTTGTAGATACAGACTAACCTGGCTACCCCCTGATACTTGTACAAGTCATGGAATTTATGATTCTCCCCTTTGCCACTGCTCTCCCCCACCAAAAAAAAATTATCTGTTATTAACTTGAAATTTTTTCAAGTTGGAAGCATAGATTTCTGCACTGTAGAAGTTTCCAATACAATTCTTGTCTTCATCCTTGCTGCTTCTTTTGATAGTCATAGACATCCAAGGACATCAACTCATATATGATGTGCTCAAGTAATAGTCCTTTGCAGACTATGACTCTCAAATGGTGTAAATTTGAAATGACTCCATTGATTTCAACAGAGTGACTCCAGATTTACATTGATGTAACTGAGAGCAGAATTTGGACATATGTTAAAATAATAAATTAATTTAACTTGTGACATAAATTACATATGATAAATGTAATTCTCCATTTATGCTAAATTTTTATGTTAAAATTTAGTCTACTTTTTTATTTATTTCTGCAAGCTAGGCCCTTTGAACCTTTTTCAACACCTTACAGATTGAACTTCTCCATTATGCTCCAGCTCCCTCGATCTTTTTCTGTCTTTTGCTTCTGATCATTCTAGCTACAGAGTGCTGTATATGGCTCTCTCTAGATCTGTCAATACTCTACTGAATTAGCCAAAAGTTTCTCTGTACAGTGAAGTCTTGCAGTCCTTTCTCAGAGCAACTGACTGTGCTGTCTCCACAACATGGGAGTGCAGGTCACTAATCAAGTATCAAAGGGGTAGCCATGTTAGTCTGGATCTGTAAAAGCAGCAAAGAGTCCTGTGGCACCTTATAGACTAACAGACGTATTGGAGCATGGGCATGCTTTTACAGGTCACTAATGTATATCTCTGTGGTGCGTTTCCATGACACTACAACACTGGTCCATTCCTGTATCACTTTGTGGATAATTTCACTTAAACTGAAATATTTTGGGACAAATTTTCAAAGAGTTGAGTTGTTTGCAATTGTATTTTGCAGTCAGAAATGCAGGCACAGATCTGAGTACTGGTGCCTCTAACAAACTGATTGTGGGTACAGATCAGATAATTAGCGGAAAAAGTACTCAGCTTTGCATCTGCCATTCTTGCATACGCCAAGAGCACCTGCAAAAAAATGGAGGCTGAATCTCAGTTCTTTGGAAACTTATCCCTTTAGCTTAAAGCTATGAGTCATTAGAAAGACACCAAAACTCTGATACGACAATATGACTTGGTAGGAAAGGGGGAGATTTTCAAAGTTCAGTAAGGAACTTGCCTCCCATTTACTGCCTATGGCAGCTGGATCACTAAATGCTTATTGTACCTTTGAAAATCTCACCCACAGTTAATGTTTGATATTGAGATGGTGTGAGATGAGTTTTGATTTTCATTAAATATTTATATTTGGATTGTAACAACTGCATCTTTTATAAGTTTATTTCTTATTAAAATTTACTGAAAGCTAAAAGGGACTAGAAAATAACCAGATGCAGATGCTTTTTAGATTAAGATACTATATAGCTACTTGATGCATTTAACCTGGCAATTGGGGTAGTTAACCTCTTGTGCTGTATTCTTTACCTTAGGCCTTTAAATGGACACTTAATGAAATATTAAGCAATATTTCTTTAATTAAGTAATATTCTCCCACATAATACATTTGTTTTCAAAGAATGAAAAAGTACATTTTCTCAGTCATTGTTCTCTCACAGACATTAAAAGGAAGTACCACATACCATATAATCTTCTGCCATTGATTTTTGCACAAAACTGCCTTTGATGCAGAAAGATGTCAGCACATGGCCCATCAGCTTCAAAATGTGCCTACATCTTGAGTGTCACATACTTCTACTTTGAGTACCAGTAAAAACATCACCATCTATCACTCCAGATACCACCAGTACTTGTAGTATCTTCTCATATGTGAACAGGATATATCATGGAACTGCAGACGGGCACATGTTGAGTTGTTAACGAAACACACCATATGTTGTTATATTTGGTTCAAACATGTGGTGTGTTTTTGTTTGTTTGTTTGTTGGAGGGGGGAAGTTATTTTATATTTGTGTTTTTCCTGGGCTGTTTTAATACCCCAAAGAGCCATTTACGTAGATGTAAAAATGCACATTCTGATAAGTGCCTTTAGGATAGCAACATTATTCTGGTCCTCAAATAGCTCCCCAATAAATGAAAAATAATGAGGACATAGTTGCACAAACTATATTTATATAGAGAGAGAAATTAAAAAATCAAACACCGATCTCAATGATTGTACACATTTCTACTTGAAATCAATATCCTTTGTGGTCACATAACGCTTTAGTTCTGCTAAGAAAATTTTGATTTTAGAAAAATATATGCAAATGGTTTGGCAATTTTTAATGCCCTGATTCTGCAAACCTTACTCATGTGATTATGCCCCCTGAGATTTGTGAGATTACCTACATGAATAAGTGCTATTCATTATAAAGAAAGGTTACAGAATCAGGATCCGAGATTTTTTTAAATTTCTTTTCTGCTGAATGGATATTTTCTTTGAATTTTACTCAGGCTCTGGACCAATATGTTTTTAAATAAGATATGGCACTGCAGAGCAACCAAATCAATCAACAAATATGATAGTAAAAATTAGGGGGTTGAAGTTTCAGAGAAGAATCACTCAACACTGTGTGACATTGAAAATGAAGTGCTATGTTTCTCTATATATTTTTACCACTCTTTCCCCTTCCAGTAGGGCAGGGAAGCAAACATATACAGCTGTTTGGCCACACATTAGTAACACCAGTTAGACAGGAGACTTCACATTCTTTATCCATGATCCAAAGCCACTTATCTTGCCCAGCAACCAAGAAGAGAAGCTCTTACATGAATCCTACTCTCCATAAGTCTACACAATAATGTATCATTTACCTTATGGTATCCGTGAAAATAGCTCTATTCTCAGGGTATGTTTTAATTAAAATTAAAGGGATTCATCTGTAGGTATCATTAATGCTTATGGAGGTTAAGAGCAAAAAACATTTATAACAGCAGAATATACCTCAATTTTGAGACTACAGAAGAAGAGAGAGTTTTTTCTCATTCACTTTTACACTGCTCGTTAAGATGTTACTAGGTAGTGGTATTACTCATGATTTGGGAATGGGGGTGGGGGGGTTGTGTGCTTAGCCTAGAAGTCTGCTAGGTGAGACTGAGAGTTTTCTAATGAGACTCTAGCCTGCCATTCTTTAATCCCTAATCCTGTTAGGATCCCTTGACAAGGGGGCAGGGCTAACTCAAGGAGAACCAGGGTTTAAAAAGCCAGCTCCTAAGCAACTAGAGGAGCTAGCATACAGGAGCAGCAAACAGGGGAGTTTTGCGAGGGAGTTCTGCCTCAGTGTGTCACCATCTGTATCAGGAGGATGATAAATCCAAACTAATATCACAGAGGCATTGATAAGATTTATTACAAATACAACTACCACTGCATGGTTGAGAGAGGAGCAAAGAAGCAGTAAATGGGACATAAAAGCCTGGACCTGAAGGTTAATGGGGAGAAGCAATTTCATGGCATGCCCCCATCATTTCCTAGGTAAGCCCCTGTTTGAGTTTATGTGCGGAATACCAGGACAGGTACAGAGCAAACACTGTACTCAAAATGGTCTCCTTCTACTACATGCAGGGGCTACCCAATCAGACATCCAAATGGGAGTATTAGTTCCCTTTGCCTTTTGTACCCTCCTGGGAGAAATGGGCAGTTTGCTACTCTGAAGGGAATGGTAAAGCCAATAGATACTAACCAAATGATTCTGTTTGGGGGAGAAGAGTCCCTATACAGCAGCAAAGAAGAGAAGGTCAACCCTGAGTATGATTCACAGGATCATCCTGCTTTCCTATTGGATCCTCAGGAAACATGGAGTTGGCAGGCCATGAACCCGACCCTCTCTGCAAGACAATGGCTCTGTCGCTTTTGAGGGAAGTATCAGTGAGCAACACTGCAGGGTTCTCCCACACGGGGTTCTGGCCTTTGCTTTCCTACTCTCATGGATTTTTTCACTGATGCGGAGCAGACACTCATACACATTTAAACAACTATTTAGCATAATAAAGTATATTAGCTCAAAAACACTTATTTCGTCATATAAAATGAATGAAAGTGATTATAATTCATGCACTTATACCCATAAGTAGGACTTCCATTGTTTTCCAGCTTTAGCACAAATAATAATTTCATTTGTTTCAAGAGTTTTCCTTAGACATTCCAGAAGAGAAAACAAAAGGAGGTTCAGTAATGTAAATGAAAATAAAAGTTTAATCCAAAGCCCACTGAAGGTGATGGGGGTCTTCCCATTGCCTTCAATGGGCTTTGGATCAGGCTCTATATTCTCAAATAACTGACAGGAAAATCTAGACAATTATAAAAGAATTGCTAACTTCAATCAATCTAATACTACCATATTTTGCCTGGAACCAACTTACGCTTGTTTCTGTGATATCAGTCTCTGCTGGAACACCTGGACCAAACTCCTCATTAGTGGGATTGGTTGGTTTCTCTTCATATTCTTTATATTCATAAAAATCATATTCGCCTAATTCTCCATCTACCAGAAGATCAGATTCACTGAGGTCTACTCCTCTGCTTCCATATTCAGTATCCTCAGTTTTTTTATGTTCTGAATCATAATCCTCTCCAGTTAGGTATTCTTCAGCAAATACTTCTTCAACAGGATTATGCTATTCATATATGCAGCAAAGTTTCAGGGAATAGGAGGAATATGTGGGTTACTGTTAGTAAAGCAATGTATGCATTTGGAGACTGACAGTGATGACTTGTCTAAAAGAAGACAGAACAGTAGAAAAACAGCATGTTGTCTTTTAATTAGATTCTGAAGAACTGGGAAACCAGCCTTCCAAATTAATTAAAAGATCATTCTATGCACATGAGTATGTACAAGGAAATAATGCATTCATACACTTTATTGGCATTTTTTCCCCAAAACATTGAATCTATTACTGCATATGCAATACGCTATGTGCATTTGCTCGCTCAGTGTTACTTCTATGCCAAATACATCTAAGTTTCCTTGCTTGGTTTCACACGTTTAATGTCAAACATTTACGAATCATGTGGAGTACAATTAAACACATGCATCCCAATAAGCTGTAAACTAATTTAGACTTGCTTAAACAATATCATCTAATTAGTAATGTGCAGGAACTGCAAGCATTTCTTTAGTTATGTACAGCATTCTTGACTATCTTGTGTCAATAAATAAGTGCCAAGCTAAATGTTTCAACTTTTTTCGCCCTTCTAATGATTTTGCAGCATATCTATCACTCATACAAGTCTTGGTTCACATCTTCCATAGCAGTTTATATTTATATATATTGGTTCAGTCTAGATTCCAACTGCAAAACTCATAGAAGATGAAGTTGAACATTTCTGAAAGCTTCCTTCCTCAATTATGAAAACAGTGTAAAACCAAGCAATCAACTTATAAGCACCAAAGCTTTTTAGACAGCATCTTATCTCAGATGTACAAAGCAAATTGGAAAAAAGACTATGGATTTTTTTATAAGACTCTTAGAAGGAAGGTTTTGAAAGGATCAGGGCCAAAATATTGCATATATCAGCCGTATGTCCTGGAATATTACACAGGGGTGAATTGATTTGTCCTCAAACAGTGCATCTGAAATCATTAACAATATATTGGTACGATCATGATGGCATGGAAATAGATGGCAATTAAAACAGAAGGCCAGATTCTGATTTCATAGCAATGTAACACCAGTGTAATTCCACTAACTACAATATAGTTATTTCTGATTTACATCAGTATAGATCATTTTTGGAAATCAAATACTTCTTTGCTTATATGTGAAGACCTGAGTTCAGAGTTCTGGGTCAAATTTTTCCTTTATGTAAAATACCTGCAGGCAGCTCCCACTGAAGAAAAATGTTGGCACTCTGAGTGGTTCTCACTACAATATTGACATTGCATTATTGGCTAAACCATTGTAAATAATGCCAGAAGTTTATCTACAGCTCCCTCCAATGTCTGATGTTGTTCATTTCATCAACTGTTGCAAAATAATCATGAAACCTTAGAATTCAGGTTTTGAAAGTAGAAAGTCCTGCTGTTCACATTTAATTTCTAAGATGAACAAGATGGAAGTAATTAAATCAATTTGCCTCTTTTCTTGTTTTTCATCAAGTTATTAAAATCTGTTGAACTGTTGGGTGGCTGTTTTCCAGTTCCATCCTGGAAAGAAGATGCTGAGCAATTTCAGCATTTCTTTTCATGTTCACATGGAATGAGCCATGATTGTAGCTTTAGGAAAAGAGTTAAGTAGTTTTGTACATCTTTTCAAGCACTACATGTTCATTCTGAAAGGATTATGTAAAAGAAAACCTTAAAAAAATGTCTTGACCATAATTAGCCAGCACGTTACTTAATGTTATTTTAAAATAATGAAATAACATTCAGGCTTTTGACTGTGGCTGTCTAAAAGCATTCATTTTAGCAGGGTTTGTAATCATCATTTGATTTTTTTCATATACATAGCTCAAATATATAATTATTGACAAAAAACAAGCAAGGAATGTTCTGAATGAATATAGCCTTCACAGCATGCAAAAAATTTGTTTGTTCTTCTTTGTTCCTTGTTAAAGGAAATGATGGCTTTTAACTTGTTTCAATATGCTGCTCTTTGCATGAAGGAAAATATTTACTTTCAAAAATTTCAATTGGCTGAATATCAAAATAAGCAGTTTTAAGCAACAGCAGAGCAGTGGTTAGTTTCCCTCTTTGCTTTGGTTCAGTATTAAAATCGTAAAAGAGAACTTTCGGGGTCCAGCATATATTTTTCATATAGGGATTGATCCACCACAGCAGAGGTGCAGAATTTTGAGCATATAAGTGTAAGGTAAAAAGTGAAGAGCAGGATGGAGAGAACGGGAACCTGTTCCTGCTTTAAAGAGAGTAATGCTTTGCTACTCCTGCTGGGTAACAGGCAGAAGGCCCAAAAGGGCATGTAGCTAAGTGACTCATTTGTTGTCTGAGGATTTTACAGCATTTACTTGAGCAAACTAGAGCCAACTGGAGTTTTGCCCAAGAAAATACTGTAAGTTTTGAGCCTAGTTGTGCATTGTTTAAGTCCCATCAATGAAAGTTACCCAGAGGCACACAGGGAGAAGAGAAGTTTTCTCTTTCTTGTTCTTCCTTTTGTAAAAACAGAGAGTGATTGTGATGTGTTAGCTATTAAAACTTGATTTGTAGAGTATCTTTGCCTGTACTTTTCCCCAGTCCTCATTACCTCATTAGCTTCAGTTGTTTGCCTGGGAGCCTCAGTCTGGGAACCCTCTGAAATCCCATAGTCAGTTTCAGTCACGCTATATTCTTCTTGAAATTCATCAACAATATTGGCCTATGTTAAAAAGAAAATGCATTATTAAAAATGTAGAAAAAGGCAACGATTCAGCAGGAATCACTATTTAATCAGGTTATGGCATTAGCCGCAGATGTATTCATCTAGTGGGGTTAGGGCTATTTATGTCTCATGATCAGAGATCTTCCAGTCTTGGCCTGGGAAAGATCTTGATTATTTCTTTGCTACCTTTACCCCTAGTTTGCCTTTTGCTGCTGCCTGGTAACTTTTCTTCTTCTTGGATGCAAAATTTTCAGATTTTTTTGTTGTGGCCTTTGTGGGTTTGTTCTTTGAGTTGGTGACCACTGTCCTCTTCTTCTTTTTGGCTTTGGCTTTCTTTTTCTGAAAAACGTGGTGAAAGATGGAATGGAAAAACATAAATAAAATGAAAAGGAAATGCAGAAAGCATGAATGAAGGAAAGGGAGGCAAAGGAAAAATGAATGCTGTAAGTCATGATGCCTTCCATTGCGAAGTGAAAACAAATGTTATGGATACACAGGAAAGGAGTGAGTGAAAGGAATATGATAAGTTTGATAAACAGATGACAAAAAACGACAAACCACATGACAGAGGACAGCAGGACACCGCACAACAAATGGACCAGATTTTGTTACCTCTGTTTGTGCTATTGTCTCCTCGAATAGTGGGGGTCCCTCTGTTACTGTGTCAGACTCTTTATAATCTGCTTCCCCATACTCATAGTCATATTCGATTAAATCTTCAGTTGTGTACTACATTACAAATGGAAAAATATCAGGCATTTCTATGTTAGTGGCAGCAAACTATATTAGCAGTATTGGAAAGCATCTTAACCTTTACCTGGGAGTAAAGTTTAAGGGGATTAAGGCAGCATGAACAATTCAACATAGTTATTCATTGAAAAAGCACTCATTAGCAAGATTTCTTATTTTCTTTTTTATAATACAATTCAAAAGTAATGAAAAAGCAAGTACTGGTGACAGGAAAATGAGCTTCTTTATTGGGCTGCACAGAATAGTCAACTATAATTTGGATTATGGGGAGTTCCCCACTGTCATTTAATGAAACCATATATTTATATGTCTCTCCAGATCTCTCTACCTGGATTCCTCTCCCTACATGCCCTCTGCAAAGAAGTAGCATATTTCCACAAACTGTGATTTCTAGAAATGGTGTTCCATTTCCATTACTGAATTGTCACGTCCTGAAGAATAACATCTGGAAAGGCTGGACTTCCTGAAAAGGTAACCAGAACAGCCATGACAGTGTCACTCCGTAAGTAGCCAGAATAGGAAAACAGCTAACTTCCTACTCAGGTCAGAGGCCTTTACCCCTCAAAACTGCCCAACGCCTGCATGGATTTGCAGTGTGTGTGGGAAGGCACAAGTACACCTCCTTGACCCCTGCACATCTGGCAGCCATAGCTGCAGTCCCTGCACTTCTCTGAGACCGAATTCTGCAACTGGATAGTGCCGCTAGCAGCACTAGCCCGTACCAAATATGACAGTGTAGTGGAAGATGAGCTGGTAAGTAACATAAATTTCGCACCTTTAAAGGGAGTGGCAATAGATATGCTCCTCTTCTATGCTGAGGAGCTCCTGGAGGCAGCGCAGCTCCACAGTGCTCTCGATGTCAGCGAGTGCCTTAAAGTCACAATTAAATTCAAAGACACGGAATCTTAACTAGTGTAAATTGTTGTAGCTCCATTGATTTAAATGAAGCTACAACAATTTACACCAGCTGAGAACTTGTCCCAAAGATTTTCAAAGAACAATTAGGTTTAGAATTAGCTCTTGTAGTGGTTTGACCATGAACCTAGGAGCCAAGAATTCCTGGCTCTACCACTAACTTACTGGGCCAGATCATCAGATATAATAGAGAACCACTCAGCACAGCTGAGGAAAGAAGGCGGCTTTATTAAACTACCTTTGCATTCCTTTGTGCCTGGGATGGGTTTGCCCCATGCAGTAAATTAGAGCAGCCTCCAGGCTGCTAAAAATCCTGTGAGGTTGTAATGCCCCCTTAGGAACTGTTATACTGAATAGGGGCTACCAAAGTACAACATGCTCCAACCACACCTCCGCTCCTCTCAATACTACCCTTATTTTAGAGAATCCGGAGTGGGTGACAGAGCTCGAGAACCCACAGTTGTCCAGTCAGGGCCACCTTCTGGTCTCTTTGCTTCACAAGAGCAGTACAAAGGGGATGGAGATGTAGCTAGGATCTGCCTAACTGTGTGGCCTTAGTCATGTCATTTAGGGGGAAACTTTCCAAGGCTCCCAATGAGAATTTGGCACCTCCCTGCGCTTTGTACCTTTAAAATCTCTTTTCTACTCTTCCTGTGTCACAGTGTCCCCATCTGTAAAATGAGGAGAATATTCACCGATCTCAGTGGATTGCTGAGATTAATTAATTATATTTATAAAGGGCTTTAAAGATTTATAAAAGTGTTAAATGCCATTGTCATTAAGGAATGTATTGAGACTTTAGGAGAAATTGTGGGCAGGACTAAAACTACAGTCTCTGTGTTCCACAATAAGTTACATTATTTGGCCCAAGCTCCTGGTTTAACATCTTATGCTAGCCAGACAACTTGGTATAGTTATCTTTATTACTCCAGAAGACATTTTAATGAGAAGAAGATATAGACAATAGTATGGAACCGATCCTAAAAGGTCCTGAGCCCCTACAATCCCCTTTGACTTGGCTTTTGCCATTTTATCCCTGTCACAATCCTAACTATTCACTGGTGTTAAAACAAAATGCATGATGTTCTACTACAATCACCAATTTTGTTACTGATATCTATAAATTTTGAAATCAAAACAAACAGTCTCTTGCTTTTTCATTAAATGAAATTATTGTATTGATAGTTTGCATCTCTAAAAAGAAAATACAGATTTTCCTTAATAATTAGGCAATTTCTTACTTAATAGAATATATGGCGGTTTCAATACAGGAAAAAAACAAACACCTGTTATATATTTATATGATAGGTTGATAAGTATAATTGGAGCATATTTTTAATCTCACAAAACTATATTTCATATTTATGAATAGCACTTTTGAATATACAGCAGTGATTTAGTTAGGTCATGAATGTGACTTTAAATGGTTATAATCTGGTGTAGAATGTCCTCTCTGTAGAACATTTTTGTCTTTTTAATCTGCCAATTTGTCAATGAGACTTGCATTAGTTTAGGTAAACCATGCTTTGATTGTCTCAAGTGAATGCATAGGTTAGGCAATCAGAATTTGACTTTATTTATATAGTACAGAACAGGCACCATTTTAGACTAATGCATGTAAAATATGTGTGCTTATTCTTCCCGAGTTGCCTTTGAGTTAGGGCCCAATCCTATTCCCAGCAAAATAAATGGAAAGACTTTAACTTTCAGAAGAGATTGCAGAAGTCTGCACATCCCAGAGATCAACCATGATGGCGTTACTTTTGTACAGACAAGGAAGTAATCAAAGGCAGTTGTTTTGGCTCCAGCAGCTCTGGAAACACAGCTAGACACAATGTGTTCCTAATGAAGAACAAAACTGATAATCAGAAAGGAAATTGTAGTTTGAAGTGTCTAGGAGGCAATTAACAACCACATAAAATAAAAAGAAATAAAAACTGCATCAAAAGAGCCCTTTAAAATATCAATGGAACATAAATCCATAAAATGGTTTGTTCATCTTCTGCCAGTGGGACCTTGACAACTGTACTGATATGGAAGGAAAAGGTTCTGTTTTCAAGGGAATATAAAACCGCAAACTCAGTCACCCCGACAGGCCAGCCAGAGAGAATCAATCATATACATTTAAGTGCTTCTGCAGCCAATAGAGGTACACCAGGGATGAACTATGTTAAATGGTATTCATCCGAAATCCAAGGGGACAGGTAAACAAAGACGTTTAAGGAAAGTAATATTTCATTAATGGGAATTTGAAAGAAAAACAAATACTACTGGGAGTGTGTTCATTTTAATAATTGTCCAGAGGAAATATATTAACTCTGAAATAAGTATCACAATGAAATAGAGAAGTAGTAAACAATAGCATCGCAGTGAAATGGAAAGGTAGAAAGCAATAGCTCTCACTTCTGTATTCATTTTGCACTTTTAACAATTCAAATATAATTGTATTTTGCTTAGTATTATAATTAACATACAAATGTCAATACGATTGCGTTTCTGAAGGTAAAGCCATGCAGGCCTGTGCCAACTATGTGGTTAATAAAATTACAAGAGCGGGTTAGAGAACGTTCTTCATAGGCCACAAACTCAAAAGAAATGTTGACTGGGGAAAAAAAAAATCTGTGCCAAGTATGTTAGTATAAAAAAAGGAGCGTGGTGAGTAAATTATAGATGGTGCCAGAGGCGCAGTTTGAAAAGCCAGACATTTATGAATGAGAACTAGAAAATCCACACACAAAAGCATGGATATGTGGAGGGCTCTGTTGCCTCATGCACAATCAACTGGAAAATATTTTACTTTTTCAGATTTATGTTTTATTCCTTTCCACTAATGAAAATGAAACCTTCCTTAAATATGCTCTACTCTCAAAACAACAGAGCCACATTTGGTCTGCCATTGCTATGCAGGCTCGCAAACCAGAAAGTACATAGGTAGATGAGAAATGTGGGTGTAAGTTTTCCTCCCTAGTGCAGATTAACCTCAAGCCCATGGAAAGAACAGAAGTACTTGTGGCACCTTAGAGACTAACAAATTTATTAGAGCATAAGCTTTCGTGGGCTACAACCCACTTCTTCGGATGCATATAGAGTGAAACATATATTGAGGAGATATATATACACACATACAGAGAGCATGAACAGGTGGGAGTTGTCTTACCAACTCTGAGAGGCCAATTAAGTAATTGGCCCCATGTTAAAGAGATGCTCTCTGAGGCACAATCCCTCCCTGTGCTCCCCCAGGAAAGTGTGTCTCTGCACCACCTCCTACTAAAGATGAACCTTAAAGATATGATCTCCCCACAGAATGCCCTTTGCCCACCAATGGAAACTACAACTCACTTAGCAAGAGATGACTGGTGCCAGCTGAGAGTAGAGGGGGCACAATTTAAAAGTTTCCCCCAACAGCTTGAGTCATGCCCCCCCCCAGGCGTGTCCCCCTCTTACCCTCAGTGGCCCCTCCCTGAAGCTCCCAGGTATTAGCTCCACAGGGAGAGACAGCAGCTCTCCTTGAAGCTCCCAGCTGTTTGCTGCTTCCTCTCCCCATGGCCACAGCTCCCAGCTTGCCAGCTACAGAGGCTGTCTTGCAGGGAGGGAGTGGGGCCAGCAAACCCTGGCAAAAATCTGGGGGGGCACGTGACTCCCCACATGTCACCTGTCCTAATTTTAGGTGCCTCAATTTCTGAGTGTTCAGTTTCTGATACCTGGGGCCTGATTTTTATTTCCAACTAACATCAACTGGAGGTGTGGGTATACTGCATCTCTGGAAGATCTGGCACTATATGTCTCAATTTGGACCCCAGAAATCAAAGTATACTTAGTTAGTGGCTACCCTCGAAAATGCAGGCCCAAGTCCCCAGCATTTCATATTGCATTATCAGTGAAAGTCTGGGGAAAGGGATGTCCCCTCCAACTCTTTCTAAATGTAGTCAGATTTGTACTTAAATGTGTTTGTGATGAAAGCAATTTTCAAAGGTTTCATCCGAAAATTGAGAATTCCCTTTTGTCACATCCTACAAGTTTCACACTTGGTACCTATTGTTCCACCATTCTAGAAAAGCAGAAGTTACCCATACATAGATAGATCAGATACAGACGTAGCCTTCGGGTAATCTAGGCCTACGCTATTTAGGATTTATAAATTGTGATCTGTACCCTCAATTTCACCTGGGAGGTTACTGGCAGCCACCACAGAAAGTGAGCCAGAGATGTGATATGCTTTTGCTGGCACAGTTTAGTTAGATGGCAGGCAGCTGCCTTCTGGACCAATTGGAGCTTCTGAGTGGCTTTTGCAGATAATCCCAGAGAATGTCTATGGCAAAGGTCTAGTTTAGAGGGAATGAAGGTATGGATGACAAAAATGAAGACTGTACGTGAAAAGAAGGACAATAATTTTCTTTGCCAGCTATTCCGAAAGAAAGATATTTCTGGCCAGTGACGGAATCTAAGGGTCTAGAAGTATTAATGAATATTGATGATTGTGAGTCACTTTGACAATGGTCAGGCAAACACCCTCTATTTGTGTAGTGGTTATTAACTTCCCCAGATACAAAAAACACCTGTCACAGCTGAGCAATTCACTTCCGTGTTGTCCAGGTTGAGCTTTATCAAATGGCTTTCAACTCTGGGTGCACACTGGGAAGGCCTGTCAAGGGCTATATATGGGTCTGATGAAAAAGAAATATAGAGATGAGTTTCCTCAGCACACTGGCAATGATGGAGTTTATTCAGTCCCATATTAATTATTATCATTATCTTTGCCAGTGATTTCACTTTGATACTGCAGAGAGGGTGGTAGTGATGTCTGAAGTGCAACTAGGACCGCCAAATGGGACAACAGTTGGAGCTCAGTACAATAGTAACAGACATTCCAAGCATAATGCAATTTTCTTTTGTTCTTTTCTCTTGCATGGTAAGACCACCAATAGTTACAGCAGAGTTATTCCTGTAATGACTATTGCATATGGGTGTTTTCATAGAAGTCCAATGAAGAATAAAACCTGCTGTTCCTTGATGGGACAAAATCTTTCCATTATGACCTCATGCTTTCTTTACCAGAGCAAGCAGGGTGATTATATTACACGACCAGATTGTCATGCAGCTTCAGTTAAATAAATGCACTGTTTTCTTCATCAAATGAATTTAAGGGGCACCAGAACAACAGCAGCAGGCAAGATAGATTCTGACTGTAGGAACGGCTTAAATATTCTGAGATGAACCTTACTTTAAAAATGGATTCTTCTGCTGTCAATCCAGAAATTACTTGGAAGTTTAAAAAAACTTTCTATCAACTGTAAATTTTTGCAACTTTCATTTGTGAAGAAAAAAAAACCCTACAACTAGTGACAGGGAACAATTAATAAAACCACTGCAAATAAGGCAGGAGCCAAATGAAAAATGAGAGAGAGGAATCCATATCATAGAACAAAATATAGTGATACGGTCAAATTGACATATCTCTAGAGAGTCAGTGAAGCCTCCTCGCTAGCTAAAGAGGAACAAAGATCTCTCTGAACAATTCAAGAAATATTAGAACTTTATAAAATGAAATAAAATAGTGAAGGGATGCCAAGCAAAATGAGAGAATTTTTAAAAATCCAACAGATACAAGCACAGATGGCAGCAGTTGTCACCCCTAAGACAGATGGGAAAGTTCTAAATGTGATGTACCTAAAAGACAGTCTTTGCATCACATTGCCTAAGCAATGTGCCTGGAAGAGATGAAGGTGCCATAAATAAGCAGATGACTATCAGTGGCTACCAAAATACTTACAACGTTTAAGTCTGTTGCCTTAAAAAAAAGTCTCCGAATTTTTGTTCAGAATTAGAAAGTTTGTTATCTCTACCACCTGCTAATTTAGTTAACTGTAGTTCTCCAAGTATGGATGAAGATCCTATGCTAGACATGAAAATTTGCCTCACCCTATTCCATGGAAAACCAGATTTTCTAATAATCAAAACAGAAAATAGACTAAAATAGGTAGAAAGAAGGTAGACTAAAATAACAAGGTAAAAAAGGATGCCTGGAGTCTTCAAGACAGCATGCATAGGTGCCATTTGCATCTTTGCTTCTATGCACATATCACTGAGAGCATACATTTCATTTCTTTAAAAAAACTCCATGAATTTGGGACAGGTCCAAAAGAAACAAAGCAGAGCTCCCTTTTGGGAACAATTTCTACAGCACAAGTCAGACAGTGAGATTTATTAGGCTGAGGAATAATCTTCCAAGGGAAGAAGTGAAACTCTCATAGCTGAGACCATTGAAGACTAGCCTGGACAATTCACTAGAAAATATACTACAGGGACCAATCCAACATTGAGGAGGATGGAATAGATGTCTGAATAGGTCTTTTTCTTCTCTAATTTCTGTAAGGTGGCTGTGGCCAGTCTAATATGATTTAGCTGGAATTGAATTTAATACATTTTCATTTAGGACTTAGGGAAGATTTTGACAAAAGACAGAGGATGAGATTTTCAAAAGTGTTTATAAGGAAGTTAGGTTCCCAACTCACATTGAATTCCCAAGGAATTTGGGTGCCTAACTACCTTAGGCCCCCTTGAAAATACCAGGCAGAAATTTTTCTTTCTGGCCCTTTGACATAATCTGGTCCTAATATTGAATCTCTTCCTACCTGAAGTATAGACTCAGTATGAAGGAGGTTCTCTCAACAAACAGTAAAGTCATTCAGTTATGTGTGAAGTTTGCATCACTAATATAACACATGTCCTAGTTTGCTTGGTATCCTAAAGAAATGAGATCTTATTGGAAATTCTCTCCAAGGAGACTGGCATTATTTGGAACTTACTGCTAGAGTAAATTAATCTTATAACCCAATATAGGACTAAAACATGAAATCATATACAGCAGGTTTCGATGAAATGGAAAACTTAAAAAAACCCCATATACACCAGAGAATGTGTCTTTAGTATAAATGGCTAATTTTTCATAGGTATGTCCACAAACACCCTTGTAATCTCTCTGAATAGATTGGGCCAGTAGCCCCCTACCATCTCACCATATTGTACAATCCAAATGTTCTGCTGACACTGCAATAATCACTAGACCCCTTCAGAAGGAGTGTAATGTTTGTTAGGCTTCTAAGGTGAGGGATGGGAAGTACAGAAAGCTCCCCTCTCTTTTCCACTCCACCCTCACCTCCTACAGAAATGCTTTCCTCTCTTTTTCTTTGCTTTTCTCCCTTATTTTGTCTGCTCTCAATAGGTAAGGATCCTCCCACCTCCCTAATCCCTCCAGTGAAAGCCAGAAGGGAGGTTCCACATAGTGACCTGAGAGTCTCATGGCCTACCTCTACCCCCAACACATTGTAGGCCCATTTTCTAAGCTGTCTAGCCAGCACAGTATCAGCTTCACTTATTTCCCCCCCCCAAAAGAGCCCTTAACTAATGTCACCAAATATGCTGTGAACTCTCAAAAACCCAACTTTCACCATCAAATATGGGCAGGAAACACAATGAGTGTATCTCAAGACAGAAGGATAAGGATACTTTCTGGTGGATATCAACAGTCCCAATAGTTTTATTAATGGTGGGCCTGAAGCAACCTGATTTTCTGTTTCAAATGAGATCTAGTGACTCCCCTTTATTTAGAACTACTAAGAACCAAAGCCAGAGCTATGTATCTGTCCCATCCACTTAGTATTCATTTGGTTATGGTCCATCTGGGAGATGCCGCTATGGACCCTCTTCATTTTGCATAATCAGGAATTTTTTTTCTGACAGAGGGGAAAACAGCTTCTGCATAGTTAGGGAAATTAACTTCTGTGTATACTTTATTGGCTTTATGACAACAGGCCATCACTCAATACTCACCAAGTCTAAAAGTAAAAGATCCCTAATCCGCCTACATGTTCCAAGGTACCAAAAACAGCCAAAAGCATGTAGGGTAATTATCCAAAAGATGGTTACAACAAACCAGCAGAAATTAATGTACACTTTATGAGCAGAAAAAAACAACCAATAGCAAAAAAAACAGATTAATAGGGAGTATAGCGATTCCCATTAGTAAATCAGCACGTAAAGTAATGTTTCCACATACGGAAACAGTAAATTTCAATTTGTCTGACATATAGTTTAGAACAAAACAAGAAAGAGTAAAATCAAAGTTTCAGCACATTTTATATGTTTTATCTCCAGAACAGTCTACCCTAAACGGCACACAGAAAGGCAGCCAGTCTCTGCGAACAGCAAAGTTTAAGAAATTTCAAGGGCACAGAAAAGTAGTCACACCCGTTACACACTTAAAATACACCATATTTACCAATGTTTTTAGACACTGCAGTTATTTCCTGGACTAAGCATAGAGAAAACTGGTGATATCTTGGATACCGGTGTGGTAACCATTGGCAAATGAAGATGTTTTAATGGTGACTCCTGTAAAGTAAGACTTCAGCTGGCACTTGCTAAAAAATAAAAACTTTCCAAGTTGTGAAGAAAATAAATTGGGAAATTAACTATCCCTTTTCTAGCACCAAAACATTATGCAAGAACTGTGTGTGAAGATTCCAAAAGTTCAAGAAATTGATAAAAAAAAATACATCTTTAAACCCCAATTTTCTTCTGCTTTGTGCATTAATCCTGCTCCCCTCTCTCTTTTTTGCTTCTACTTTAAAACAGCATAAAAAAAACCCAGTCATTCAGAATCAGCAACCAATAATTCTACAGATTAGAGCAGAGTCAAACTCTCAGGTTAGTTCATCTGAGACAAATTCAAAACTGATATTCCAAATCACTAGTTGTAAAAGAGCAAATGGTTCTTATGCTGTAGAGGTCACATAGTGGTCAAAAGTAAATTCTCAGGGTCAATTAAGGCCTACATCTTCTTAAAAGATATTTGCTCTTCAGACATTTCTTCCAGTGGTCTACAAATTCATCTGTATTCCCAGATTAAATCTTCCTGTTTATGGACAACTCAGGAGGTTTCAGAGAAGTGTTAGTGAAGAAATGTTACCCTATCCCCATTTTAGGTTCTCTTTCATGGAATAAAGACATTTCCTCCAGTCTTTGTAGTTGATATTGGGGATATATTACAGTACTCTACAAGTGCACATTTTTGTCTATTTCTGCTCTGGACAAAGTATCAGTTCCTGTAATGATGTCCTGCAACATACTCCTGATAAATTCAAGCAGGTCTGTCTCTTCTATATCTTCTAACAGTACATACATTAATTAGTTTTGGTCAATTTTCTGAATCTAGATTTAATCTAGGACTGAGGTCAGGCAAGAACTTTTGGTATGAAAGTCATTCAATCTCAACAATAGTATTGCTGACTTTCTATGATTATTTCAGATGCCCAATAGTCAGTGGCGACTCTATGTTTTTTGCCGCCCCAAGCACGGCAGTCAGGCGGCCTTCGGCTGCACACCTGCGGGTGGTCCGCTGGTCATGCGGATTTGGCGGTGTTTCTGTGGGTGACCTGCCGGTCCCGCGCCTTCGGTGTACCCGCCGCCAAATTGCCACCGAAGCCGCGGGACCGGCGGACCTCCCGCAGGCATGCCGCTGAAGGTTGCCTGACTGCCGCCCTCACGGTGACCGGCACGCCGCCCCCTGCGGCTTGCCGCCCCAGGCACGCGCTTGCTGCGCTGGTGCCTGGAGCCGCCCTTGCCAATAGTACATTTTAATGGAATCCATTGACTTAATTGGGACTTTTCACGCGAGCAAAACTGCATGTCTGAGCTCTTGGTTTTCAGCTGGTTGACCATATGTCCTTTTTAGTCACTAGCAGGACTCCAGCACTAAATGGACAGCCAGAAGTGAAAATTTTCTTTAATTTTTTTAAGTTTCTGTTCCTTGAATTCACTTTAAAATGTCATGTTACCAGTTTCATTTTATGAACGTTACATTTTTTTTAGACATAGTGCAAAACCTCCAAGTACCCAGGAATGCTTGTTTATTTTATTTATTTTTAAATACCAGAGCGTGAATGAGAGGCCTTAACAAAAGCAAATGAACAAGACATCAAACTGTGAGGGCCTGATGCAAAGCCCACTGAAGTTACTAAAAGGACTCCCACTGACTTCAGTGGGCCTTGGACTGGGCCATAAATGCTGCATTAAGTGTTGAACAAGTTTAAAGGTCTCCACTCTGTGTTCAAGTGGAATAGTGCAAAACCATTTTAAATTGTATGATCCTTTCTCAGTCTACTGGATTACGTTTGGCAATCAAAGGATACACTAAATACATATCTACTGTGTATGAACACAGATGTAACTATACATAAGTGTGCATTCATGTCGGTATTACAGTTATAATAAAAGGGTTTATACATCTGTATAATCTACAAGTGAATACTATCTCCCAACAGCTGCTGCTGCTGCCTACTGCCTCCAACTTTTAGCTATGGCATACTATAAACATAATATTATGACTGCGGGCAATTAAAACAATAATTTTATATTCATTCATGATGGAGAGCATGCACATGCTACCCTGGGCACTGCTTCACATGGCAGATGTTACATCCCTTATAAATGATGTTTTATAATCTAATAATTCAGCAGCAGCCACACCCAGTAGGTATTCACACTCTAGATTTAGGCCTCGATTATACATGTGACTTTAGTAGGGCTCTTGTGGGTGCACGCAGGACACATGGCTGGACTGGAGACCTAGTTTCCACCTCTAGTAGCCTGAGCCAGGGGGAAAAAAGGCAATTTTGTGGGCCATGCTAGCCTTAGTAAGGAGCAGATTCTGCTTTGGAGGTTAGGGTGGTGGGGACGCAGGACACTTTTCTATGGGAAAATCTGATTTACCACAGAAGCCTGCTCTAAGAACTTAAAAAACCCCTAACTCCAGCTCTTCAAGGGGGGCTTTAGATAAGAGAAGAGTCTTGTAAATGAGCTCCCTGCTTTCTAGTAGCGCCTACAATTCTTCCTTCTCAGGAATGGGTTATTTCTTGGCCTGGAGAGGGAGCAGGGAGCGGTGATGTTAGGTGATAATGTTGTTTTGCACATATCTGGCTTTTTTTTTTTTAAAGTTCAAAGCACAATTCCAATCTGCAAACACACTGAGGATTTGGAGGCCCCAAACTGTAATATGGTGTGTGACCTCTGATGACTCTTGGGAGGGAAGGGGGTTGTGTTGTCTAATTGTGTTTTTAATATGAATATCTTAATTAATTTAGTGTCAAAATGCATCCAGCTAGACTACGTCTGACAGAAGCCACTGGTGGGAGGTCAATACATTTAAAATGTTTATGTGCATGTTAAGGAATGAGACTGCAGGCAACTGTAGTGGCTGCCCCAAGAGAGCAACTCATTACACTGATACTTCTCAGTCACACACCCAGCTGTAAGGACATCACACTACTACCTCATTAGTCTACCAAGATACCGAATGCCTCCAGAGACCTAATGAACCAGAGTTTCAGCTGGTGTAGCTTCACTGAAGTCCAGGGAGCTATTCTGATTTACACCAGCAGAAGACCTGGCCCTTCATTTTTAATTTTCTTCTGCCCTACTCCTAGAAAGCACGCAATGCACAGAACTAATGTAGGTTTTTCATCAGGCATGGAAAGTGAAGCAGATTCACTGATGAAGTTCATGAAGTTCATGAAGTAAAAAATCTCCCCCCACACCTCCCATGTACCACACTTTTCATTTCTATTGTCAATCCTTTGTTTTCTGCTATTTGTTGCTTTCTGCCCTCTAGAGAGAAACCGTCTTTCCCCCACCTATCACCTACAGAATATCAACAGGAGGCTTTCTTCTTCAAATAATAATAATAATAATAATTAATAATAAATTAATTAATAACAACATTAACTGAAATTGTTCCATACATGAGAAAAATCCTGAGTCACGACTGGCTGAAAACAGTCACAAACGGAATTAGTAAGTTTCTAACATTTACCTCCTCTAAGGTCAGTAAAATTGTGGGTTGAAACAATGTTAACCAATCAGCTCTCATAAAAATGAGGGTATCTTGACTGGCCACTGCCAAGTTCAGTGAAAACTATTTACTCCTTTTAATTGAATGAGATCCCATATGCATTTTTTCCATCCTGATGGGATCATCAGTGGTAAAGTCTTTTTTTCCCCCCTGGACATCTAATTACATTTTTTTCTTCTGCTAGAATGTTAGTTTCAAGGGGAAAAACTGTTTCACTTTTCAACTCCTGGCTATAATGGAAAGTTTTCTAGACAAATCCTGAGACACATATTCAGAATGTATGTAACATACAGAGGCCCAGGCCCTCAGCTGGTGTAAACCAATGTAATAATCTTGGGTTCAGTGAAGCTATTCCAATTTACACTAGTGAGGATGGCCCACAATGACTACCCATTTCTGTGAATACTAACAGTTATTGCCTGTCAAGAAAATATGACCTAGTCTGCTTTATCCTTGTCAGTGTCTACCAGTTAGAAGAGCTGGTTGAAAAAATTATTGGAATTTTGTTTCAGCAGGAACTTTGTATGTACACATGCATATACCTCCATTCATTGAAACTGCCACTGGAAGTTTTATGTACTCTAATTTACTCTGATTTTTCGCAAGTGCTGACTAGCATTCACAGCTTCCATTGACTTCATTGGCAGCTGAGGATATTCAGCACCTCTGAAAACCTGCTCATAGATGTACAAGGAGAAGAAAATAACTATAATTGAGTAAACAAAGATTTACTCAAACTGCTAAACCTTTTTTTTAAACGAACTTCATGATGCTGCATAGTGTAACAAACACTCAGTTGAAACTTCTGTTGAATATGCTGGTGCTTAAATGCCATAGGCCTGTCTACACTAGCACTTATGTCGTCCAAACTTTTGACTCTCAGGGGTGTGAAAATACCACCCCCCCCCCCCCGAGCAACATAAGTTTTGCTGGCATAAGAGGTGGTGTGCATAGCGCTATGTTGGTGGGAGACGCTACCACCACGCATTGAGCTGGTTTAATTATGTCGATGTGAGAGCTCCCTCCCGCCAGCATAAGGTGGCTACATGAGCACTCTTCCAGCAGCACAGCTGTAAGAGCTTGTAACTGTAAGCTTGTAACTGTAGCCATGGCCATAGTGATAAGCACCTTGGAAATGCCAAAGATAAACAGGTATTGAGTAGTCACACATACACCCCCCTGTAACCTCCTCCCTTGCATTTTGTCTTTCTTCCTGCATGTCCAGGACAATGAATGCTCTTTAGCTGTAATTAAATGTTCCCCAGGTAATATGTATCCAGCACAACCACTAATGTGCAATAAATCTAGTAATACATGAGTGATTACTCACCTCATCAACTTGAGGTTCTTGAGCTTGAGGAGCATTGGGGACAGGGGAATCACAGTCTGGGCTATAATGCTCACAATAGTCATACGCTGCTCTGGGATCGGCTACAATCAACAGCTGCTGGATATCACCCTGCAGATCAGCATAAATAGATTAAATTAACAAAAACAAATATCATCATTGCAGGTCACAGTAGAAAACAGGAAGTGTAAAGCATATATCAGATGCTTCATTATATGCATCAAATAATATTTAAATAATCTATAGATGACTTAATTTCAATTTAGACTTTTTTGCCATTGACCTGAATGAGGCCAGGAGTGCATTCTAGAACTTTTTGAACAGCCATTTTGAAATCTTTTTTTCCCTCCACTTGTTTTTAATGTTTTGGTTATCCAGTCAGGGAGCAAAAACATGTCATCTAGGTGAAAGTCACACACCACTCATGGTAAAATAATCAAGAGAAACCATTTGTGAATAACTGATATGATGAAATATATTTGCATTTAATCCACTTATTGTATCAAAAAAAAATTTATTGTCAACATAACACAGTTTTTTTTGTAATTCCAAAGTTGAGGACATGTTCTTGAAGTCTCATTTGCTGTCAGTAAACACATTCAGCTCCCATAAGTGTTAATGGGATTTATTAATGCATTTCAAAGGCAGAATAAAATTCCTATGATATCAGTAAAATCATTAAGAAATACATTCTCAACTTATTAGGAATTGATCTGCTTGTAACATCTTCAAGCAAATAAAGCTCTTCTTTATTGTTTTAATCTTATTTTTTTTACACTTTGATTAATTCACAGTTGGTCCTGCCACTCCTCCCTCATTAGTCTTTATAGTCCAGTAATCTACCAAAGACAACAGATACACAGTAGCTATTCATGCTTAAGTTTTCTTGACTTAATTACATTTACAGTATTTGTATATATTGCTTCTGCTATTCTGAATGACAGCTTTACCAAATATTGTTGGTCAGATTGAAGAGCTACGTAAATTTATATCAACTGGACTAGCTGTAAATCTCTGCTTGAACATTTTATCTATTTGGAAGTGAGGGGGCTGGGAAGATACAACTCCTGAGCTATCATTTTCATGCAGTTTTCATACTTGGTCAGTGGGAACAACTAGTCTAAATTCCTAGGATTTAATTCGGGGCACTTCCTACTGCCAGCATGAAGCTCAGCATGCAAGCGATCAGCACTGTAATTCCAAGAGTTTGTATCACAACTGTACTACAAAACGGAGAGTAAAAGAAAAAGAAAAAAAAAAGCTAAAATCAAACCCAATCATGGTCTCTTTCAATGAGAAATGGAACTACAATAAGTGATATCTGAAAATACAATATGAAATGTATCAAAACAAACGCTTTACCAGTTAACACAGAATGTTATTTTCTTATCTATCCCTGTGTATAATGTGTAAAAACAACATCATACCAGAAAAGACCCACTACTCTGGATAGCAAAAATAGCACTGCTGAGAGCCCCTGCAAGAATCATATGTTGATCATTTTTTAAGGCAAGCTTTCTGGTTTCCTAGTTTATTTCTTAATGTAGTGACACCATTTAAACTACTTAAAGAAAATCTGCCAACATGTCCACTGTAAAATCCTATTTTCATGGGTTTATTATTCAGGCACAAATATAATCTTGCTGAAACTTAGCATATGTTCTAGGCCAAATCCCATAAGTACAATTTTTTTCCTGAAATGGAATTTAGGGGTTTTTGGGTGGTTCTATTACTTGATGTTTTTTAAACATGTACCTTAACAATAACATTTTATTCTATTTTTACAAAAATGAAAAAAAAATCCCCTTACCAGTTTGCTTTTGCAAGTTAATAAATTAATAAAATATTGCAAATGCAAAATTTACAAAAGAGCTGTGAAAATTCACAATTATCTCAAAGCGTTCAAAGTGACTGTAAACCTCTTAATAGCTATTTTTTTAAAATTAACAGAAGTTGAAAATTTTTCCATGTACATATTTTGGAGAAATTAACAACTTTATACAGTTTTGTTTCCATATAAAAGGAAAAGTTACAGAAAGCAATCCCCCCAAATCCTTCCAGCTCTGCTCGTAACTAAAAAAACCTTTGCTTTTCTACAATATTTACCAAAGCATTTAATATATTCATACAATATTTGCCAAATTGTTTATCATATTATCTGAGCTGATATATTTAGTTAATTTGCAGTAACTGAATATGCACCTCAAATCTACATACAGTACCTGTTAATGCAAAAAGTTTTATTCAGTGAAACAGCCTATGAAATAAATGCAATACGAGACAGTTACAGTCAGGTCAGTTGTCAGAATAATTCTATAAATATTGTTAGAAGTGTATTGATAGACAACAGTCTAGCAAACAGACATGTGACCTCTCATCCAGCTCTGTCATTAACTCTGTAACATGATGTAGGATAAGACTCTTAATTTCCCTGTACCTCACTTTCCCTGTGTGTAGAATAGGTCTATTAATACTTTCTGATCTTTGTTAAGTACTTTGAGACCTACACATGAAAAGTACTATATATGTGCTAAATATTTATCATAATTATTCTTAAGGTAGACCTTAAAAGGTGCAACTTACTCCTGTGAGTGGCTGTGCATAGTAAGTGTATGACTAATGCCTGAAGCTCCAGTACTAAGTGTTCCTGGAAAGAGTAAACAGTTGTTCTTATACCCTGTTGCGCCTCCCCTTTCCCCCAGCCAGATCAATACTGAGTGAGTGAAGGGAAGGGGCAAGCTAGAGGGAGCAAGCAACCAAATGAGTCAATTTTGGTGGGGAGGAACCCAGATAGTTTGAGTTCTCTGAAGACCCTGGCCCTTATCCTGCTGGACTCCAGCCAGCTCTCTGTTCCTTGGGTGAAAAAAAGGCAAAGACTATGAAGAATCCCCAGTTCAGATAGCCTGCTGTGGACTACCTAGCTGCTTGTATTCTTGAGATGCCCATGTAGATCAGCATCCACACTGTGGCAGTTGTTATGAGTACACCAGGGAATACCTCAGAAGCCACTGTTTATTTAGATAGATAGTTAAGTTTAAGCAAAGCCATTGGGATAAGACAGTCGGTCAGCTGGATTTTGCTTTGCACTGGATTTACACACCACAGAATTTTGGCACAGGACTATTGTGTAAGACTATACATTTATACAGAACAAAAAGCTCTTTGTTGTTATCATTTGGTTTAGATTGTTTAAAGATATTCCTGATCCACTGATTGCACTTTCCAGCACTGCCCATCTGCCAGGGATAGGTCCACATAAAAGGGGAGCTCAAAAACCGTTAGAGAGCATTCCGTTTCTACTCAGGCAGCTATGGCCACCATTCTGAGGTCTCAGGACCCAGTGGTCCAGCCAGCCAGGAATGTGGGAGGTGTCAATACATTGATTGATTTTCTGTTTGCTTTACTGAGAATTACCTTTTCCTTTTCTTTCCTTCTTTCCCTTCCCTTTGCCCCAATAAACATATTCCTTTTGTGCTAGGAGGTAATGCTGTTTGCATTCTGATTGGCTTCTTGGCTTCTTAGAATACTTGTATATTGTACTGAAATTGTCCTTGGAGGCAGGGTGACACCCTTTGTATATATATTATCATGAATGCTGGAAGCACTGTTCTGACACCACTGTTCTAGTTATTACTGAACAGACGGAACCACAGATTGGTCAACAATATCATCCCAACCTACAAGCTCAGGCTCCAAATGCACATTCAGCTGGTACTCCGTCTGGCATCTACAATCTAAATGCCTTAATATTTTAGTAATCAGTTTTGGGTAATATTTTTATAGTCATTTATTTGACAAATATACATTCGTTTTCTGTTTAAGAATTATCCACAAAGAGACTTTGATTTTCACAAATGTATTCATTGATTGTAAATGTTTGTCTTTATGACAACATATTTCAGCCATGTGAACAATGTATAAGTATTCATTTTTCCTACACTTTCAAACCCAAGTCCCTAAAGTTTTTCTCCTAATGGCCTCATTTTCAGAAGTGCAGATTACCCAAAATTCTAGCTGAAGTTAACGTGAGCTGTGGGTCATTGACACTTTTGGAAATCAGACTCGATATCTGTACTTAGGCACCTAAATGATCCCTGTGTTGCACTATCCCTGAATAAAATTTGCAGGACAAAAGATGACTCTCATAGCAAAAAAATATGAGAGGGGGCACAAGAGAAAAGAGTTGCAGAAGTGGAAGGAAATGTACAAACCTCTTCCTTCAACAGGGAGGGCAGAGACTGGACTGCATAGTGTTGTTGGTTGTATTTAAAAGGAGTTTAGGTGAGCTAAAAAATCTAATGGAGGCCCAGAGGAAAGGTTGCAGACAGCGTTTACTGAGACAGACAATCTGATTACTATATGGTATTAAGGTTCTCATTCCATTTAACAGTTTGAGTGGCACTAAAGTCACAATTATGCAAAATTTCCTCACAATGTCAGCTCATTGCTTTAATTCAGGCAATCCTATCCATGAAAGGATGTACAGATGCTGTGCAAGGAGTTTTCCAAATCCAGAGGTTTGGTGAACCAGGTCTTCCTTCCCTCTTCCTACAGGATCTGATATTAGAGATGCGTAGGAGGATGGTATAAAGACTACTTTACTTTGGGTCAATGATGATAAACTTATATATAAGTTTTCAAACATTGTTTAGCAGGTAAATATCATTACCTCCATTATAGAGGTGAGAAAATTGAGGTCTAGGGAGGCTAAATAACATAGCCTAGGTCATATAGACTCCAGTTCAGCAAGGTACTTAAGCATGTACCCTACTTTAAGCACATGAATAGTTCTCTTGAACTTAATGGGATTACTGATGTGCTTAAAGTTAGGCATCAGTTTAAGTAGTTTGCTGAATTAGGACCTCAGTCAGTATCAGAACCAGTGCCTAAATCTCTATGTCAAGGTAAGTGATTCATTCATCTCCACTGACCCTCAACTATATAGTGGGAATAGTGATGCTTACATGGCTGTGGACATCTTAATTCCTTTGTATTTGGGGATTTGGTTTATAATTAAAAGCACTGAATCTGATCCAAAGCCCACAGAAGTGTTTCAGTTAACTTCAGTGGTCTTTGACTCAAGCCCATAGTCACAGATTTTCAGATGGAGAACCTAAGATACAATTTGGTGAAATAACTAACTTGCCTGGATAGCATTATGATTTAGGGGATAAGACATAGTACTAATTGTCAACAGACCAGGATTCCAATCCTGATTCTGATAATGAATTGTTCTGTAACCTGTGTAACGTCACTTAACCTCTCTAACCTCCATTTCCTTGTATGTGAAATAGGGATATTGATATTCACTTACTAACATTGTTTGTAATGTGATCAATAAGTGCACTTTATTATTAAAGTCAGTCACTGGTAAAGATGGTAACGTAATAGAGAAGCTTCTTGTTGCCAGCCATTTGCTTAGTCCATGTGGCATTTGGGGGTCTCCTCCCCGTCCTAATTAAAGATAACCCAACACTTAGCAATTATTTCATAGCATGACTAACTGGATGGTACCAGAAGCATAACAAAACTAGTGTCAGTCACCATATGAAGAGGATCTTAGAGAGAAACACCAATATCTTCGGTTTTCATATACCGGTAAAGGTATAACAATTCCAAGGTGCCTTTTCAAACTGTTCATCGAGCAGTAGAATCTTCACTAAATCACTAGAAACCCTAAAGCTCTGGATACATGCCAACCTCCTCTAATTAGCTGTTTGACAGTAAAACCGTAGACTCCAAATAACAGCAGTCTAGACAGCCTGGATATTATTACTATAGAATTTAGAAAAACCTGCTGCAGAATTCATTTAATCTTCCTGCAAAAGCCTGAGGGACTGAAGAGTTCTGCTGGCCTTTAATATAATATTCCATATGCCAGGTCCATTGCATAATAATAACAGCAAGACGTTTTACTAAAAGCCTGCCAACTTTAAGCACTGTGAAAGCAATAAATTATGAAAGCAATAAATTGTGAAAGCAAAATTCTATACAGGCCCAAGTTTCCATAGAATTCAATGTCCTCTTGATGCTGAAACCCCATATTCACACTAGCATATTCTGAGCTTTAAGAAAAGATTTGTTATTTCAGAATAAAAAATTGTATATCTTTGCAACATGGAACAAAGCTGTCCTTAGATCCTACACACAATCGGCTACTCACACACATCCCAAGGAAACGTAGCCACCTCTAGATAGAATGCAGCAATTTCTTAGAGATGGACACCAATACTACTCAAGACAGGAAGTCAAGGATATCATATGTAATTGAAACTGCTGGGGGGAATTACTGTAGCCCAAACTAGAATTTGTTCTTTTGTCAGTGAGTTTTCAGGAATCCAATTTTATTTCTCATCCAAACATCTGCACCTCACACATTTCCCCATAAACAACATGATGCACTAAGTCAGTAATGACAGCCAAAAGAATAGTGCTAT
This sequence comes from Terrapene triunguis, assembly GCF_002925995.2. Taxonomy (NCBI): domain Eukaryota; kingdom Metazoa; phylum Chordata; order Testudines; family Emydidae; genus Terrapene; species Terrapene triunguis. Next base: position 30,026,737 of record NW_020664561.1, on the reverse strand, counting down.
GTGCCCCTGTACTAACCACGTCTTGTAGCACCATTCGTTTCTTTGGAGGTCTCCCTCCTTATCAGATCCAACCCTGAAACACATTCTATTATAAGAAGCAACACTGCATAATATACTTGTAATTTAGTGGTAGTTCCTCTTTCCAGGCCCCAGCCTGAGAAACAAATGAGCAGTAGTGATCTCAAATGGCTGATGAAAAGAAGGCTCCTTCATTCATCCAGGATATAGAGCAGGAGTGGATATGCCCAGTGGATGCTAAACAACACTCAGAGCAGGAGTAGTCTCCCATACACCCACTGCTCAACAGACAAATGGATTAGGGTTGTCAACTTTCTAATCGCACAAAACTGAACACCCTGCCCAGCCCCGTACCTCTCCCCTTCCCTGAGGCCCCTCCCCTGCCCCACCCCTTCTCCAAGGCTTTGCCCCCTCTTGTTCCATCTACCTTCCTCTGTTGCTCACTCTCCTCCACCCTCACTCACTTTCATTGAGTAAGGGCAGGGGGTTGGAGTGTGGAAAGGGGGGTGAGGGATCTGGCTGGAGGTGTGGGCTTTGAGTGGGGCCAGGGATGAGGGGTTTGGGCTGTGGGCGAGAGCTCTGGGCTGGAGCAGGGGGTTGGGGTGAGGACTCCGGCTGGGGGTGCAGGCTCTGGAGTGGGGCCAGGGATGAGGGGTTTGGGGTGCAGAAGGGGGCTCAGGGCTGGGGCAAGATGATGTGGGAGTGGGGGTGGGCTCCAGGAGGGAGTTTGGGTGTGAGAGAGGACTCCGGGCTGGGGCACGGGGTTGGGGTGCAGGAAGGGGTGAGAGGTCTTGGCGGCGCTTACCATAGCTCCCAGGAAGCGACCGCCAGGTCACTGCGGCTCCTAGGTCCCTGGGAGGCCAGGGAGGCTCCACGCGCTGCCCTCGCACCCACAGGCACCACCCCCACAGCTCCCACTGGTCATGGTTCCCGGCCAATGAGAGTTATGGAGCTAGCCCTAGGGGTGGAGGCAGCGTACGGAGCCTCCCTGGCTGCCCATGTGCCTAGGGGCTGCAGTGACCTGGCGGCCACTTCCAGGAGACATGTGGAGCTAGGGCAAGCAGGGAGCCTGCCTTAGCCCCGGGCCCCCACTGCGCTGCCAACCGGACTTTTAATGTCCCAGTCAGCGGTGCCGACCAGAACTGCCAGGGTCCCTTTTCGACAGGGTGTTCCAGTCAAAAACCGAATGCCTGGCAACCCTAAAATGGTTACATGCAACTCAACATTCTACAGGAAGGCACCCCCTGCACCCCAGGTTTTTGTCAATATAATGTGTATGGTAATTTTTCTCCAACACCAAATGTGACAGTCAACTCAATATTGTGCAAGAATTCCCCATGGTTAAATAAGTAATCCCAGCTCACTGGCCCTTCACATTTATTTTTCTTGATTATATATGTAATATAGTCACTGGGGCACGGGGTTGGGATGCAGGAAGTTGCCTTTTTCCTGAGTCTTCAACATTTCACAGACAACAGAGTGTTAGTTTGTTTTTGTCCATCTCTAATTATTTTATTCTTCTAAAACTCTAGGGCTAGATCATGCCTTTGATGTATAGACTTAGGTGGGATGTGGAATGGAGCTGTATTACCCAGGGGAAACTCAAGAGAGGGACTATGACTCCGGCAGACTTTTTCTCTGAACTCTCTGATGTTCAGGGGACAGTGCAGGATACCTCATGGGATGTCTGGCCCCACTGTGTGAGTCAATATGGGGGTGGGAGGGCAAGGACATGATCATACTTCCTCCTCACTCCCTTTGGGGCAGTGTGTCCCACTGGCGGTCTATGGAGGCAGCACACCCTGTTCTTTCCTAAGCATGGGGACATAAGCATAGGGCAGGCAGGAAAAGATCTTGTGCTTCTCTGTTCCTACCCTATGTGCAAATGGGTCCAGAGATCATCTAGTCTTCAGAAAGATAACTGTATGCAAATTAATAATATGCAGTTAATATCCTTACTTTGCATTTAATAAGATAGTGTGCCTTTGACTTTGAAGATACCGTACTACCATGTTCCCTGCCTCACAAAACTGAAATATTTACAGCAAAGCTATATTGACCATGAGGGGAGGGTCTTTCTCTACAAAATCCACAGTGTACTGTTGCAGTGATCCTCTCTACTAAATGGTAGAGCTGAGATGTGGGCTGTGCTTCCTTAATACAATTATATGACAAACACCTGAAAACATTTTCTATTGCTATTTATCTTTGGAACTTCATTCACTGCACTTCTTAGAAAATCTGAAATTATCTATTACGCACAAGATCAAATGAGAGGATAATAAATCAGATCTGTAAAACTTACTGAGTTGATGTAACATGCAACACTATTGATGTCAAACTTAACAATACACTGAATTATAAACACTACAAAACATTGAATGATACACTGTATGCACAGTTCTTGGCTTCCTGAGTAAATGCAAACTAATTCCAGATTCCTCAAAAATAAACTTGAACTCTAAGCAATTACCAGAAGTCTGGCTTTCTTTTTTTCTAAACAGAGGGGAGAAGGTATAGTCAAAGCAAAACATTTTTTCTTTTTCCATGGTTGTTTGAATTTGGAAATGTAACAAAACAAACAATAAAACCCTATTACCCCTCCAATAATAAAAGGAAGAACAACAACAAAAAGCCACGTTGTAAGCTTTTGAAAAGAATGCTTCTTTTTATTAGATGCCTTTGAAATGGAAGATTTTTTTTTTTTTTTTTTTACTTTTTTTTTCATAAACTGAAAGCTGGCAGCATTTCTGGGTGTCTGTAGCATGAAGGCTGTTTCTAGACACTTGTGCCCAGAATCTATTACACATATTTTGCTTTATGTCCCATTTGTTTTCAAACATGAGTTATTCAGCTGTAAATGTAAACATCTGAAAGCTGATCCTTTTGACAGAATGCTATTTGATAAGGGTGACTTTGTAGAAAGTGTAACTGAGAAAACATACACAGACTAAATGTTGTTCTAGGAAACCCATCTGTAGGAATCAGAATGGGGGTTCAGTCAGAATTAGTATATTCACATTCTCCTAGTTAAAATAAACTTAAGCTTCTAAGGGCTACACTAATTTTTGGCACAGTCCTGAGCAAGTGATGGTACATAAGCTGCAGTAACCCAGGAGTCAAGGAGGCTGTGACTCAGAAACACACTCTGTTTTCTTCTGATACTGGTAATTTACTGCTGGTTTGTACCAGCATTATATTAAGCACTGGCTCAGCTATTCTGGCCAGCCAGTAGGGGACAGAGCCAAGGCCTTCTGCATTTCATACCTACCTGCTCCATTGAGTAGATAAGCAGGCAGGTAGCCTCATTTGCTCCTATGCAGCTGGACCCAACATCTGGGTACCCTGCACAGGATATATGAGGGATTCTGATTCCCCTGCATGGACTCAGTGTAAATCACAATCTAGCCCAAATGTCCTCCCATTGGGATAAATTCACAGACACTTAGTTTTTCTTCGGCTGCCTTCAGGATTAGGCCCACTTTTGTTTTAATTGAAATCAGGTTAAAATCCAGTATAAAACTCACTACCCTTTATTATCAAGGATTACATGCATAGGGCCCACCCCTGCAGAACCTCTGCAAGCAAAATTCCCATTGGCTTTAAACCAGAGTTTGATATGCTGCAGCATTAGGCCCATAGTTCTTTCCTATAACAAAAGGATTCGATGCATGTTCTATCAATGTGAAATCTACGCATTTTTGGGAAAAAAAATCTCTATAGGGAAATCTCTGCATAAAGACTGTGTTAGTTAATGACTTATTATAAAATACCTCTCATTCACACCAACTACACTAAATGAAGAGTGACAAATCCTTAAAGCTGGCAAAATATTAAAAGATCCCTGCTATTTACGAAATATTTAAACTACAGACATACTTCAGACATATTTCAGTATTTTTATATCAAAGCCATAAACCGGTTAATTGTTAATTGTTTCATTTCTTCTACAATACTCTGATTCTGCATGTAGGAATTGCCTTTTTTGTAGTAACTATTTCTGGAGTTTTGGTTTACAGAGCAATGCTTATCATGTTGTGTATTTGAAAACCCACAAAAGATTAGTTTTAAATGGCACATCAGAAACTTTTGTGCTACACTGTGCAATCCTTCTATGAATGAGCACTTATAAAATAGTCCCATTGAAGTCTATGGGTCTACCCAGTTGAGTAAGAGGGTCACAGTAGGCACCTTAGAAAAATGTTCTATTTAGGAAGTATTCTTCTTTGCTTCTTTTATTTAATAAGATACTTTCATGACAACAAGGTCTTTGTTTCTTAAGCATCTGTCTACTCCTGCTGCTTTAATCCCCACTTCAAGTCATTATCCTCTGTTTGTGACATCACAGTAATCTCAATAGTAATCAACAGCGAGGTCATAAAATATTGGCTTAGGACTTCAAGTGAAGAACAAGCAGCAGGGGCAGATGAACTTCTAAATTGCAAAGACCCTCATAATGAAACGAAAGTGGAGGCAAAGGCTTAAGACAATATGTTTCAAATTTCCTACGATGTATTGAACATTTTTTAAAACCAGTATTATTTTCTCAGTACAGCCCTGAAATTGCTGTTTACCTCTCCCTTTTAAAGTAAAAACAAAGACACAGTTTTCAATGAATTCATAAAAACTCCATCTATACAATATTTGCACTGCTCTGTTAAGTCATCCAAGAATACTATGTTTAGTATATTCATAGATTTTAAGGCCAGATGAAACCATTATGATCAACTGGAGTCACACCCTGCATAGCATAAACCATAACATTTTCATCAAGTGGTCATGTATGCTAGGAATACAATTAAATTACAAAAGGATAGTGCCCAATCTTGGAACCCTCACTCGCAAAAGCAATCTTTACTCTAGAGAGCAGATGACCAGAATGGCATAGAATAAAAAAGTAAAATACATGTATACATAAGGATTAGTCACATAATTAAGAGTAGCAGTATTGTGCCTATAATTTGGAAAGAGATACTTTCAGGTGTATGTGTCTACCCAGAACAGAATCAAAAACCTGTCATCTCTAGCAAAAGGAAATTGCAAACTACACATTTCAAATGGATTGTGAGTTTAAAATTTCCAAATATACCATAACAAACAACATGTTGTGATGGAAACAGACAGGGAGCCAAGATCAGAAGGGAAGAGCAAGAACAGCACAGAAGACAAAGGAGAGCAGTGGGAGCAGAAAGGGGGGTAAGACCTATGGTAAATGGCCCAGAAATCAAACAGCAGGAGAGCTGATTCCCAAATGCTATCAAATGACTGCTTTACATTTCTTTGAGCCATACGTTATAAAATAACATAGCTAGAAAAAAAAATCAACCACTTTATTATCCTGAGTATTTATTTACAGTGATACAAGTGTGTTTTCTAAAATGTTTCACAAAATAGCTACAGTCATTTCTTGGAGTTCTAAATGAATTCACCACATAGCAACCTGACTGAAAGAGGAATCCCCAGAGACACACCAAAGCCAAACTGAAGTGCCACCATTATATCATGTTACAATATCTAGTTCTGGCAATGGTTTATATGTGTGTATACAAGCCTAAGCCATAGGGGTTTAGAAATGCCCTTTCAGAGGACATCAGTATACAGGATGTGCTCTAATGAGTCAAATCATTGATCCATCAAATCCTAAATCCTGCTGCTTGATGCCTAACAGGAAGTAAATTACTCTAATAGTGCAATTGGGCACTTGCGCAATGTTGTTTGTACAGGGTTAGGGGTAAAAGGGGACAACCCTTCTTGACCTCTGCAGTATTCAGGTCACTGAAGGCTAAAATTTGATTATCTTTATCTAAAGGCCTGTTACGGCAAGGTGCTGGGTGCCTGTGATGGGGTACCTACCCCACACAAGGCCTGAGCAGAGAGAAAGGGGCAATTAACCCTCTGACAAGCTGCACCTGGAGATGAGTCAGGGCTGACGAGCTTTTAATTGATGATGAAGCCCAGCTGGGCAAGGAGCAGACTAAGCTGTTATAAAACTAGGAAATAGATTGTAAGAAAGGGGTTGCGGTGTGGAGGCCTGTAGTCATGCTATGGATTTAGAGCAGGAAAAGAGGAAACTGGGGAAAAAATAGATGCCCTTGTTGGAGAAGTAGTCTGACAGAGACAAAGAAGGAAGGAGCTGGGAAACAGCACAAGGTTTGGAACAGTGCAGATCTTGTCTGCTGGTTTTAGGGTCCCTGGACTGGAACCCAGAGTAGTGGGTGGGCTAGGTTCCCCTACCAGCCACTGGGGAAGTGCAAAGACTGGGCAGTGGAGCAGAAGACTGCCTGAGACAGCTGTCCAATGGGATTTTGATACCCTGGAAGGGGAGGACTATAGTAACCTGTCAGGAGGGCCTTGCCACAAAAAGAGAGTACTTTAAATGATGAGAAAGGAGTAACCTTCTCTACAGGGAGAGAGAGCATGTGCAAGACTAGGGGAGAGAAACCAAAGGAGGGCGTGTCAGAGCAGGGATGAGCTAATCTCCAGAAGAACCACAAGGAGGCATGCTAGCAAGGAGCAGCAAACCCTGTGTCAGTGCTTATAGGATCAGGTCTTTAGCTTGCATAAGTAAAAATGTCATAAAATTACCCGCCGCCCTTAAATGAAGCTACACTGTTGACTTCTATGCCCTCTTGTGGTAGTGAACTCCAAAGGATGACTGTATACTGTGAAGTATTTCCTCTCATATGCAAAGGAAAGCCTATTAGATTGTATATATACAAACTAATAAAGTCATCCTTGTTGTCATATTACAAAGCAGTTTAAAAAGGAGAAGCTACTTCCTTTGTACTACAGAATCCTAAACACCTACACTAAATACTATCTAACTCTTCACATTCTACAGCTAAATAAGCCTGTTTTTTTTTTCTTGTGTCAGTGCATAGGGGAACATCTGTTTGGTGTGGGGGTGAGCATGCAGGGTCTAGCACGAGTCCCCCATCTCCGACTGGTTTTTCTAGAATAAAAATCCACTGTACAGCTGGCCCAGAGCAGAGCTGATGGCAGCAGAGTTCTCTCCTGTAGCAAGTATTAATGGGATAGTCTCAAGAGTCTTTTTCCAGTCCTAACAGAAATACTGGAAGAACAGTATTTCTTACATTTTCTGGCATGTCCAGGTTCAGTCTCAGCCAGCATCTGAAGTGCAAGGCTCAGAAAATGAAATGAAATGTATCAAGGTATTTTAGCGCCTTGAAGAAGGTTCCATTCAAATTTATATCTGGAAATAAGTAGATCTTTATTTTTTTCCAAAATGGCTTGCCCTTCAATGCTCAGGCATGACACCATTCGTGCTCTCAGGACCCTTGAATGCCGTAGGGGATGAGAGTCTTCAAGTTGTAGAGCCCTCTGTAGACCAAATCCTTACAATGGCTTTTGCAGTTGCCTTCGAGCAAGCTGTTGCTTATAGAAATAGGGGAAGGAGGATGGATGATAAAAGAGGAAGCAAAAAGACACCCCCAAAAGAAGGGGTTTTAAGGGTGGAAACAAAGTGAGAACCTTTATCCAAAGCCAAATATTGTGAGGCACTATTTTACAAAAACGTACTGTAACTGATTCTCTTGGTTGAAGCCAGGGGAAATGGGCTACAATGTCATGTCATGTACCCTTGGGAAACTGAATCACTAAAAGAACGTGCATTTCTGCAACTATGCTACAAACTGTAAAAATGTTGCTGTTCTCAGTGCTGAATATTTACATTCCAAAAAAAGGGTTTACAGACAGCTACACTATTTCTTTAATGAGTCATAACCAACTTCCTTCTTAGTTGATTAGGAAGTGGAACTGAAAGACTGCTTTGCAAATTCAGGGTAAGAAATGTTGTTGAAAAGTCTAGATAACCATTGTTAGCCCCATGTTTATCATATTTTTGAATATGCACACTCCATGGAATAAAAAATACAGAAAAAAATGGTTTAAGTGGTTGGCCCAAATTCTGATACATTACACCCACATATCTGCATTGAATTCAGGGAGTTGCATGAATGTATGTGAAAACAGAATGTATGTCTTTATTTTTGGTCTCCATATCTAGTCCTTAATTCCATGTAAATTAACATTTACAACATTAACTTTATTGCGCTGTGCAATACCTTTGTCACTGCACAGCCCCGTGTTAGAGTTGCTAACCAAGAGGTGACAGCTTGAGAGATTCACACACAGATTGTATTCTGTTTCTCTTCTTTTTTTTGAAAATGTCTTACTTGAAGGGATGGAGGGAGTTCAGCATAGAGCAACAAAGGGGAGGGAATGGAATGGAGGTGTTTGCATATCAGGAGAAATTGACACAACAGGGATTATTTATTTTTGAGATAAAATAGCTAAGTGGTGATATGATTGAAAAGCCAACAACCTTTGTGATTGAGAGTGCCAAGGGAAATTTTCAGTGAGACTATGATTTTTTGAGTGTTTGCAAGGGAATGTCTTAACCTTCCTTTGACACAAAAAAACTTCTGGAAGTTTAAAATATAAAAATTTTAAAAATACATAGATAAGAGGTGGTAGCATTATAATCAAACAGTTCCAGAGATGTTAGGCCCCTGGCTTGCTTCAGTAAGCAAGTACAGATGACTTAACCAGACATTTCCCTGTTACCAGCCACTCTATTTATTTTAAAAACAATAAACATGATACTTGGCAACACTCTTCTGAAACATCAAAAGACTCTCCTTAGTCAATAACAGGTAAGACAAAGAGAGAAATACTGGGAGGTTTTGCAGACCACACACAAGCAGAGTGTCAATGGTACTGGGAATTGAAAGGCAATTTTTTTCACAAAATATGTAAGAATGAGCTTATGACTAGTGTATTATTTAAACTAAAATCTAAACTCACTTGTAAAACATCAAGAAAATAAGCTACAATCAAGTCATCTACTTTCTTTTACAATGTGTCCCATTTTCTCATGCTGAATTCCTTTTATTTGCGTACATACTACTAAACATGATCATGGCAACTTAATAACATGGAGACAAATTGTGGGCCTCAGATTTTGACCCAAAAATGAGTAAAATAATAGTGCAAAGGAGTGCCCACAGCAGGACTCAAAAGAGCTTTCACAAGCCTGATGTAGCCACCTATACAGATTATTCTTGCCAGGCATATAAATAATCTGAGGAGAGGAGGTAACATGGTGACTACAGGTAGATCCATTTGCAGATGCTAGAAGACATGGCTCAACCTTCAGACCCATTAGCCCTGTTCCAGAATGCTCCTCTTCAGAAGACAGTGGAGTGTGAACTCCCTGGGTTTTGAGGGAAGCAGAGTCATAGCACAATACCTTCATGCCACATTGCCTCTCCCAACTGTAGAGTCTCAGGCATACATGTTGCCTAAAAGCCTATGGGCCTAATCCTGGCTTTATCTGTCCTATGGTGAGCAACTCTGTATGTGAAAGGAGTTAACTATTTATCTGCTCCTGCATTCTATTCTCATTGTCCAGCTTTAATCAGTTTCAATTGGCAAAGAACAGAATTTTAAAAAAAAACCAAAAGAGGTTTATGACATCAACCTGTTAATCTCTTTTATGTAGTGATCCTGCCTAGAGAGACCTCATTATTAGGAGTCACACATTTCCTTAAACATATTCATTTCACCTTTTCCACTTCCTGACCTGTCAACAATAGAAACAGGTATACTCCCTTTTTGCTAAAGCATATTCTAGTTACTGGGAAAATGAATGACTAGAATGAACAATATAATCACCTGAGATATACAGAGTACCTTCAAGACATGTGCTCCTCACACCACACCTCCTACACATTCCGCCCCGCCCCTCCAAAGTGGCTGGAATTCACCTTGCTGGCTATGCTTAGCCCAGAACATCAATTTGGAGAGAGAATGAGAGAGTTGGAATGATTCAGTATCCTGCATTGTACCAAATTTGCCTTATGAAGTTCCTAAAAGCTTCTATTTTAACTTTCATCAGGAACTCTGCTCACCACCAAATCATTTAACAGCAATTATTTAATGCTGGACTTTTACCTCAAAAACTTCTTCATCTAGAATCCTGGTTCCAAAGACGGTGATGCCGTTGGTGTCAACAATTGCTCTGTCATTCCTGTCGAGTGCTTTTGTGGTTTTCTTTTTACAGTCAACAATCATGGTAACACTTTTCTTCTCCACACTGATAGCTACCCGATGCCACCTAGCAAAAGAACACAGCTCTTCTGTAAACTGTTTTTAAAAATAGGCTTATAAATTCAGAGTTCCAAAGTAAGAAAAAGATATTACAAGTTGTAAGCCAATCAAAAATTACACCTACTACAGTTCATAAAAATCTACACATCAGCATTCATTTTCTTTTCATATTTTATCTTCTCATTTTAAGATCTAACACTTCCTTTAGTGGTTTATTTTAGAAAGGGCTGTAAATAGCTAGCATATAAAATAAAAATAGAACAGGACTAAAAACTAAGTAAAATATAAGAACATAAGAACATAAGAATGGTCGTACTGGGTCAGACCAAAGGTCCATCCAGCCCAGTATCCCATCTACTGACAGTGGCCAATGCCAGGTGGCCCAGAGGGAGTGAACCTAACAGATAATTCTCAAGTGATCTCTCTTCTGCCGTCCATCACGTCTGACAAACAGAGGCTACAGACACCATTTCTTACCCATCCTGGCTAATAGCCATTAATGGACTTAACCTCCATTAATTTATCCAGTTCTCTTTTAAACCCTGTTATAGTCCTAGCCTTCACAACCTCCTCAGGCAAGGAGTTCCACAAGTTGACTGTGCGCTGTGTGAAGAAGAAGTTCCTTTTATTTGTTTTAATCCAGCTGCCATTAATTTCATTTGGTGGCCCCTAGTTCTTAAATTATGGGAACAAGTAAATAACTTTTCTTTATTCACTTTCTCCACATCACTCATGATTTTATGTACCTCTATCATACTCCCCATTAGTCTCCTCTTTTCCAAGCTGAAAAGTCCTAGCCTCTTTAATCTCTCATCATATGGGACCTGTTCCAAACCCCTAATCATTTTAGTTGCCCTTCTCTGAACCTTTTCTAATGCCAGTATATCTTTTTTGAGATGAGGACCACATATGTATGCAGTATTCAAGATGTGGGCGTATCATGGATTTATATAAGGGAAATAAGATATTCTCTGTCATATTCTCTATCCCCTTTTTAATGATTCCTAACATCCTGTTTGCTTTTTTGACTGCCGCTGCACACTGCCTGGATGCCTTCAGAGAACTATCCGTGATGATTCCTGATTAGTTGTAGCTAAATTAGCCCCCATCATATTGTATGTATAGTTGGGGTTATTTTTCCCAATGTGCATTACTTTACATTTTTCCACATTAAATTTCATTTGCCATTTTGTTGCCCTATCACTTAGGTTTGTGAGATCTTTTTGAAGTTCTTCACAGTCTGCTTTGGTCTTAACTATCTTGAGCAGTGTAGTATCATCTGCAAACTTTGCCACCTCACTTTTTACCCCTTTCTCCAGGTCATTTATGAATAAGTTGAATAGGATTGGTCCTAGGACTGACCCTTGGGGAACACCACTAGTTACCACTCTCCACTCTGAAAATTTACCATTTATTCCTACCCTTTGTTCCCTGTCTTTTAACCAGTTCTCAATCCATGAAAGGATCTTCCCTCTTATCCCATGACAACTTAATTTACGTAAGAGCCTTTGGTGAGGGACCTTGTCAAAGGCTTTCTGGAAATCTAAGTACACTATGTCCACTGGACCCCCCTTGTCCACATGTTTGTTGACCCCTTCAAAGAACTCTAGTAGATTAGTAAGACATGATTTCCCTTTACAGAAACCATGTTGACTTTTGCCCAGCAATTTATGTTCTTCTATGTGTCTGACAATTTTATTCTTTACGATTGTTTCAACTAATTTGCCCTGTACTGACGTTAGACTTACCAGTCTGTAATTGCTGGGATCACCTCTAGAGCCCTTTTTAAATATTGGCGTTACACTAGCCATCTTCCAGTCATTGGGTATAGAAGCCAATTTAAAGGACAGGTTACAAACCATAGTTAGTAGTTCAGCAATTTCACATTTGAGTTCTTTCAGAACTCTTGGATGAATGCCATTCGTGCATATGCTTGCACAGAACTGAATGGAGCAGCATTTAAGTCCCAGTCCAGCAAAACGCCTAAGTATGTACTTAACTTCAAGCACTCGTGGCCTGATCCAGCTCTCACTGAAGTCAAGGAAAAGATTCCCATAGATTTACATGAGTATGTATGTTGATGGATCAGAACCTTACTGCAATAGTAATGCATAAAACAGACATCTATAATAAATGGGTTAGGTAGTTCAAATGATTGAATATCTGACGTACTTACTAGAAAAGCAAAAGCCAATCAGCCGTTTGAAATTAATAAAATTGCATTTAGTATTTTATTTGTTTAAGTCAATCCATAATCCATGCAAGACAGCATAATTCATCATCCTGAAATTATATAATTAAGTAATTTGGGAATTTCCCCCCAAAAAAGTTCTATATATGTAAAATTGCTGCAAGGAGATAGTTTGAGAGAGGGAGATAATTTCTTCTATGTGATACTTACAGATTTGTACTGTATCAAGCCCATACAATATTGTCTCCTGAAGTGCTGCTTTAGGCACAAGGAATCTGACACAAAGCCCACTGATGTCACTGGAAAGACTCCCATTGACTTTAATCGGTTTTGGATCAAGTCCAAGTTGCCTTTCTCTGAATTCTTGCCTGTATAAGAACTTCAGTGTGTTCAGATTAGAGCTAAATAAACTGTTTACAATACTTCATTAGATTAATTAACTCCCTTTCTGTTCATGAATGATCTGAGAACAGACTTTTTTGTGAATTTGTTTGTTATTCAAAATTATTTGAGGAAAGATTGAAATATATTTGCACGAGCCAATGGGTTGCTTATGAATGACACACTATTGTTAATGCTTTGCTAGTCACAATTCGCTCTTTGTACTCTATGATTGGTCACCTAAGTCACATGTCTGGCCTCCCTGTTTGGATGACTCCCAAATGTAGAAAGAACTTTCAAGATGGAGGCACAAACATTTCTAGCATTAATACTTGTGAAAATACTTATATGGACATATTTATAATTTTTGTCAACGTTCTTTCAAAAGTCATTTTGTTTGCACAAATATTCACGAAGTGAATAAAAATGGGTTGTGAATACTGCCAAAGTGAATTACTTCTATTTGAAAGACATTCATTCATGAATAATTTTGCAGTATTTGACCAGCTCTCGTATATACTGCATGGCACTTTGTTATCACAACAAAAGACATGCATTAGTTTAGTGAGACTGTTTGCAATGACAAGCTAAATACCTGAGTACCAGAGAATCTTTACATATGACATGGAGTGAGCAAAGCACAGCATCTCTGATATGCAAAGGCAAGGAGAGTCAGAGAAAATATGTGCTGTTAGCGAGATGCAAGATGAGTACCAGAATTAAATAATCTTGACTGGCATTTGCAGCCATGAAGGGTGTCCAAATCAAAGAGATGGCATGGGTCATTTTTAAAGGGCTTTTATATATCAAAGGGAACATCTTGAAGCAATGGAATCTTACTGGTTACCAGTACCACAGAGCCAGAACTGGAATTCTGTGTTCACTCTGGAACTCAGTTAAACAATCTAATTTTAAAAGCAAATGGTTTAGCTGTCCTCAGGCTCACTTGATTATTTAGAGTTTTTTTAATTACATTTAAATTTTAAGACAAAGCATAGCTCATTGTTGCACTACGTTTTATGTGGGACAGTTGAGTCTGAAGCATAATATTGGCCAACCACCCCAAGGCCTGCAGGGGCCAAAAGCATGGAAGAGGTCACTCGCTCAGTCCCTGCAAGGGAAGGATTGCTTCACATCACTCTGCATCTACCTTTTGGTGAATTCAAAAGCAGTATCCACTCTCTGTTGGGAGCATGCATGCCAGCCCTTTAAACCAACTCTGGGTGAAGCTCATTTGATTTCTTCATTTTTATCAGAACCTCAACACGTGGGGAGAAATTCTAGCTCTACTGAAGTCAACAGAAAAACATTAGTGGGGACAGGATTTTACCCCTTGTTTGTTATATAGAGAAACAAAATGAAAATGGCCTGCTGCTTCAGTTTTCCTGCTGCTGAGGGGAACACATATCAGTTTTTTGAGCCTTATGAAGCTGTATTGTGCAGTAACACGAAAGCTAGTACACAATTTAACTTTTCCTTTGGTCTTTCATGTTATTCTTCAATAACTTTATAACCCTTAGTCTTGACATTATATGTGAATTTATTTGTCCTCCAGCTTGCAACATTCTTTCCTTTCCAGTGTTTAACAAAAACTTCAACCTGTATATCTCTGAAAATGCAGCTGCCATTCCTGCACTGTAGCATAATAAATAAAAATACTTTTAAAAGGATGAATGTTCCTTTAATATAATTAGAGTTAGTGTCGGGGGCCTTTAAAAATAACAATAATGGTCATGAAAGGTGCCAAACTGACATTCCCAGAGCCTGAATTGTCTTTATCCAAATAACTGGTACAGCAGCTCAGCAGCAATGTAAGCTATGCCACATTGCCCTGCTAACATGCCTTCACTCTGACTCAGGGAACCTCCTCCTGGCACAGCAGGGTAAGACTGGGTTCTGGGTACGTATTTATGTAGGGGGGAGGCAAGTGAAGGTAACTTTGCACTGGCACTGTCCCTGGATGCTTGTTGAGCTGAGGGTGACTTCATGGGCCAAGAACAAGATGACTTCATAGCTTCATATTGTTCACTTAAGTTTTTATTTCTATGAGTGCTCCCTTGCTCTTGAATTATGGGAAAGGGCAAATAGGAGCACAAAGCTGTACTTGTTTGTATTCTTGTATTCTGCAGGAAGCTGGAACTAAGGGCTTGTCTACATTACCCGCTGGATCAACGGGCAGCAATCGATCCAGCGGGGGTCAATTTATCACGTCTACTCTAGACACAATAAATCGACCAAGCGCTCTCCCATCGACTCCGGTATTCCACCAGGGCAAGAGGTGCAGGCGGAGTCGACGGGAGAGTATCAGCCCGGGAGTAAGTAAATCTAAGTACATTGACTTCAGGTACATTATTCACATAGCTGAAGTTGCGTAACTTAGATTGATCCCCCCCACCCCAGTGTAGACCAGGCCTAAGTTCTCCTGCAAAGGGACCTTAGTTTCTGTGGCACTGTAGTTCAGCCAGCTGACAATTCTGTAACTGATTCATTTAATTTTACAACTATACTATGTGAAGGAACATTAGTCCACACAGTAGTTCCTGTGTTGTTAATTTTTATATTAAACTTGATTTTTTTACACTTACTTTCCATCAGCAATGTTGACTGTCCTAAAAAGAGGATAATCTTCTGGGGCAGGTTTTCCATACTGATCTTCAAACAGGAAGACAGGGGATCTACCAACTTCCACACCTATTTGCTGAATACCCTGTTCATTGTAGACAGATAAAAGGAAGGACTGGATCCCCTTTTTAGGTTTTACTGTAATTAATATTGAAAAGTCTTGAGGAAAGTTTCCACCTGAGAAGAAAATGACAAATGTAGTCACAAATCTGAAAAAGATATAACATTTTTGTAAACATTTATGCTTTATTATTAATTGAGAGGTTCTATTTTTCTGTTTTTCCTCCAAAATAAATGTGATAAAAATTCTGATTACAAGAAAATTTCTCTCTTCAAACCTTTGTCTTTATACTTTCTTGTCTTCCCATTCTCACTTTACTTCCCAAAAGTTTTACCTGAAGACATCTTAAAAGCTTGAACTATAAAATCATTGTGCATTTATGTAGATGTAACACAATATATACAAGAGAGGTGGCAGTTCTGTATTAATTACTTTTCTATTCTTCATCTTCTTGAAAAAGGGAGCAGAAATGACTCTAGTTTATAACTACACATTGTAATTTCAACAGACAAAAAGACAATTGATATTCTTGGAAATATGATATCAGATACCTTGCATTTCCCAGTGGCCACTCTAATAGTTTAAACCATTTCGTTTATGTATATTCCATTGTTTCCAATATGCATCTTAAATAAGGGTCATATGCAGAGGGACCACACATGATTCCATACACCACTTATGTTATTAACACAAGGGTTAACTGAGGCTTATGTGGTCTATAAAGCCATATGCTGGGCCTCTGCCCTGAGATAAATGTAGTACTAACATTTTTATTTAACTGTGGTGCAGATGTTACTTATTAAATTATCTCAGAAATAATTTATTTAAAAACAAAACACATGCCTATTTGTATGTAATAGGAGGTTTGGGCAAAGAAAAAAGTTTTTATTTTCATTTGCTGCCTGACAATTTCTCTTTGAAGTACACGCCATAAGTCAATCATTGTTTTAACTTCTACAGCCTCAAGAATAAAGAGTGGATGGATACAACTTTTAAATGAGGGAATGACAAAGACGGATGCATGTGATGAAAAAAGTGCCCTGAGTGTTGTGATCATTCTGAGGCTCCTTTTTTACTGAAAAACATCCTGCCCCATTTTTTCCACCATTCAAACAGAAAGCAAATGAGCTTTGTGCAAGAAATCTCTATGGAGGTTGATTGGTGGAATTCTCCCTAATCCAGAACCAGGCTCAGAGAACAATGACGTAGCCATTCTTCAGATGCTATTGTGGCCTTTCATAGCTGCTGCAACTCATTACAGAGCTTTTTAACCTATGGTTCACCAAAGTTTATCAACCAAGTCAGCATACCCCAGCACATCCCCAAGGCTGCCCCCAACCACGCCTTGATATTGTTGTAGAAAGCCTCCGTGGAGCATTGTTCTACCGCTTTTCACTCGTGCAAGGGAGTCAGTATTTGACCATATAGGCTTACTCACATTGAGGCAATCAGGATATGGAGCCTTGACACAGATGACAGAAATGTTATGAGATCAGCAGTTCTTGTGAAATGTCTATGCTTTATTTGCAAAATGTTAGTCATAAAGTTTAAGGCCAGGAGGTACCAGCAGATCCTCTAGTCTGACCTCCTGTATATCATAGGCCACCAACACCAGCCAGCACCTGCACACTAAATTCAACAACCCAAACTAGACCAAAGTACTACTGTCCACAGGAGACTAAACTATTGTGTCACAGGCAGAGCCTGTGAGAGACTGAAGTACACTAACGCCACAGGCCCCTGCAATGGCAGAGAAATGATTAGATGAGATATACCCAGATAATCCCAGCAAGTGACCTGCACTCCATGCTGCTGAAAAAGAAGCAAAAACCCCACAGTCACTGTCAATCTGACTGGGAGGAGGGGGGAGGAGGAGGGGAGGGATTCCTTTCTGACCTCACATATTATCAGTTAGACCCTAAGCACATGACCAAGAACTAGGAAGCTAAGCATGTGTGTGTGTGTGTGTGTGTGTGTGTGTGTGTGAGAGAGAGAGAGAGAGAGACTGTGCAGTGCCACCTCAGAGCACCAGCCCACCTCATCCAGTGTTACATCTCCAGACATAGCCATCTCTGATCCTTCAGAGGAAGGAGACAAAAACAGCATACACTGGAGGGGGGGAATCCTTTCCTGACCCCCTACAGATGACTGGCTGAAGCCCTGAAGCATGACCTTTAGGAATATAAGGGCTGGTCTACACTGGGGGAGGGATCGATCCAAGATACGCAACTTCAGCTACGCGAATAGCGTAGCTGAAGTCGAAGTATCTTGGATCGAATTACCTGGGGTCCACACGGCGCAGGATCGACAGCTGCGGCTCCCCCGTCAACTGTGCTACCGCCGCTCACTCTGGTGGAGTTCCAGAGTCGACGGTTAGCACGTTTGGGGATCGATATATCGCGTCTTAACGAGACGCGATATATCGATCCCGGATAAATCGATTGCTACCCACCAATACGGCGGGTAGTGAAGACGTACCCTAAGACATAAACCAAAAGGGATCCCCAGGGCTGCTGAGCCCTGCCCCTCACATCCATAACTTTGTCTTGCATGAACAACTGCCTTATTTCAGTGCCATAGAATATGAAGCCTAGGTTAAACCTACTCCAAATACTGCCTCCTTGGTCCATGTCTACCCTAAATTAAAAAGTGTGGCAATAAATTCAAAGGTAGGCATTTGTAAGTTAGTTGACTCTGAGGTTTTTTTCCCCAGTTTTGATGTTATATTATTAGAACAGGTGTTCCAGGAACATTCCAGTTCTGGTAAAGCCCACTTATGTTAATAATCCAACATTTATAAATATTAATATTTTTAAAGGTCTTAATATAGGCTCAGTCATCTCAAATATGACAGGAAAGCTTTTAAGATTTATTTGAGAGGTTTAATGATACCTGAAAAATGAAATAAAATTAAAACACAAACAGTGAGGAAAAATACGGAAAAATGTTGAATTGTGTAAGAAACTTAGTAGATTTGTCTTGAGGTAAATCTGAATTAAATTATTTATTGAATTAAAAAGCAGAATGCACTTTACTTCATCTCAGCCAGAGGCACAACAAGCATGGAGAGCAGGCCAGTAAATTGGTTGTATATCAGATTTTAAAAAGACAGGTACAAAGACAGGTACCCTAAATAATTTAGAAAATAAGCTGCTCCTGTGTATAATATTAATGAGACTATGGGATAAACATTACGTTTTGTATAAAAAAACCCTCAGAGTGATAACTCAAATCTGTAAAGAGTTATATGAAGGGCCTTGCATATTATATTATATGATTGCATATTAGAAATAAGTATTGTCTCTTAAAACAATATAAAACAATGACATTTATATTAGATTTTAATTTGCAGGTTACTTTTAAGGATTTCTTGATTTCTTCTATTAAGTACAAACTGCAGATTGAAAATCCATATAAATTATTAAAATAGTCTGGTTTATTTTCCTGAAATTGTGTTTTTCAGCTAAGAAGATCACTTTACTGTGTGAATTCCATCCTCTTTGATTAAGCACATGACCTATATATTTCTATAACTCACTCAGGAAATGTGCTTTCAAGAATTAAAAGGAGGGAGTATTGTTCCTGTAGTTAGAGGATGTTGTTGGTAGTCAGAATTCCTGAGTTATTTTACTATCTCTACCACTGCTTTGTTCAACTTTGAGCAAATTAGGCTATATTCATTGAACCATTCACTTCAATTTCAGGAGATATAACTGTGAGCAGAATATGGCCCTTAACCTTTCTGTATTGCAGTCTATAATTCCCTGAATATATATTAGAATGTTTACCTCCATCATAGGGAAGCAATAAAGCTCTGTATAACTGGAAATAATAGTTGTAGCACATGCCATAGCTAGCGTTGTATTCCATCTTCTATTCTAACCTTCACTTTTCACTTGCTCTTAACTTTCTCTAAGTCCTTTTTAGCTGAATTTTTTGTTTTCAGCCCATAGGTAATTTAAAAAAATAAATAAATCTAATTAAAATGCTTTAGTCATTTCTGAGCATGAACAATTTTCTTATATGTTCTGATAAGAATTTTGCCATTAGATAGAAACTTAAAAACTGGCTTTCTTTGTAGATCTCAACAAGTCTTTTTTTTTAATTAAAAAATCAAGAACAGTTTTTAAGAAAATCAGTTCAGAAGTTTTAAAAGTTTGAACACTGAACTCTAAGTTGGCATTTTGTAAAGGTGGATCTGATTTTTTTGTTTAAAGATTTATTCAAAATCAGAATGGGTTTATCATTTTGGGGCACTCTGATGCAGTATGCTTTCAAACAATCTAAACTGCAGCTGCCAGATATTTTAAGCAGCTCTAAATCTTTAGCGGTCTTAAACGGCATTAGCTGCTCTAAGGATTTAAAGTTGTTTAAACTGCTTAAACTACCTACAGATGTAGCAAGCTTAAGAAGATTAAATTTCTTTAATGGTTAAAAGTAGTTTTAAACCATTCAAGCCTGTCGGTGTCCTTAAGTGTTTCAAGTGGTTTATTCAGCTTGTGGACTTTCAAATAAGGATGGCAGAGGTAAGGACAGCAGGGTTCAGGTGAACATAGTTAAGGGTGGCTAGGTTCATCTCTCCAAGCCAAATAGCTCTGGATTTCTGTCCATCTTTTCTTCCAGGCCCCTGCCTCCTCGATAAATTAAATGTGCCTTTTTCCCACCTCCCACCCCCCAAAAAACCCCAACAACAAAACTCTGGCACAAATTCAAAATTCAATTACACTGCATGCATTTAGTATTTACTAGTCTTGCTTTTCTTGTTAAACATCAACCTTAAAATATTGTAGTTTATCAGTGTAAACAATAAAACATACAAAATGTGCAATCTGGCCAAGTTAATGTCATGAGAGAGATGTTGCCAACTGAAATTTCTGATTGCTTGGATTCTCAGACTTATCACTTGCATTAAGTCTAGATGTTTGCCTTTTTTAAATAGCAGTAATATTAATAGAACTAATAATACTACAAAAGAATAAGTACAGTATTATAGACAGAGTTGATGATTGCTTTCTTATCATATAGTATTCCTTTCACTGTTGGGAAAAGAATTCCCACCACTATATTACCACTAAGGGAATGCTTAGTGTTACATTTATTATACTGTCTGCACTAATAGTGCTTTGTGTGTTTTATATTCATCATATTTTAACTTTGTTAATAAAAGATTTTCAGCATATAATGGGAATCTATGAAGATTTTGGGCTTGATTTGGGATCTTATTCTTAATGGACTTGATCCATTGAAGTCAATAGGAAATTTTATGTTGATTTCAGTGGGCTTTGGATCGGATCTTTTAAAGCAAAGTTGTTAGTTTGACAACTATATATGAAATGACACTATATAGCATACCTTTTAATATTAGATTGAATAGATGACAGCAAAAGGAAAGAAAGAACAAATGATTGGGATGAAAGGAGGCCAAACAGATAACTTGAAAGGACCTGAACACCTGCCTTGTCTGAACTGTTAATCTGAAAGAGATGTTGAAAATGCTTAAGGCAGGTGGCACTAATTCATCTAGTCTGAGCATGTGCTTTTCAATCAGATAAGGCACTGTGGAAAAAACAAACTGTGGAAGCTTTTTGAGGAAAGTCACAAAAATGAGTAGCATTGTTTGCCTCAGTTCAGTGAGTTTTGTGTATTTTATACTATGATATGATATAACCATGTGTTTAGTCTTGCACCGAAATTGTGAATGATAAGCAAATTGCTTCAGAGGGGAACCCAGTATCAACATAATCAAATTAAGAATGTGAATCAAGCATTTCTTATTTATGACAAAGTATCACGCTTACATGCTTAGCTGAAATAGTTATCAAACTTTCTTGATTACTTTTAGATTTCTTGAGCAATTTGATTTAAACAGTAAGAATGGACTGGGTAAGTTTTAACAATGGCAACAATACAATGATTAGGAAAATCATTATCTTTTGTTGTGTTGTCATTCCTTGAAAATGTAAAAAAAAATAACATGAGGTAATAAGACCATACAAGAATATAATATCTTATATGATATTAATTGTATAATATATTTCAACTTGTGAGCTCAAAGCAGTCTACAAACATTATGTAATGAAGCTTCAATACCCTCCTGTGAGGCAGGTAAATATTATTACACTGATATTTACAAATGCGTGAGCTGAGGCACAGAGACATTAAATGACTCCTCCAAGGTCATGCAGTGAACTTCAATACTTAGCTGTTTGTCTCAGTGTCTCACAATAGCTAAAAAGATACCCAAACCTAGAGATCAGCTATGATAGTGGATAAGGGGACACTGCAACATGTACTTTGGCTTCATTAAAATGTTGGCTATTGGTTTGCTCACTTCTTAGTCCTATTTAACATCTTTTTTTTTGTCTTTCCCCTATTATTATATTATAAATATATACATACCCACTGGGCACCCTGCTTCTGAAAATTTAACAAAATTCTCTGGGCTAACATGCCACATAATGCACAGCGGTATTTGCACATGCTCTCTGAAAAAACACAGAAGGAATTTTTCCTTTTTTGTCATGGTAAGGGAATTCCAGACCTACTGGACGTTTTCCAAAGATCCCAGAATGAGCGAGCTCACTTCCCTGGACAAAGGTAGCAAGTTGACTATGCTCTGTGAGACTAATTATTGGGGTTGGGGGGCTCAGGAACAGTGGGTCTTATGGAGGGATTGTCCCACCCAGCAGTGGGACGCAGCCTACAAGTACCTTCAAATACCGTGCATACCCCCTACCCCCCACCAGTCATGACAGAATGAAACACTGACATAATTCCTAGAATGCCATCTCGAAAATGCCACACACTAGAAAGGGTATCACATTGACACATAATCAGTGCTTTCTGGATCTGCCGTGGCATTGCTCACAAGAACTATGGACAGGAAGAAAATTATAGTAAATGGAGTGAAAATCATAGTAGATCTTTCTATGGTAAGTGGTTAGATGGTGGTCCAGGCACATTCATTTTCACAGAAAGCATTCATTACACCACATCCCAAGACAAAATAAACAACTATGAGGAAATCCTCACCCCTTTTAAAGTCAATGGCAAGCCATCCACTCCGAATGCTTTACAAACATAGTGTTGTGTCCATAAGTTGTCTTAGGGCTCAGTTCATTAAGTACTGCCTACTGGACTCTTATAAATGTTTTCTTCTGAGTTCTTTATTCAAAAAGTGGGGAGCATGGTGTTTTTCCAAATAGATTATGCATTTTAAGCCAGTTTTTTCCCTCTCTCTTTAACTGACAATTTCCCCTTGCATGCCCCAGAAAGGAGAGTTCAAGAGGTGGAACAGCAGGGTGAAACTGAGTGCTCCATCCTAGTTCTAATCCAGAAATCCTGCAGAGGTTAGAAAGAAAAGCACCTAAATTGAGGCTGCCAAAGGCAATTTAAATTTACGTGCCAACAAACAACATAATGAACATATTTACTCTGGCATTCATGAACAAAATGAGCAGTTACTACTGTAGCTGCCAAATCTAATAGTTAGTCTACAGTGTCATTCATAAAATAAGTGCAAGTTAACACAGGAACTTTTCCCCCAAAGGAATGTCTGGACTCTGAGGCCTTGCTTTGGCAAAGAATGCCTATTCTGTGCTAATGGCTCTTAAAGGCCAATGATCCAATGTCCTTCCATGAGGTTTCAGTCACCAGCCCACTGTATTTGAAGGTTCGTTAACAGTGTTGCTCTACCAGTAGTTCCTACCCATTTCATTTCTGCACAAGACATTTTTGGATCATATTGTCACTGTAATACTAACAATAAAAAGGGACTGATTAAAATGTTAGCTTTATCTCCATGGTGCAGCTGTAGTACTTTAATAAAATAACTGAAGAGTTTTGAAACTTTTTTTTAGGCTTATTAGTCAAGATACTGTCACCCCTACTTGTGTGGAGTAGCAATTTATTATGCTCATAATCCCATTGATTATGTTCAATGAACTATATCCTCAGCTGGATAGCTCCATTGCCTTCAGTGAAGCTCTGTCATTTTATACCAGCTGAGGAGATATAGTCTAATGTGAGGAAATGTGGAAGAATCTGCCCTAAATATGTTTTTTTCTAAATTTCCTTTCATTCCCCCCCCCCTTGAAATAAAAAGAGATCAACTAATTCTTTAAATGATGATGCAAGATACACATGAAAGGTCTGATAGCAGTTTCTCTTCTACATGTCTCTATTGCTCTAAGAACATATTGATGTATTATTATTGCTTTCCGGATAATAAATACTTGAGGATCTATAAAAATCCCAGATGTTGACCACATCATTACTCTTTTAATAGACAAAACAAAAATATTTTCCTTGCCCATATTTCATGGGTGTGCTCACAAGCAAGCCCACTCAAAATCTGCTTTTACGTCATGGCATGAAGATTGAAAGTTGATATATATATATGTTTAATAAACTGCAACACTTTCAATCAAGTGAAAAGAGTGGAAGCAAAATCATGGAATGAAATTTTGTTCCCACCCAAAATAAAAATCCAAAGAAACTTTTTACATAATGTGCTTATTTCATGTCAGAGAAATCAGAGATGGGATGGAGTCACATTACCTGTTACCCACAACTAACCATGTGTAGTCCCCAAAATATCAGGATACCCTTACATAATGTCAACCAGATGATACTTCTGGGAATGATTTTGCAACAACCAACCACAATCTGCATTTTTACCACTGCAATATAACTCCCAGAAGTGTTGCTTTTAAAATAGACCATTCCTGGCACAGAAGTAAGAAACTTCTCAATGCTGTCCACCTTATGGATCTATCACCAAATATTCATAAAATTCCCTCTGATAGAATGATGAGAAAACCAGATAAAATTACTTAGGTCTGTTCTGTCAGCAATACTCATGTTGCTCCCATTACCATCAATGCAAAGTATGAAGTCATAGCAATGGAAGAATTGGCCTTTTAGTCTAGGAACACAGCCAGTCATATATTTTCCTTCTAGCCATTACATGTCAGTTATCATCCCACCTCAGAGGTTTGCCACTTAAACAAAGAAGCAACATTTGTTTTATTGTGCTGTTTGGTCCATTTCCCTTCCTTTCTATGCACGTGTAAATATGTTACCATACCACTATTTTTGTAATTACTGTTGCTGTAATATGACAACTGTAATTGTAGCCTGAATTCACCAATATGTTAAACCATACAGTTAATTTAATCTAGAATCTTTGTGAAATGTTAATCATTCTGTCTATTAACTGGTGAAATATTCAATTCACGTAAACACTCAAAAGTTCAGATGCTTATTTCAATCTCTAGCTAAACCTCTTGATTCAGAAAATTTGAGGGTAGAAATCTCACAAGAAACATTTTCATTTTTTCAGTGCTTCTTTTCTGGTTGCGGTACAAACTTGTTCTCCTGTGCCTGGTACTAAGTGTAACTATTGCTTCTTAAGATAACTGGATCCAATAGTTGTCTTTTGTAAATGTTCCGGATTAAGCAGTGACTTCCTAACACAGAAGCTGAGGGCACGTCTTCACTACCCGCCGGATCGGCGGGTAGCAATCGGTCTATCGGGGATCGACTTACCGCGTCTAGTGAAGACGCGATAAAATCGATCCCTGATGGCTCTACCATCGACTCCGGAAATCCACCGCGGCAAGAGGCGGTAGCGGAGTCGACGGCGGCGCGGCAGCGGTCGACTTGCCGCCGTCCTCACAGCCAGGTAAGTCGACCTAAAATACGCCACTTCAGCTACGCTATTCACGTAGCTGAAGTTGCGTATCTTAGGTCGACCCCCCCCGCTGTAGTGTAGACCTAGCCTTAGAGAGTTTCATAGATTCATAGATTCTAGGACTGGAAGGGACCTCGAGAGGTCATCGAGTCCAGTCCCCTGCCCGCATGGCAGGACCAAATACTGTCTAGACCATCCCTGATAGACATTTATCTAACCTACTCTTAAATATCTCCAGAGATGGAGATTCCACAACCTCCCTAGGCAATTTAGTTCATATGGTGAGGCACTTTATACACTGAGACAAGTTTAGTGACTAGTTAACAATATGTCTCGCAGTCCTTACTCAAACAAAATTCTCATTTAAGTCAATAGGTGTTTTGTGAGACTGATCTTCACAAAGGCAATGAAAAAAGAATTATTACAGTTTTATATAATATCAAGCAGTATTTCTCTATGTATGGCATTTGATGGCCTGATTCACTGATCTCTTACATCAGTGTAAATCCAAAGTAGATCCATTGCAGTTAATGGAGTCACACTAACATAAAACTGGTCCGAGAAGAATCAGGCCCTAAATATTTGGTATGTAATTTTTTAAAAACACTCTGTCTGTCCATTTGATTGGCTGCTTCCTGCATTTGTACATGAATGGAAAGCAGGGACATCTCATGATGCTACACTAGTTAATAGGAATGGGCTCTGTGCTGTGCTGCAACTAGCAGAAAAACACAGACAATAAGAAAACACATCAGGAAGCACAGATCGTGCAATCTCATGGTGGGGGAGCTTCCTTTGGATTGATGGGGGAAAAGGTACTGGCCGCTTTAAGGGTCTCCCCCCTCAGGAACTGGAAGCAAGTGGCCAGGGCTGTCTCCAGCTTTTTTGCTGCCCCAAGCGGCGAAGAAAAAAAAAAGATAAAGCCGCGATCGGCGACACTTCGGCAGCAGCTCTACCGCCGCCGCTTCATTCTTCGATGGCAATTCAGCAGCCGGTCCTTCCCTCTGAGAGGGACTGAGGGACCCGCCACCGAATTGCCGCCGAAGACCTGGACGTGCCACCCCTAAGCACCTGCTTCCTGCGCTGGCGCCTGGAGCCGGCCCTGCAGGTGGCCAAGAAGAGTGTATCACCCGGAGCTGATGACACTCAGGTAGGCCATTGACCTCTGCACACCTAGAGGAGCATATATAAACCCTGCCCCTCCAAGCTGAGCCCACTCTCATGCCTGATTAGCATATACGAATTACTGTAGGTTAGTTCCAAGATGAGATAAATAATATAGTAGTGGCCAAATTAAACCACATCCCTTGTATATTGTCTGTCTTTCTGCATGTCTGGGACAATAAGAAAACACACCAGGAAGCTGACTTTCTGATAGACTCACCTGGGTACAGTTGCTTTGTTGGGGCACTGACTTGCGCATGTTTTGAAACTCTGTAAGCAACATCTGATCCTTTTGAATCTCTTCTGTTTGTGCAAAATCCTGTTGTTCTTGATATTCCTTCTGGTGATTTGTGAAATTCTAATGCTTTTAGCACATCAACTGGTTCAGCTGAAAAAGTAGCAAAAACAACAACAAAAAGAATTATTCATACTGCAACATTTCAAAATGGAAATAAATGTCATTGCTATATGCAGGTGTCTAGTCATCAGAGTGGCTAGATCGTATTTTGTGTTATTGCAGGCTACTCTTACATTAGAGTATTATTTTAACAGGGTCATTCTCTCATCAAATATCTAGGAGCCCATCATATCCAGTGTAAGTTAGTTAAGATTAGATTTTTTTTTACAGGTCACTTGCTAATTGAGATTTACTATTTCATAAATAATTTGGAAATTAGTGCTTACAATACAGATTCCTTTAACATATGAATTCTGATAAGTGGAAATGACTTAACAAGCATTTCATATATTGTACCAACACTTAGCTCCCAAACATAATCTTTTTTGACCCCTAATACAAATATACATTCTGACTACATGTGACTGAGGGTACAGCACCCTTCTCCAGAGGTTGGTAGGAAAAGGGCTAATTGTCTCCCCATCTAGCTAAAAGAAGCATCACAGGAATTTTACAGAGCTGGAGCAACTGTGGGGGATTAATTCACTCTCTATCCTGCTGAACACACTAGAAGTGGGATGTTCTTTGGGGAGTTGGGGGTGCAGTTAGGCTGCAAGAGTCAAGGAGGAATGATTTCTAGAAAGAGGGCTGGGGAAAGTTAGCTGGTTGGGGCTCTCTTTTTTCTAGAATTTGACTGGACGAAACCACACTTCAGATCTTTATTTGGGATTTTCACTGTGGGTAGCCCTGTTGTAATGGTTTGGCTCTTAAAGGAGCAGGATTATGTTCACTATTGAATCTTACAATAATGAACATCACAAAGATGTTTAATCTCCACACAGGCATGAAGAATCTTCTCCTGCTCTGAACAGCTTGCCGTGCTACCTTATATTCATTCTTATGTATACAGTAACTGTTGCTCAGGCACCAATGTGTCACTGATCTATGAATACAAGCAGATTTTATTTTAGGCATAACAGGATGATGACGTAAAATATTGTAAAATATGTCGTGATATTGTAAAATATGTCGAAGTCATACTGGGTAGCTCAGAAAAGGAGTAAATAGGCAGAGCCTGTTGTTTCTAGGACAATGGTTCAGATTATTATTTATTATTATTGTGGTAGTGCCTAGGAGCTGCAGTCATGAACCAGGGCCCCATTATGCTAGGCACTGTACAAACACGGAGAAAAAGAGGATCCCGGGTGTTGGCCCTGCCCCAGAGGTCTGACATTCTAAATAATCTAAAACAATCCAATCAAGATTGCTGGTGGCCTGTGGCTGCTGGCTGATGTGAAATAATTTTAAATTCTCACTCCAGGTCCTGGTAAATAAGTGTCCACATAACAAAAACACTCACAATTTGCACTCTTTGGCATCCTTGGTTACTGTTGCAGGGATGCCAAGGATTGAATGGCATGGAGACAGAACTACTTTCCCCTCAAAAGAGGCCCCTACAGAACAAATGTGGAAGTTGGGTGAGGCAGCTTACAGCACATTGCCCCTGCTGTACTACTTCAGGGGAGAAATAGGGATGTCAAGCTGGCTCTCTTCATTTTACATATAATATATAGAGAAAAAGATAATTTAACTGATCGTTTTCCATTGGACCCAATTCTGCACTCTCTAAGCAGGGGAAATTCTAACCACTTTCTGTAAAGGCAAGCTTTTAAAACTAAATTAAATTACTTCCACTGTTAAAGCTGAGCAAATTCTCAACACAAATGTATTTGGTGAATATATCCCTTCTTTCTCTTGTTCATGAACTGTGAACAGGCAGTAGTAATGCATGTATTCTCTACTGACTATTCATTTCATGAGTCCCCAAATATCAAGTGTGGGCCTGAAATTCAATGCTTGTGAATATTCATTTATTTGAATGAATGTTCACCAACAGCAAATAGAAAGGTTGAAAATACAGTAAAACTAAAATTCTAGTTAGAATCAATGAAATGTTTGTGAATATTTTTCCTCAGTTTGCTCAGCCATAGCCAGTGTTGTCTTCAGTTCTGATTTTGCTTCAGCTCAGCATTTCATAAATCATTCTATCAGTAACACGTGTGAGTGCATTTAAAACTAAAATAGTTCATTCTATTCAGCCAATTGCACTGCCAGCATGAAGATAGATAATCAAAAGCAGTCAAGTGTGTGGTTAAATCTAACTCTGTAAAACTCCAACTCTGGACTTTCTAAAGAAAAAAACGTTCCAAGATTTCTATAATGAGATGACAAAGTATATGGCTCCTTCCATCTGGAGATACATTTTCAGAAAAAAATACCAGTGAGCTTCTGCTACACTTACTTTAAATAATTCAACCTCTGATATTTTCCTCCTCCACCAAAATTACATTATTATCAAAAATAAATACAATATTGAATGTTTATCACAAGTTAATACATCCTGAAAGAATCCCTAAATGTACACCTGCTACAAATAAAAGATATCTATTCTACATTTTCCTAAAACTAAATTTAAACATTCTGAAAAGCTAAGTTTCAACATTAAATAATCAAAATCATTGCACAAAATCTAAAAATACCAGCTTTACCTTTGTAAACCTTGGCTTATGCCTTATAAAATCATTCTTATTAATTTCAATGAACATGATATATATTCACTGAACTGTTCCATTACTCATGTGGGAGACATGCCAATGCACTTCTACGACCATAAAAGGGTTGGCCAAACTGTTTCTTCAATAACTGATTGGTGTTTTTTGTAATGTACATAATGATTAGAGCTGGTAAAAATACTGTAGAATCAGTAAATATGAATATCATTCAAATTCCAAATGGCTGCTTAGTTCAACTAGTTTTGTGCCCTTTTTGCTGTTTGCAGACATTTCTACAGACTTCTTCCTCATTACTGTTTGGGTAATGGCTGTTTATTGAATATCTGAATTGGAATGTCAGCAAGACACAAAAAAAAGAGCATTTATTGTTTGTTGTTCTGCTGCTTAAAAAGTGTCAGTCAGGGATCAGAGTGATATCAGGTGATATAGGTGATCGCTCACACACCACAAACAGCAGATAGACAAAACTGAATACTTTCCAAACAGCCCAGAAGATGAAATTTATTTCCACAAACTGTTAGTCAAATAATTTGGATAGCAAACATAGCAAGCTTGTTCACAACAATTTGCAAATAGGGAAACTTACTCAAAACAAATAATTTGGCCATCTGCAATAATGATATAGCTGTTTTGCTAAATAACAGTTGACCATGAGTAACAAATTAACCTTATCTGTTTTATGACATATTTTGGGGTGACCACCACTTTGCCTGGCATAACAGAAAATACAAAAGCACCTGATTATTAAACTTTAAAAGAAATGGTGATCCAAAATGAGAAAAGGAAGTTCCCTGGTAAACCTACAAAGAAATGTATAAAACGTAGTGCCTTATTCATCTGGGCCTAGGTATCTGCAGGAGGAAATCTCTTTATAACGAATTTTGGGACCCTGTGCACTATGGAAATTGCTGAGGGGTGTAGGGGTACCTTCCTTAAACTAGTCACAGTTTGTGATGTACAAAACAATTGCCGCCCTAGACAAAACTTCAATGTACTGCCCCCCTTTTCACTCTCTAGAACAGAGGTATTCAACCTGCAGGGAAATATCCCTTGCCTGGGGGGAGGAGGGCAAGAACGGACATCAGATTTTCTGGATGAAGGATAGGGCGGTGTGGTAAGTGTTCTGCTAGTTCAGAGGTTATGGTAGACATGTGTGGGCCCGGAGCCACGCTGCAGCACCACTCACTCAGGTTTGGCTCTGACACTTCTGTCATGATGGAGGAGAGGCCAAATTTGAGTGAATGAAGTTTTAACCAGGCACACAGGGTCACAGTGCTACAGTCCTGCTCAGGTTTGGCCCAGCCACCCCTCCATCATGATAGAGGGATGGTGGGGCCAAATCTGAGTGAGTAGCATTACTACATGGCTCACGGGGGCGCAGTGCCACTCAGCGTATTGATTTGGGTTTTTCCCTGGTTGTTGAGAGCCTCCCTGAAGTGGGGCCCTATGCAAGTGCCCCAAGTGCACATTGGTTAATCTGGACCTGGCTGATATCATTCAACACTTGCCCATATGAGGAAGCCTGAGATACTAAGGACCCTCCAAGTTTCTATGTTGTTCAGTTTTGACTGATCTTAATTTTGCAGGACATTCGGTTGCTTCAGTAGATATCAGCCTGTGATAGACCCTCTCACAAAAGCTTCCTTAAAGGGACTCTTGCTCAGTCTGACTCTGGGTGGTACTCTTCTGGTACAATTTCTCCAGCTGGCATTGAGACAAGGTTTTCACTAGCAATGGAGTGTATTTGAAATTCACCCCTGTCTGTTTACTTCTCCTAGGACAAAAAAAGCTAAAGAAAAATGCAAATAAATATTATGTCATATCACACTATTGCATCCAGGTAGTACATGGCTTCTGATTTGGTGTCTGGGGATGGGACTGTAAGAAAATACCAAACCATTAAAAGTGCATGCACAAATCACTGTTCAGATGCACAAAATGGGTGCCTGGGCCTCTTTGAAAAAACTATAATTGAGCATGCAAAATTTAAATACCACATCTGAAAATTTGGTTCTATGGTTGCTGTGGTAAACTGGCAAGATAAGTACAAACCTGTACAAGTCCCTGACCTTGCAAATGGAGCTGCTCACACAATGCCTTACAGCCACAAGGAGTCCCAATGGCTTCAATCGGACCCTACATGGACTAAGCAATCACATGCAGAAAGATCTGAACCCAAGGATGTCCTATTAGAACACAGCTTTAGATCTTAAGAGGCAAATCCTGCCCCCCTGAGGCCCAGATCACAATGGAAAAACAAGTTTCCATTGTGCTGGTTACCAGACAATGGAGAACCTAGCCAAAGAGATTCTGCTTCCCACTAAATATCATAATGCAGAGTTCTGCAGCACCTCTGTACCATTCAAGGGGGTAAGATTTGGCACAAAGGGACTTATTCTCTCCAGATGTGTAACTTCCATGGATGTTAATGGATGTTATGCAGGAATAATGAGAGAAAAGTTTCATATTGTTGGATTTGCTGAGAGGACATGGAGGACTGTATTGTTTAAATTCCTTATGGGTGTATTGATTGTCAAAAACTAGCATTTTACTTTCCTTAAAAACAATCTCAGTGTGTGAGCAAGGGTCATATGTTTCCGTCTACCTTCCATCCATCAGCTTTTTTCAGTTTGTTTGGAAGTTTGACTAGTTAGCTGGAGACTAGGTGCTCAATATCCTAGGCTAAAGCACAAGAACCTTAATGACATAGTGTCTTTAGAGCACAAACACCTCTGTATTTGACAGATTTAAATTTACAGGGGCAAATTCTGCTCTTAGTTACCAGAGTAAGTCTGAAGTAACTCCATTCAGTTAGTGAAGGTATTTAGATTTACAGTGGTGTAACTGAGAGCAGGATTTGGTCCACAGTATTCCATACTGAATGTAGCATTTAGGGCACACTTTGTTATCTTCCACTGCTTTTTAGGCTTGTTGCACACTGGACTAAACAAAAAACATGGAGTAAAATGAACCAGAATGGTACAAATATAAAAATATTATCAGCTTTGAAGAGCAACTGAATGTGCAGAACCATGTTCTGTGTAGGAATAAAAGATCAACTTCTCTGTTGGCGTAACTCCATTGAAGATTTTTTTGTGTGGGGAGGTTACACAAACGTAAACCAGTAACAACTAGAAGTCAGTGGAGTTACACCAGCGAAAAACTGGTGTGAGATCAGAATCAGGCCCAGAGACTTTAAATATTGAGGAAGATTTTACCGTTTGTATTCAAGATGGCTGCTGAACTGGAATCTGGATTACTGCTGGAGATGCTCTTGATTAAGAGTGACTGCCCTGCACCTTTAAGCAGAGGGGTGTTTGACTGGATGACTGGAAAAAGGGAACGGTGCTTTATGGCTTGGAGGGGGGGGGGAGAAAAATGAAAACTGCTACAAAAGGGATAGCGTGGTCGCTGACTCATCCCCTAGGAATGGAGGGGATTAAAAGGTGCAGCCCTGGGCCTGGAGCCTCCCTTTTACATGGAGCAACCGTGGGTGGTCAGTCACCATTAATGTGCTGTCATTCCATTCCAGTTGTGGGCAGACCAGCCATGGACGAGGTGGTGTCGATCAGTGGGCACAGGATCGTTTTGCTTATGTGAATAGGCGGACGTCCTAGTGGCCTTAAGGGTTGGCAACCGAGGTCCAGGATGGGGCAATACTGTGTTGACATGGAAGGAGAAGCATGTTATTGGGCCAGCTCATGCCACTGCTGTGTGCTGAGGGGCCCGTCAGCAGTCACTGGCATGATGTGGCACACATTAGAGAACACTATTTGGGAATGTGTAAAGGAGTTCAATTACTGCCCAGAACAAGAAGGTACTTGATGCAGATCCGTGTTGCCAGACATGCATTCACACATGGTCTGGCTGAGAGCCGTGGAGCGCCACCTGGGTGGACAAGGCTCGGCAGATTCTAACAGGGGAGTGGCCAAATCTCTTGGGTCTTAAGAGGCTCAGCAATTTGGTCACTCTGGGGCACCAAATTATTCAAGGAGTATGGGGTTCCCCCGTAAAACCTGGGAACCCATTTGTTTTGGCCAATTTAGAAGGAGGGGTAGTAAAAGATGTCTGGGAACCCAACTGGGTTGGGGGACAGGGGAGCACCTCCTTGTGGCGGATGTCCAGTGCAGGTACTCCATAGGAAAGATATACAGTGACCGGATAAATGGCTTGGAAAAGGACTTTAAAAGAGGTGTTTGTTAAAGGAATGAATGGGGGGCGGTTGGAGATTCCTATGATTGGTACAGCAGGGAGTCAACCCCCCCATTCTTATAGCCCACCTTATCCCTTCTATGAGGGGGGGGATGGTAAGGTCCCACAATGGATTTGCTGGAGTGACCTTGATGGAAAAGAGGAGGAGCTAACGGAAGCCCCCGAGGTATGGTAAGGTCGGAGAAACAAATTTGCTGGAGGGACTTGGATGAAAAAAAGAGGGGGGGGCTGGTAAAAGCCCCCGGGTAATTATGGAAAACATGGGGTTACCTGCACTGTACACTTTTATCTGCCGGGTAGTCCCAGACATCTAATAATAAAGTTGCAGCATGATTAAACCCATGTCTTTCTTTCGGTATAGCCAGATAATCACACAACCCTCTGAATTTAAAGCAGAGTGATCTTATTAAAGGGTCATTAACACTGCAGCACATTTAGGGCAAAGAGAAATTTAAAGGATGTAATAGAACATATATGGAACAGAACTTTTATTTTATATGAAATACAATTGTCCCTTGAATTAAAGTGCCCTTTAGTGGATGTTAATTCACAGCCAATGACTTAACCATTTTATCATGCTGTCACTTTTTCAGCCTTCACAGAAATAGTTTTCTATGATAAATTTTCAATTCCTGGAAAAATTACATTATGTTTCTATTTATATTTTGGGCCAGAGTCACCAGTACCATCTGACTTTTCTGCACCACTCTGGTGAGACAAATGAGACATAAACTCAAATTAACCGGCCACTTAAACTTGGTTTCCAACAATTTTACATTGCCAGAGCAGCACAAAGTACGTAGAGTGTACAGGTGAATCTAGCCCTTTTGGGGGAAAAGAGATAGGAAGGGGTGGTTCCATTTTTTGGTCACCACTTCCAGCACTAGATTTCCCACAGATACAATGATTTTTAAAAAATGCACAGTGCCCTACTACTTCTTATGGATTAATAACCAGTATAATTTCATTTAAAAAATGAAGGGCATTAATACTTTGAAAAGTGACTTTGTAAAAATGACAATAGGATTCCATCTTTGGAGCAGACTCTGATCCCCTTACTCACAGAGAATAATATCTTGCCCTCCATTAACTTCTACACAACATGTGTATGGGGTTAAGAATCTGGCCTGTATTATTATAATTACTCCTTTGGAGCAAGATTCCGATACCTCTACTCATGTTGCATAGTATCTTATTCTGCAGGCAGTACCATTGATTTCAGTGGGACTATTCTAGGAGTTATGTACTACTCATTGTTGGTAATGGCAGCAGACCATGGGTCTTCATATTTAGTATTTTATAGTGCCATAAATATATACAGCACCTTACACACAAATATGAGAGAAACCTATTTTCCCCCACCTCCTTCTGCCCCAATATGTGGCCTACAGTCTCTGTTAACTTGTGTGGCTTTCCCCTCCTCACTGAGGAAACTCCATGTGTAGGAGGTGCCAGGGCAGGGTCAGTACAGGAATCATGCTGTCAAAGGGGTGTCAGAGTGCTGGGGGAGCCATGCAGCAATAAAGAAGCTCAGTTCCTCCATCCAAATGGCTTGTGCCGCTAGCTGATCCTCCAAGGGATCTGGAGCTTCACATTCATAAATTGGAAAAGGATAAGGAAATTCACACACCCACACCCTGTCTGACAGGAGAATCTGAGGCATACTTGGTTAGTTTAAACCAATGGAACTCCATGCCCTTTGTGGGAATGCTCCCTGTAGGTGAACATAGAGCACTAAGTTAGACAAAAAACAACCAAAAAGGGGAGTGGTTGTAACAAAGTCATGAGAATTTACATTGTTGAAGTTTGGTGTGCTTTATGGAATTTCTGGATTTTTTTCAAGTTAAAGGCAAGAAGAGATGGCTATTACCTTTGAGTGGTGCTATATTAAATATTCTCGGTTTACAAGAATGTTATCTCTAACTGTGATTTCTGCAAACTCAATCTGGGATCAGAAAGACGGACTGTCTAGTTCATGCATAAGCAGCCATCATTAAGATTCTAAAACTATAAGAAAACCTAATTAACCCTCCCATGGTTGTGTATTTTCTGAAGGAGTAAAAAGTAACACAAATGTATTTTATTCTCTAACGTATGCAGATATTACTTTGGATTTACAAAGGGAGCAGATATTTTGAGTTAAGAAGGTGATAGTATCTGACTATAACCATGCTTTAAGACTAATTTTATTTTAGTAACTTAGCGGTCAAGAAAATTTCTGGATTTACAATGGTGGAGACTGGAATCTTCTTTCTAGTCACTGAACAACTGTAGCAGAGGCAACAGGAATGCAAGTTTCCAGGGATGAAAGGTTTTCAGTCTCTGTGCCTATTCAGTATTTGGTCCCTCTGTTGCGGTGGCAAAAATGGTACAACTAGTGCTAGTTAAGGTGGTAGTTTTGTATATGAGCCTTCCAAAAATTTCACAGAACCTATCAAATATATGCCATCCATCCTTGCCTACCAACCTGGGCTGTATTCAAAGTGGTAAGCTAGAGGTAAAAAGTTCCATGTCCAATGATCAGTAGCTTTTCCCATTAAACAATTACACATTTTTGAGTAATAGCTTCTGTGCTTTACATGAAAGTTGGAAAACTATTTTTAATCAGTTTAAAACAATAATATTTGGGCCAAGGATCTGTTGACTTTCAACCTAAAATGGATTTTTACTACAAAACGTAAGAAAAACCCTGACGGTCACATTCTTGGGTTCCACTATAATACTGAGAGAGAGATAAAATCATGTCACCACAGCAACTGAATAAGATTTGCTTGACTCAAGCTATCAGTAATAACTAAAGTAAGTGTAATGTGTCATCCTTAGTGGACCATGTACATATACATACCAATGGGATTGATCCTCAGTTGGCTAATGGAGCTGCACTGTTTTATACCAGCTGAGGTTCTGGCCCAATCATTCTGAGCAGTTAATATGTGTAAAAGCAGCAAAGAGTCCTGTGGACATGCATCCGAAGAAGTGGGTATTCACTCACGAAAGCTCATGCTCCAATACGTCTGTTAATCAATAAGGTGCCACAGGACTCTTTGCTGCTTTTACAGATCCAGACTAACACGGCTACCCCTTTGATAGTTAATATGTGTGTATCACATCCTTTACAACTAGGTAAATAAACCCCTTAGCACCTCAACCCATTTTTTAACATTCATATCAACTACCTTCACCAGGGGTCGGCAACGTTCGGCACGCGGCTCGCCAGGGTAAGCACCCTAGTGGGCCGGGCCAGTTTATTTACCTGCTGACGCGGCAGGTTCGGCCGATCGCGGCCCCCACTCGCCGCGGTTCGCCGTCCCGGGCCAAAGGGGGCGGCGGGAAGTGGCGCGGGCCGAGGGATGTGCTGGCCGCGGCTTCCCGCCGCCCCCATTGGCCCGGGATGGCGAACTGCGGCGATTGGGGGCCGCGATCGGCCGAACCTGCTGCGTCAGCAGGTAAATAAACTGGCCCGGCCCGCTAGGGTGCTTACCCTGGCGAGCCGCGTGCCGAACGTTGCCGACCCCTGACCTACACAATATCTTGGACAGTAATTTTGTCTGCTTTTGCTGCAAAACAAGAGATTGATCCAAGGTCAGAGCCTTGCTACTCCTGTCTAGAGAAAGACAATATAGAATACCTGGGCATTTCACTGTTGGGAATTATTATTTGAGGAAGAGTAAATCTTCAATGTGCTGTGGTCTGATCCCTGCTCAAAAATACCTTTCTTCACTTTAACAGGCTTGTCAGTTACCAACTAGTACCTAACCCCACCCCACCTTCCTGGGGATGGTCATTGAGAAGCTGGTTATAAGACAACTCCATCATCAGTGGATATTCTCCAATAATCTGGATTTTAGTCAATTGTGTTTCAGACCTGGATTTGGACAGATAGTCTTCATGGTCAACAGTGACTCAAGGCAATGGACTGAGGTCAAATATCCATACTAATCCTATTAAATCCATCAGTAGCCCTCAATGCACTTGATTGAGGAAGTGTTGCTTTCTTGACTGAGGATCCTGTGGCTGGGACAAAATTCCTTTTCAGTGGCTTTAATCATTCCTTTAAGAGACATCCCAGAAGCCTATGATGGGCAATTGTTCTTCTCACTCATGAAGTCCCACAATGTTGATTTCCCCCCCACACACACATGGATCTTGCCACAGCCAAAGACCACTTAAAAGCTTCAACTTGTGAAGAATTTGGTTATCTACATTTTAGGTAGGGCAAACTAATTTCAGCACATTGTAATCTGCCCCTTCGCTGCATTTTCAGATTCAATTAAAGGTGCTAGTGACTGAGCACTATAATGCTCTAGGATAGAGTTATGTTGAAGATTACCTCTTTCCTTATCCCATATCACCTCAGCTGCATAGAGAAGGAAGGGATGCCTGACAATAAGATGATTGTAGTGGCAGCCCTCTGGATCTGGAATTCATTCTCATCAGAAATCTCACCGAGCCTGAACCTGACTATACTTAGATT
The DNA here is from genome assembly GCF_002925995.2 of Terrapene triunguis. Classification (NCBI taxonomy): domain Eukaryota; kingdom Metazoa; phylum Chordata; order Testudines; family Emydidae; genus Terrapene; species Terrapene triunguis. The sequence continues at coordinate 29,988,819 of NW_020664561.1, read as the reverse complement.
AAAAATGTATCTCTTTGCTCAAGTGCCTAATAAAATATAGGTGTTGAAATCCTCTTAGCAATTAGTTTTTGGGCTGGTAAATCTTTAGCTTTGTTCTCTTCAGTTCTGTGAGAGAATCAGACAATATACTCCCCATTTGGGGAAAAGTACTAGATCCTCATCACCTAAATTATGTATAAGGCTTCCACCTTTTAAATGGATGTAGTAATAACTGACAATAAACAATTTTACCAGGATTCAATTATTTTACATAGATACAAAAAGAAAAAAGAAAAAAAAAGAAAAAAGAAAAAGGAGAGACAGGAAGCTGTACACTGAGTTGTCCAATATATTTTTGCAGTTTGTTGAACTTTTTTCTCTTTCATACAGAATGAACTATATTGGACAGATATTGATTTTCCTCTTGATTTTGCAGTTATTCATCAATAATGTCCTCACAATCAATGTTTAAGTACCAATTCATTAGAAATGCCCCATCCTAAATGGAGTGTAAGAGTTGGAGCCACTAAACACAGTAGGCCAGATTTGTCCCTGGAGTACACAAGAGATTAATTTGGCCCAATAATATTAGCTTCTGAAATGTTTTTTTTTTTTTTTTTTTTTTACTTTGTATTGTTCCTTAGTAAATACAATTACATTATGTCGGCAAACCGTTCTGTTGGAATTATCTCAAAACTTCATTATAAACTGGAACTCAGAGTGTGAACTTACTAATCTTTTTCATTCCTACATTTAGTTTTTTTACAGTTTACTCTTGTTTTATTTGATTTTTAACCCTATTAAAAGGCTAGCTACCATTCAGCAGTGAGATTCTAACGGTCTAAAAACATCCATACCCGGTGAATATTGATGAAAAGTCTTCAGGTATTTATTATTTATGGCCAAGACTTTCAGAAGTGGGTGCCTAAAGTTAAACACTTTGGTACATATTTAGGTTTCTAAATATTTAGGTTTCTAAATATGAGGTGCTGAGTGCTCAGTACTTTTTAAAATCACACTATTACTTAAAGACATAAGAGCCTAAATTTAGAGTCCTAGTTTTCTAAAATCTTGGCCTCTGTTTTTCAGCACCCATCCAAGGTTCTAGGTGCTTATTACAATCTAATGGCAGTGTCCTATTATCTATGAAGTAAGTTAATGGCCCTAGGCCAGCTCCTATTGGGCACATATCCAAATAATAAAAACTACTATTACAATAGGTTCTATCTGGCACCAGTTTTGATCATCTCCTCAGAAAGGCCAAAGATTGAATGGGCCTGGAGTCTAAACTATCCTTTCTCTCATAGTGATTAATGAGACACATTGGTAGGGGAGAACAGGGTAACTTGAATTGTCGCTGCCCATGCTCTGTGTCTGTACAGTGCAGTCCAGAATAAGAGAGAAATGTGGGGGGCAGAAGAAAAACTGAAATGCCGATTGTATGAAAGCTTTTATACAGGTTTATTTTGGCTACCATTTTTCAAGCTCTGTTTTAAGCAGTTCTTCTTTTTGCATTAGTTCTCAAAGATTATCAGCCTGTTCTCTAATTCTGTAAACATTTAGCAAACAGTTTAGTTTAATAGCTAAAACTGAACCTTCAATAACAGGACAGTCCCTAAGTAGCCAATAACTAGTTAATCAATGGGGGAGCATTTACTAACAGCTCTCGATTTTTATATGGTTAGCTAAAGGTAGAGCATTTTCAATGGAAAGTCCTTGACTTTTGGATTCACGTCCCTCTCTGGTTGAACAGACTCTGAGTCTGTTGGCGTTTAGGTTACAGTTCAAAATGCATGTACTAGTACAGGCATTTGCCATATAAGGGTGGTTGCTGGTTTTGTAATGCAGTGACCCTAATCATCTTTTTTTATGTTTATATCGGAGTAGTTTTTAATGTTGTACATGCACCCAAGGACAATTGTGATGGACAAACGAAACATAAATAGTAATTATTATTAATTCTTAGCATGTTTCATCTGCAGTACCAAACATAAACACTAATTATTATTATTATTATATTATTATTATTATGTTTCATCTGCCCATCCCAAAGTGCTTTACAAAAGTGAATATTTAGGATTTGCCCTATTTCACAGACTCGGAAAATGAGGCACAGAGAGGTTAATTTTCAAGTTTTAGAAATGAAGTCTAAATTATCTAGTTGGAGAGGGTGTGCAACAACTCTGAAAATCAGTTTATCCTTATCTAGATGCCTAAATATGAATTTAAGAGATTAACTTTAGGCACCCAGGTTTGAGATTTTGACCCATGACTGCTACTTATAGGTGAGAAATGTAGTTCTTTTAATCACTACAGTTTTATTGCATTTTACCTTAAAGAGCATTCAGATAAAAATGCCAGAGGCTGATGGCATTTCCAGGAAGGGTAGGACACTGTTGTAGATCACTTCAATATTTGGTTGCATATGAAGAACAGATTATCCGGATGCATACAGGAATGCTTTAAATATTTACTTCACTAACAGGTGGGCTCTTTCAAAAGTACTCAGAACTGGCCTAACTCTGTTTCACAGAAGTCCAACACTGAGAATTCTACCACTGACTTCGACAGGAGCAGTTAGGCCATTGCAGAGCTCTCTTAATTCACTCAACATTCTTAAATTATAATTCAAAGAAAATGAAAGCACATTGTGAAGCTATTTGATTTATTTTAGGTGACCATCAACAAGTAATTGTCTCTTCTCAGAGCCCAAAAATGTAAAACACGTGTAGTAAAAACCCTACTCAGGTCTCACATTGAGGTCAATGTAAGAATTGCCTGTGTATAAACTGCAGGATCAGACCTTTAATGATGTTAGCTTGAAAGTATCAGTCATTTAGCTGAAATATTTCTGCAGGAATTAAGGAGTACCCTTTTAGGTTTTCATTACTGACCAAAATGGTCTAGACATGGAGTGTAACCTACATTTTTGAGGTTGAGGTTTCATTAATACTTCACATATTTTGCCTAAACAGTGGCTTCTTCGTTATTTACAATAAGACCTTCTTTTAGACTAAGTATATTGGTTATTTCTATGATTAGCAGCATTCATTAAAACAGAGCATGCATTACCTCAATCTGATTCTGAGATTTCTTACGCTATTTTTATACTAGTGCAATATTGGGTCAGATGTTCAGCTGGTATAAATCTTTTTAATTCCACTGAAGTCTTATGCCAATTTGCAGTAATGAGGATTTGGCTCAATATTGATTCCACTGGAGCTACCCCTGGTTTACATCAGAGTATTGGTTGATTAAATCAAAATTTATTCTCACACTGTCTAAACATGATGAGGCCTCTTTTACTTGCTGAGCTATAAAGTTCTTTAGTAGAACTACTAGCTCATAGAGACAGTACCTTCAGACATGACATTCTGAGACCATCAAAACACAAATTAAATTCCTGGAATATCATTTCTCCATTACCATAATCTCATTACCATAATGCTGGCTCTGCTGAGCACCATTTTTTAGGTTAGAGGGTAACCTAAAAACGGTGATCAGCACAGCAAGAGACACAGTGTCCCTTTTCTTAATAAGAAATGTGGCTAATAGTTAAATATAAAAAATGAGAGATTGGGTCTTCTGAACCCAAATGTTTGTAGATACACAAAGGAGGTATTTCACTGAAAACTTTTTTAGCTTTCAAAAATATCCTGATTATAGACTACAGTCTTGAAGGTGGCATATTTGTACATTTTCAACTATATATATAGAAAATCTTTAGAAGAAAAGAACAGGCATCTAAGGGTCAGAACTTCAACTGGTGAAATTTGGAGTAGCTCCATTTAATTCAGTGTATCTACACCATTTGCAGGAACCGAGGATCTGCTTTTAAAAGTCCCACAGCTTGCAACTTGATCCTACAACTAATGAAGTCAATGGCATAACTCCTCATGACTATAAGCCAAGCAAATCAGCCCCTAGTTTTGCATCTCACTGACATCAATGAAATGGGCTTTAGACCTTGAATAATAATCTTGTTCCAAAATTATAATTAACTATTTAGATTGCTAGAATATTTTTAGTATTTGTGTTGGGCCAAATCCTGCTCACCTTAAAGGTGGACATGTGGTGAGTAAGACTCAGAGTTTAATAATACTCTTCAAGTGAGCAAGATGACCAGCATTTGGCCCATATTATACAGTCATTATGAACTTAATTCAGTTGCAATCAACTTCAATGACAGCAAGATCAGGATCTGTACTTTTTATTGTTTTTATTATGCATCCTTCATTTTAACCTGGTAGCAAACAATATGCACTCCTAATACCAGTTCTGCCAAACAAAATTCTATTTCACATGCTGAATGCATTAACACTTTGACATATACAGAAATCCCAGGCCTAAAATTTACAAAGGTTTTTATGTCCCCTTACATGTGATAACGTGCTGAAAGAACTCAAATACTGCCACTTCCTGCTAGTATTTAAATAACGAGATCAACAATTAATGTATTACACTTATAGTTTGCAAAGATGGTATTTAAAACTTGGTACTCTAATTATAACTATTTACAAGATGCATCTGTGTTCATTTAATTTCAGTAAATGCTAATTTTCCCATGTCCATCCAAAGGACAAATCTTTATCACTTTGTTAGACTCTACTTTCTTAACACAAGAGATGTCTCCCAAGGTCCATTTCATTTATTTGCACCCATTATCAACAAATAGTCAGCAGAACAATAAATTAACAAATGTTAAGAGAATTTCTTATGAAAAGAAGCAAAGAGCTCTAGTGAGAAAAGAAAAGCAACTTCTTAATCTTGTTGGCACATGGAAACCCTACTGTTCCTCACTATACAAAAAATTAATAATAATAATCTGTAAGAGGCATAATTGCTCCAGCACATTTTAGGTGCAACTTAAGTTCAGCAATAATGCCATGGTTCTTTTGTTATGCTTTACTTTTGTTGGAATTAAAGGTCCTATTGCTACAAATACTGCAGATGCCAATTTTACCAGTGGTTTTTTTTTTTGTTTGTTTTTTTGTTGTTTTTTTTAAACAAAGCCTTTTAATTTATCAGAAAACATCATACAGCCAAGAGCAGGTTTTTGTGTTAAGGAAGCTTTTTCTTTTTAGTGTAGAATATCAATTCAAACAATTGCTTCTAGATTAATACAGATATAACATTTTAGATATGTATCACTTGTGTGTGCTACGTTTGTGTGTTTATATATATTGGACTTGATAATATATTTTAAACAAGACAAAAAATAAAGCTAGGAAATATGAAGTGGTTTTTTTTGTTTTGTTTTTGTACTGCAGAGCTAGTAAAAAGACACAGCCTGAATTGTCCTTTCAGGACTCTGTCAGGTCTCCTTGTAAATTAAATATAAAGCACTAGAGTCTGCAGAATCACAATACATACCAGTCATATTTCTTTGTCAGTTGCCTGTCTAAGACAAAGCCTTTAATTTAGAATTTCTGCAATATTTCTAAAGAAAAAACAGACATATTCATGCAGGGTCAGACAGCACATTCTGGGAAGATAGGACCATTTCACCTGCTGATCCCTGGGACTCAAACAAACTTTTCAGCTGGGACCACCAACAGTTATTCTTAACAATTCTTCCTATGGTTTGATCAACTTAACTCATTTTTTCAAGCTTGGAAATTTATTATCTCTTTACCCTTTGGAGGTTATGGTATTTTTAATAAGATGAAACTGGCTTTTACAAATATTTTACTATATTTTAAGTTAAAGGAGACATGAAAATTGTTCAATTTCATAATTGAGCATTAACACACAGCATGCCAGTCAACAGCACAGGGGAGCTATATCACTAATAAGCTGATCTGACCAGACATTTACAATTTACTATTTGAAATCAATATTTTTGTATTGGTTAATAATAATTAGACATTAAACAGTTTTCTTTTGAGAAAGCTGAAGAGCTACATTTCCATTGAGACCCAATAGGCATTCAAAACAGAATTACATACTTTTAGGTGGGTATGGATATTAAAAAAAAGTCACCTTTTCCATTGTAATGGGCCCAATTCTCCACTCCTTATGCACCAAGAACTCCTGCTGGTTTCCAAGGAAGTTTGGGGAGCATTCTAATGGGATGACTGAAATAAAGCACCTACAATATATTCGAGCGAATACTCTGTTGTCCATGGATTTACTTAAACAGAAGTTCATATATTTATTTTCTTTATATAACTGACCAATCACATTTTCAATCAGAATTGTCCTGTACTCTGATGAATAGCAAGGTTTCCATTTACCAGAAAAGCTAAAAAAAGAAAAGTTGATTTTCTTTCATTTCTTGCTCATGAAATTTAAATCAGCATTACAATAGTGCATTGACTCCAGGACCTTACAAAAATTTATAGTGCTGAAGCCATGCCATTTTGACTAAATGAGTTTATTCATTCCAAATGCACTGCCAACACATTTGGTATTTAAAGGTGAGGGGGCTGGGGGTGGGGGGAATCAAAGAAAGTCTTTTAAAAGTGTATTTTGTTTACTTGTACCAGGTTATAAAGCAAAAATATTTTCTAACAAGAGTTGCTGAGAAGTTAGTGGGCACTGAAGCGACAAAATATATTTCACTGATTTCCCCATTCAGTTGCTTCTCATTTCTATGACTTTCTCTGCCTTAAGGTGGAGAACCTCAGGAGCCTAAAAAGGAATTCTCCAGCCTAAAAAGGAATTCATACTGGGACAGGCACTTATCATTTTTCTTTATGGAAAAAAAAATTAAAGCAATTTGTAAGAAAAAGTCAAGATTCTTAGGAATTTTGTTGAGGTCTTTCTAAATAGAAGGAAATGTGTCTTATTTAAAAAGTAATTACTATGAAGTTTAACACTTTATATGAATACGTTGTGTAATTTGCTTTATAAACTGACAGTTTATGAGAAGCCCAATAAAATAAAAGTCACAGGTCTAATCTTAATGTAGTCAGAAAGATATGATTTATACTGCATTCTGATAAAACATTGCAATTCACTTTATCACATAATTTACAATGATGTGTCCAAAAGTTTTATTTCTATAGTTTCTTTCCTCCTTTCAAGTGTCAGTCACTGAAGAGAGCATTTTAGTCTTAGATTTTAGCGAATGTTATTTTCTTTTATCTTTGAAGTCTTTTAAATAACAGTGGAGCACATAAAAGACTATTCAGAAATAACTTAATACTTCATTTGGGAAATTAGTCCAGATACAACTGCCACTAAAGTCAATGGAAAGATTCTTACTGACTTCAGTAACAGTTGGACTGAGCCCTAACCACACAGCTACCAGCAGTTTGTAAGCAAATAGCATACCCTGTTTCTGAACATTTAAACTACCATGTTACTTGTCAAGCAGTTTTCAGGAAAACTCATAAACTGTGGAAATCTTAAGAGGCTCCCTGTCATTTTACATTTCTGATATTTCCTTGCTTCATTAGAATGGAGAAAGAACTTTAAAAGTAATTCTTCACTCAGGTTTTATTTTAGTAAATCTATCAATTTCACAAATCTGTGCTCCTGTTATTGTTAAAACTATTTCAGTAAATACCAAGAAGCTTGCGCTGAATTTTTATCAGTGCTTCTTGGGTTCAGATTTTCATTTAAAATCTAGATTCAACCCCAGAACTCAGTTTCTTTGTCTTCATAAACACCTTATGAAGTGAAGGCTGCAAAGAATCATCTCCAGCTCACATTCAATTGGCATATTAGGTTTAAAAAACAATCTACCCAGTCTTTTTCTTCAGTATCCCTCATTCAATAACTTCAGTTTCAATATAGTAATGAGTACCCAAACCCCTGCAGCTAGATGGGGGAGGGGGGACTTATCTTTGGAAACTCCACTGGAATCATTGGAATTGCAGCAAGGATGGATTTGGCCCCCTCCTCCCTAAACTGTAAATGAAACCAGCAGGGGGCAGAATTACTGATTGATCTGCCACAATTCAAGTGGTGACCAGGTACAAAATGCTGAATGGAAACTTTGATTATTCACCTTTCTGTGCTCCCCATCATAACTACTGTTGACTCAAAACGTGGAAAACGACACCACTGTACTCTTCAAAAAACGTGCAAATCTCGTCACAAATAATGATATAAACATAACCAGGACTCTGTTCTGGGAGCATCAGCCCCCTAAGGCTGTGAGGCCCCCTAACAGCAATGTTGCCACAAGAAGACCCTAATCCCTACTGCAGATTGCTGTGGGAAGATGCGGCATTTCCACTCAGCTAGGAGTTCAAAGTCACTGGAGAATGCACAGCCAGGTTATATGTGTAGTTCCACATATATGCAAGCAGATCTTTTAAGGTCATAAGATCGGACTGTTCCTCTGGTTTCCAACTGAGGTCCCCAAACAGGACGCTTCTGGAACGGTTGTTGCTCCTCCTAACACTACCACGCATCTGTGCAGGAGCGCAGCTCTTGGAGTTGAGCACTGGGGGTATGCCCTGCGCGCCCCTCCCCTTCCCACCCACCCCCAGACGTGTGAGCTCAGGGCCCTCCCTACCTTCTGAGCTCCCCCTCCCGAGGGCGAGGATTGCGGCTTCTCGCTCGTCTGCAAGCTCCCAGGAATTGCACCCTGCTAACCATGTCCACAGACACCTAACGGACCACTCATTCTTCCCCAAGGATGCGGGAAGGAATGGGGGGGGGGGGAGCCGCTTCTCGGTGCAAGGCTGAGGTGCTGAGCCTAGCTCCTGTCACTGACCTCCCTGCTGTGCCACGTAAGAGTCCTTAGCTCCCAAACCGATCGCCCGGTCAGTTACGGGTCTCCAACTGGGAGCTGCACACCCCACCTGGCAGCGGGCGCGCAGGGAGAGAGTTGTCGGGCTAGCAAAGGGCCCATTTAAAATAGATATTCTCTTCCCTGAGTTTTGGAAAAATTTTGCCAATTAAAAATCTTTGCAAAGAAAAATAGAGAAAGAAGAACTAAGAAGTATTTGAAATCTTGAGATGCCCCTCCCCCATCTCCCCGCTCCTCGGAGGAGAGTGCAGAGACTTTTGTTACACTTTAGCCAAGACTTTGGGTGAACTTTATCAGGTTAATGACTTGGTACGTTCAATCGAGCTGAAAATCGCAGAAACATCTGTTGGTTTTAAAAATGGATTTCGTGGTGGGGGAAACACAGAGCTGTATTCAACTCCGCTTTGCTTCGCCCCCTCCTCCCTTTCCGCAGTTACAAGAAAGAGGTCGATGTGGGGGTCTTTAAATCATCAGCACCTTAGAAAAGCGCCTCTATATCTGGTTGTGCAAAGAGGCTCCCAGCAGCGCTTAATACCCCGAGCTAACTCCTCACCCCATTATTTTCGCCTCCCCAGGACGGGGATCTAATTTGACAGGTCTTCCACTAAAACCTGGTGGCAGCATTGTCCTGCATTTCCCTCCCCAGCTGGGGAGGGGGGCTGGCTGGTAGCGCCCAGCTCCCGTCTCTTTCTTACCTCCTCTGACCTCTGCAGCCTGGAGAAGGAAAGTAAAAGTGATGAGTGTGGTTACAGTGGAGTCCCGGAGCCACCTTTTCGTTTTCCACCTTGTGGACCATCTCTGCATCTCCATGCTGGGCGCCCACAAGTGTGAACCGGACTCCGGGCGCCTTCAATTTATACCAGCTCCGTCCCTTCCACGGTATTCCCAGAGATGCTGCCTCTTATAGAGCCATCCGTGAACCACCAAAGGGGATTTCTTTTTGTCCCTCTCTTTGCTCCGTGCAGGCCCCCTCCGCTCCTTCCTCCCCCGGTGCCCTGCCTTCAGACTGCAGGGAGATGAGGGGCTTTAATCAAAATGCCAGGAGCACGGCATCCCCCTAAAGGCTCCATCCCGTCAGAGGGCTGGGCGAGAGGCACTCGGCAGCCACCCCCGGGAGCCCAAACTGACAAGCCAGCGGCAGGTCAGAAGCCAATCGCACGCCTCCTCCGGCAGCCCACAGACCGCCCTCCTTCGGCCCCGCAGGCTGGACCAGCCCCCCGAGCCGCCCAGCCAGGGCAGATCAATACTTGGGGAATGAAAGGAATTGCAGGAGCAGCCCGCAGGGAGTCTCCGTGCTCAGCTGCGCCCCGGCCAGTCCGCTCCGCAGCGGGCTCCAGCCTGCTCGCTCCCCGCCCTGGGAGCCGTGCGGCAGTGGCTCAGCCCGGACCTGCCGGAATCCGCTCCCCGAGCCAAGTGGGGGCAGAGGAGGGGTGGCTGGGACGGGGCAGAAAGCGCGAGACGCAGGCGGGCGATGGGGCATAATGGGAGGCAAGTGGGGGCAGGCAGGGGGTAGAAGAACGGGGGAGGGGGTCAGAGGATCATTGTGCCCTCCCTGGTTCCCACTGGTCTGCGCTGCTGAAGTTATAACCCAGCCTAGAGAACGATCGATGCCTAGATCGTCCCTGTCAGAAAAAGCGCTGCCTGCTACTAGAGCTGGTGCAGTGACACGTTTCCCCGCTCCCCACGAGCTGGCCGCTTCCCGGCAGGGGTTGGGTATTTAAAAGAACTCCGGTGTGGCAAGGTTTAAGGAAGCAAAGGAAGGGGGGAACCAACAGAATGCAGAGCAGAGGCCTTGAAACGGGGAGGGGGTGGGGAGGCTGCTGGCCCAACATTTAAAAGTCCATCTATGACAAATTCCCTTTGCACTGTCTGTGTGTATATGGGTATTCCACATTATCCCATATTTACATGTCACTAGAGCATAGTCAGTTTGCTCAGATTAGCCAAACCACTTAAGAATTCGATCTCACTGACTTTAAAGGCATTGGTTAATCTAAACTGACTTTTCTTTATTGATGGCTCTAGTCATATGTACATATGGGATTTGTAAAGTGTGTCTTTATTGGTATATTTATGCTTCAAAACAAGTTAATTTATCTTTTAAAATGAAAACTGTTTTAACAATCACATAATTTAATAATGGCTTCCAAGAAAATTATGTTTTACTAGGGAGAAAAAGCATGACAAGTTTAAAACAAAAGGGAGTAAATTTCAGAACTTAATAGCATTTTACCCTTTTATTTACTGTACTGTACATTTATCACAGAAAATGGCAATACTTATCTCCTTTGTAAAGCGCTTTGAGATCTACTAATGAAAAGCATTATATAACAGTAGGTATTATAGTATTTCACCATTTCATGCATAGATTTCAAAAAGGGTAGAATCATCTTCATTCATTTACAGCTAGGGAAACCGAGGCACAGATAGGTGAATTGACTGGCCCAAGGACACTCAGCAGGCCAGTGTGAGAGCTAGGAATAATGCCCAGGTCTTCTGAGTCCTAATGTAGTGATCTATCTGCTGGGCCACACTGCCACTCTAACTGCTCAACTTCAATAAATAATGGCAGAGGCTTAAGGAGAGTTTCATTAAACACATACATTTGGCTAAATCCTACTTGCCTTTACTCTCAGTTAGTGAGTAAATGCACTCTGAATTTTAACAGGTGACTTGTGAAGGAAAAAAATGGTTTTGCATCCCATTTTCTTTATGCAGAATAAATAAGGTATTACTTATTTTATTTTAAATTGGATGGGAGAGGTGTAGAAATTCCTGTTTTATATACCACATTTCCCTTAAAAGACTCAATGGAGAACTGAAGGACTATTGGATTTATAACCTCCAAGAAATATATTTAAAAAAACTTGATTTTATCTGTCTTAGAGTGATAGCTATCAAGTACCAATTCTTCAATATGTAGCTCAGGGGTGGACTGCTATGCCCATGTGGAGACCTACTGAAGTCAAAAGATGAAAAATAACCAAACCAAAACAACAAAAACCTTGGAAATTCTAAAAACAAAATACTTGGTTTCAAAAACTGGTTAAGTTACAAAGTGCTAACAATGAACCTACTTATCTTATAAAATATGGCTACTTACAAGCAAGGAATTAATAACTATTACACTGCTCTACAGCCAAAATGCTTCTGAAATAAATGTAGT
>NW_020664561.1:29900325-29976567 GCF_002925995.2 Terrapene triunguis | reverse complement strand
ACACTGAATAGGACTAAACTATGTACATAATAGTTTTTTGCCTTTTGTTTCATGAAATTTTTTATTTATATAACCCTTTTGCTGATTTTTAAAGTGTTACATAAACAGGACAGGTGAAATAGTATCATGTAAAGCAACCATAAACACATGAAAAGACCTAGCTTTACAATTTATGATTAAAACTCCACTATCTACACAATATTCATAGACATCAAATGTAAAAACTTAAATATCTTAGAAACAGTAGCCAATCAGTTGTTTTAATTGTCATATTTGAATTCAGCACATCAAAATACATAACAAATAGCACATTTTATCTCTGAAGCAGACGACTTCTCAAAAATTGTAGACCAGTATTATTATATATTCAATTGTTTATTTATATTGCCCTCAGTGATGTGCTAGAACCTTCCTAGAACAGATAAGCATCAGTGACTTTTCAGTGGGTCCTGCTTCTCCCCTTTCCCATATCTGTGGGAGTTCTCAGGGGCCTTTGCCCTTCTCCTACATCCTATCTTTGGATGATCTCATCCACTTACATGGCTCCAAGTATCATCTCTATATTTATGATTTACAAATCTGTCTCTCTGTGAGCAACATTTCTGCTGCATCTAGTCCTACATTTCAGCTTGCCTCTGTGACATCCCTGCTTGGATGCCATGTTATCAGCTTAAGTCCTCTTCTTGTGTCCTCATACTGCTTCCCGCCACATCCGTGCATATTCAGTTGCCCAGTCATTGCACTCTGCCAGGTCACTGGAAGCTCATTCACATTCAAGCAGTGGGCATCACAGGAGATGCTTCATATTTTGAAGCTCTCTGCTGCAGTCACAGGTATTGGGGCGAGTGATGTAGCCCCATTTGATCATCGCATCTCTAAACCAGAGAGAGACAGAGAAACAGAAACATATTTTATAACCAGCATATTCATTTGATTTTAAAAAAAAGCAATTAAAATTCTTTAACTATTTAAATTAAATAAAACATTCAAAATATTCTTTTTACTTTAGAATGGGTTAGCAGTTCCCAGTCAGTGAGTGGCACTTCTCAAATTTTGTTCTGTGTTGGACAACACCAGAGGAGAGATGGGAGGAGCCATTTCCTGTGTGTTTATCTTTCTTCCACCTAAAATTACAGGCCTTTTCCAAGAGCCTGAGGAAAGGCAAGGTACAATTTCCAACATGGTCATCTTCATCCCTTAGAAATTGTTTCCCCTGAGCCAGAAAGGAGAAGGAAGCATTTTTTATAGAAAAGCAAAAAGTGATAGATACCTACAAAACCTGACAAGGAAGCCATTTCTGACAATACACCTGAGTTATTCTGGGCCATGTTTGCAGTGCTCACCTAGACAACCTGTATCAGCAATGCAAAGGCTTAAAGAATAATACATTCTCCATTCCCTTCATATAGTTATAATCCAGTAAAGTCAACAGAAAGATACCCATTGACTTCACTGGGCTCTGGATCAGGCCCTAGCAGAATGTTCCTTTTCTGATTTTTGTTCCCCACCCATAAGATCTTTACCAGGTGGGTAATTTACCAGATAAAATGCTGAGTGTCTGGCTTCCCAGACACAAAATGACCAGCAGTTGCTCAATCAAGTCACATATATAAACTCAAGAATGTTCTGAAAAGTTTTTCACAATTTAAATTCTTAAAACTATTACTCTCTTCTTGAAGTAAACAACCTCACCATTAGCAACTTCATTAAATGTCTGACTTGAATTTGCTGTTTGTTGTTGTTTTATTTGTATCCTGTATTTTTTAGGTATAAGTAGTTAACATTTTAGTTACAATGTTGGCACCGGGAAAAAAATGACTTTAATATATTTGACATTTTTTTAAAATTGGTGAATAAAAATATTTTAAATAATAGATAGACTTGGTGAGCCATAAAATAATTATTTAAAATGTTTAGGTAGCAAATCCCACTATTCAGAGGTTAATTCAGGATGAGCATAATAGTTCTGGATGTGAAAGAGGGAGTTAAAACATGAGAGCCTTTGAGAGAATAACCAAGTGAGAGACGCTTAATGTGCTATAAAAATGTTAAAGCAAAGTGTGATCCATAAGTTATTCTGTGTATTTGTCCTTTCTGCTGGCTTTTTATGCCTTTTTACACATCAGGTTAAGATTATAGAGAAAAGAATGACTAGCATTCTGACATTCATTATGTTGTCCTTGATACATCAGCAGTGGCAGATTAGTTGATGTTTAAATGTTAGGAGTTGCTCTCTTTTATGTACACAGATGGGTCATTGTTGTATTTTTGGACAGTGGGGGGAGGGGTTAGAAAGTACTGAGAAGAGAATGTGTTTCCTTAGCCTAACCTAATTCACAAGAAGCCTGCAGTAGCAGTTTCACATTCTTGTGCCTCTGGACTCCTACAGTAGTTTACAGATATTTTGTTTTTCAGGAGTGTCATAATTCAGCAGAATTTCCAAGACATATGAGAAAACTTAAATAAAATGCTGATCTGCAAGAGAGTTCGGGCAGGGCTGAAATACCTGAAATACCCATCTACTTCAAACCAAAAGAAAAATATCCAAATTAAATTAATAGAGAAGACGGAGACTGAGGGATGCTGGCTTTTAAGCCATGAACATATCTGTTGCAATACTCACTTTTGTAGTATGATGAGTAGAACTGGAAAAAGAGGCTCAGATTTCAGGGGAACCTATACTGGTATGAGACTAGAGATAAAGTATAGCAAGTCTAGGTAGGTTCTTGGGAGTGGCCAGGAAAGAGTATCAGCATCTAACCACTGCCCTTTCTGTAAGTTTAATAATGCTCTTCTTCTTACAACTCTGCCTGCTTGCTACATTACTTATTGCCAATGAAATGGCCTCTTCTAGTAAGAGAGCAAGGTCTGCTTCTTGTGACATCCCATGGCCTTTTGATAACTTTCCTCTTGTGTTTTTTAAAGGAGAGGGATATTTTCACATACTCACACTCACACATACACACAAAACAAGGAATCTTAGTGTTATTGTATTACAGGGTATCCAGGTTATCCAATAGTAGTTCTAGCTTTAGGTTATGTTATAGTTTTAAGTTATGAAGCAAATTACTTACTCTATTACTAAAAATGATTTATATTTGTGTATACAAAATTGTCACAAACTCCAGTGGCATATTGAAAAATATGCTTTCTTTTAAAAGAGAGAAACTTTTCTAATGAAAAGTTAACCAGTGACATCTACTTTCACACTCACTCCTAGTTATTTCTTTTCAGAAATACACACAAGACTGGGAATTGGAAGTCATAGTGCCACTGCAGCTTGCTGTCTGAAGATCGACGAGTCACAAAGACTCTCTGAGCTTCAGTTTCCCCATCTGTAAAAACTGTAATAATCATCATCATCAACTCCTATAAAGCACTTTCAGATCAGAGCTGTTCAAAAAGAAATAATCAAAACAAGTTTTCAGTGAAAAATTGCTTTTAGACCAAAATAAACATTTTCTTTTTGGTCTAATTTTTTTTTAATTTTTCATTGAAAAGAAGATCCCCTTCTCTCCCTTCCCTCTCTTCCTGGTGAAAAAGTGTCCAAATCACAAAAATGCAATGGGCACTAATTGGCAACCTTATTGGCAGCCTCAGCAGACAGACTAAAGTTTCTAGAACAGTGTTGTGGCAGTCAGGGTCTGTTGAAGTGTGTGGAATACTGGGTAGTGCTAAAAATAAATGATCTAGCAACAAACTTCCTGATGGTTTGCCTGAAGAAGCAATGAAAATAATCATATTAACATAAAAGCTTGCCATTGTTAAAGAGCACAAGCTTTTCCTACACTCTATCCTTTGGTTTCAAGTCACAGATTTAGGCCCTAAGCCATTGCTTATTTAGGGGCTTGAATCTGCTCCCTTGCAAGTTCATTAGAATTTCTGATTCATCCACCTTTGCTGATTATCCGTGGGATTTAATTTGAAAGTATGTTGAACACAATACAAGAAACATTACGCTTCGCATGTTGCCTCTTCAGTAGTCCTCTTTTTCCTCTGGGTGAATCCTGCCACCTTATTTGGTAGGACCATCCTTCTGGAACTGGGGGAGCAAGGCTGTACCAGTTGTGTGTTGGTTAAAAGGGCCATCCTGCTGGCACAGGGCAGGTTGGTTCAGGGTTTGGCATCCACATAACAAAGGGGAGCACGCACTTCTTCTTTGAAAAAGCATAGGATGTGACCCTAATGCTAGTGGATGTTATGGATAGTACCATGTCTGCTAGCTGGCTATGGGCTTTGCAACCTCTAACTCTCAGACCACAGCTTAGGGCTGGGTTACATCGGCCAGCATGGAAGTGGGTCAGCCTTCCTAGCACTCGCTTGCACACTGATGTGGACTCGTTCCCTACTGCTGTTCCCTATGCTTTCTTCCCCACTTAAGCACGCCCACAACAAAAGTCAGGATCTGTCTCCGTGTCTTGCCCTATTGCAGTCATGTGGGGTTGAAGCTTGTAATACATCACAAACAGAATCAGCCACTAAAGCAACTTTCTCTGTTCATAATACTACAGCAGATAATTTTTACTATTCGGGATGAGCAAACTCATATTACCTAATTTAAAACCCACTGGAGTGTCACAGATTTAAATGCTGGATTCATACTCAGATTTTACTTGTGTTGTCTTCCACATAGAAAAGGCTGTATAAAAAGGAGCAGAGAAGGGAGAGAGAAAAAAATCCAGTTAAAGAACAATAAAAGATAAAAGGGTTTGATTTTCAAAAGTCAGTGGGGAATTTTCAATGTGACTTGTACTCTTAAGTCACTTAGTAGTAGTAGTAGTAAATATTTATATTTATATATAATCACACCCAAAGGCCAAGGGTCCCAATGTGCTGGGTGCTGTACAAACACAGAAAAGAAACAATCTTTGCAGTGGAGAGTTTACAATCTAAATGGATGGAAGGCAGGGAATATGGACACAACTGGGCTGTTTCTTTTTCTTTCTTGTCAGTTCCCTTCTTTTGAAATCAGTGACTTTTATAGCCTTCTTCCAAAACTCATGGTTATCATGCAAGTTGGTCTCTCTGATGTCCACTGATATCTGGTCCATGTACCAAGTCTTTGGTCTACCCTTTGGTTATTTTCCATCTATGATCATTGCAAGAGCCATCCTACCGATATAGCTCTGATGTCTCCACTGGATATGCCCATAGCTACGCAGCCAAGCCTCCCTCCACTTGTCTTCAATTGGAGCAACCTGCATTAGGCCTCTTACAATCTCATTTTGTTACCAATCATGGAGTGTTCAACTATTTGACCATCTCAACATCTTCATTTCTGTGTTGGAGAGCATACTGATTTCTTTTCTAATGGCTGGCCAAGTCTCTGTTCCATACATTAGGATGGGTCAAATTACAATTTTACACACCCTACCTTTTAATTTTATTGACATTTTTGTCACAAAGAACAGGTCATCTCCTTCCATTTGCACCAAGCAGTTGCTATCCTCCTATGTTGCCTGGGCCTCCAGGGCTCACTGGGCCCTAACCAGCATCGGCTCTATCTATCAGTGGAGTTGTTGAAATAAACCAAATATCTATTCTCACAGTATTTCCATCCTGATAAGCAGCAGGAAGTACCAGAAATCAGATAAGATTTCCATCCCAATTTCACAGACTCTAGAAATGTGGATAAACTTTTGAGTGATTATCTTGGCCAAACTTCCTAATCATTTGAGGTTCATCTATGGCTACTTATAATATGATATAATATAGCGTTATTGATACAGGAGCTTACCATTCTTTTCCTTTACATGTACCTTTGCAGGGATAAAACCATACCCAGGATCTTTGCCTTGAGTCTGCAGAACTCATATGAAGCTCATATTCTTTTGACACCATAATTATACTTAATTCAAAAGCAGACAGATTATATTGTCCATTACTGTAATGTCTCCTAAAACATGACATATTAGGGATGACAGATCTCTCCCAAATTAACACTCCAGTTAAGTGAGACACCCAGATTTGAAGCAGCAATTAAAAATTAGACAGAAATTGAGAAACTAAGGTGCTGCCATTATGTGCCAGAAATGTCAAGAATCTGTGTTTTGGGGTGCCATTTCTAAAGCTATCCAACAAGTGCTATAAAAACTCTCCTTTAACTAAATATCTATACTGTGCTTTAGACATGACCGGCACTTAGTTTTTGGATTCAAAGTGATCTCTAATTGCTTGAGTTATTGCTGCCTTCATTGGTTTGCACTCAACATTTTCCAATATTAAACTTCCCTGTGCTGTGAAATACTTTAGATATGATTAGGACTCTCAGCATAATTGCTAGATTATCTTGTTATCAACAGCTAAGATTTCATCAATCATTTCTGCCCTTATTATCCTGTTCCTTAAACTATGGACCAGAAGCTAAACACCAAAACTCAATTTCACCCATGTCCTCTGGCAGGGTATAAACTCAGGTGTGCAGAGTGAAAAACCCAGTGCACCACTTATAGGCCCTGTTCATGTATTGCCTTATATGGCATGATATAGAGTGCAGAGAGGTTACTGGTGGCCTACGCAACACACCCGGAGGTACTGCAGGCATAAACTAATGGGTCTTCATTTATGGCATCTGTATGGCACACTCACTATTTCCAAATCACCCACAAATCCCAATCTCATGGAATTTTGGGAAAAGATGACAGGGATAGGATGAAGAGTGTGAGTAGCCAAAGGCATGTTAATTTATGCCTAAGGAGTCTCAGATTTCATGACTTTCAGAGACTTCCATGACATTTTCTGATTCAGCCATGGGGTGGCCCTGAAGCCCGGGGGTGACAGGGTGCGGGGTGATGGCCTTGGAGCCCGCAAGCAATAGGTACGAAGTAAGCAGCATCCCTTCCTTACATCATTTAATCCATTTATTTTAATTCATTAAAATATGTGAAGAGTAACAGCTTGATATTTGCCATAAAGTTCAGAAATAAAACTAGAGATGAGTCTAAAGGAAAACCATGGATTCAAACATCTTTGAATTTTGAAAGAAAATCTAAATCTGGATCCAAACTTTATAGCTGGGCCCTGTCTCTACGAGCAAAAATCCCGTGTCTATTGAACTCTGAAGCTGGCATAAGCTGAAGAGGAGAGTTTGGCATCCCATAAAACATAACTTGAAAAACATAACGAGAATGACAAAAGAATGAGCAAGAGCAGTGGAAGATCCTTGGTCCAATTCGACTGTTCCTTGGAAATATGTCTGGATTTATGGCCATGATATAGTTATA
Source organism: Terrapene triunguis (assembly GCF_002925995.2). Taxonomy (NCBI): domain Eukaryota; kingdom Metazoa; phylum Chordata; order Testudines; family Emydidae; genus Terrapene; species Terrapene triunguis. The sequence continues at coordinate 29,969,344 of NW_020664561.1, read as the reverse complement.
TTAAAGAAACAGTATGTAGATTGCTATTTCATTCATTCCTTGTGACTTCAAAGCAATGCTCAGGATGAATGCTGTAAACATAGATCACAGTTGCTCAGCATTTTTCAATTATTTTTTTTTTAGGATTTTTTTTTATTTGAGTCAACATCATGAAAGCTATCATCTTTGTTGAAAAAATGTGAAGCTAACACATGTGTACAAGGCAAGGCAGGTATCCAAGTCCTGCTGTCTACTAGGCAGACTGCCCAAACAATAAAATAATTAGTTTCATTTGTAGCAGGTTATATTGAAGCAAAGAGTGACAAGATCTACTTAAGTGACAGCAATACTGGAGGAATGAAAACAGCAAACTGAATAGAAAAAGTAAAAGACTCAAGAAATAAAATTTCTAAAATATAGGACCGAATCTAGCTTAACCTACTCACATTATCAGTCCCACTGAAGTAGTAAAAATGGAAACTGCCTTTACATTTGGAGTCTCACTTAAGGAAATTTAAGTCTCATCATAGTTTTTCAAATCCTTTTATGAGACATATGGAAAGTTAGATTTATAAGCTCTTAACACTTAGAATTAAAGTACTATGGGGTAGATTCTCAGCTGGTATAAATTATAATAGCATTGACCTATGAGAATTTCAGTATATGAGAATCTGCCCTTAAGAAACAAGAATAGGTAAGAAATTAACAGTTCCAAAGATGTCTTTTAATTGTTTGATCTCTTTTCCTTTGATTTGAGAGCTACAATAACTTTATCATAGGACTCTCAAGAAAAATTCTCCACTTCTTCTACTGCAGTATTTTGAGGGCAGTGGTAGCAAAGGCTTTGTGCCAGTTTGTGCAACGCTTACTCACACTATATGCTACCTTACTTCACGAGTAGTCTCAGAAATAAGCTCAAGGGTGGCAAAATCCAGCTCATAAAAGCAAGTTGCAAAATGTCCTAATTCTGTGGCATCTCTTTTCCATGTATGTCTGAGTATCTCCCAAAGTTCCTTTTTTCAACCCACATTTTCTCCTTATTTTACTTTTTCATTTAAATGCATGCTTACAGTATTTTACAAGCTGTGTGAAAACTATCAAAGCAAATTAGAGTGTAAGAACAAGAGCAGAGTCAGAACCTTTCATCATGTACACTGTAGCTATTTCTTGTTTAGTTGTATTTTGAAAGTGCCATGGATATGAGTGAAAAAAAATAAAAAGTCTCTTGGAATCTGATGCTGACTTCAGTGTGTGTATTGCCTGAGTAATGAATGCAGGATCAGGTTCCCAGTGGATAACCACTAAATGATGATGATGAGTACATTAAAATAATCTAAACATTGTAAATTACAAATAAATAGTGTACGCTTTACAATATATTATTACACTTGATCAAAATATTTTTGGTAAAATTAAGGCTGAAGTATTATACCTTTATTATGATGATGTATTTCTTTATTTGTATTGCGGTAGTGTCATGGACCAGGCCCCATTGTGGTAATTGCCATGCAAACACAGATTCCATCACCTTCTGGAGAAGTCAGCTTTTAGGCATTTATGTGGCATGCATAACATATATGTGTCACTTATGACCTGAAGGCTGCTATGATACTTTTATAACATATTAAAGGCGAATCTTCTGTGTCCCAGTTGATGCCTACTGTCTCCACTAAATAATGACAATTCTTCAAAGAGTGTTTATGTGACTTGATCTAGTAAATCTGCACTAAATTACTGTCATGTATTAAAAAGATTATGGCTTACAAAATAATATTCTGATATTAACATTTGGGTTCCAAACAATATTGATTATTCAGTAGTATTGCCATCAACACCAGGCTGCTCACAGAGTCTACAAGCCCCACTAGAGGTGAATTTTAAGGGGCTGTCTCAACCATGTTATGGGCAACTGGTTTTTCAGAACTGGGAAATGTTGTGGCAATAGGGATTTAGCATCTGCTTTTAATTTGTAGTATGTAAAATAGTGTTTAGCTGTCTTTTCAAGAATCTTTCCAGATGATATACAATTCCCTAAGTATTTAAAACTCACCATTTCTTCTCTTCTATATCTTGCTGCCAGCTTTCCTTAGCTGTACTTTATTCCTTTCTGCATCTGCAGACCAGCTATGGACCTGATCCTGTAAACACATAATGCTTAATTTTAAGTACACATGTCATCCAATTGAAATCTATGTACTTGTAGGATCAGGTCTTATGTAATTACCATAAATAGCCCCCTTTTTGCAACTTTTAATCATGGACACTTTATTGTATTTTTTGCTTATTTATTTATTTGATAAGGTCACTTTCCTTGTCATAAACATGAGTTCCACATAGATTACTGCTAATTCTGTAAGTTGGGAAGTCAAAGAAAAACACTGGAGGTACTACAGCTTCGAGTTGTAGGGAAAAAAAGAAAAAAAAAATCAATGACAAACTAAAAAAGTTAATCTAAAGCAATCAAAGAGTTACATTCACTGGTGGATTTTTGATTAAATGGATATTGTTTCAGTAGAGTAGGATCTTTTCCCCAGATCTGTGCATGGAGGGAACCCTCTGCATATGACTTCCCCTGCCATGTGAAGGGAGCCAACAGCTTTTGCAGCACCCTCTCACTCTCTTCTGCACCCTGAAGAGGGTGCTTAAATAGTGTGGTGTCTACACAAGTGGAAGAGCCACAGACTGGGTGGCTTGGGGGACATATGTTGTTCCTCTTTGGGCCCTGTAGCTATTCCCTAGAAAATATAATTCAGCCTTTCACAGAACCCTTTCCAGCTGGAAAGGATGACCCAAGCCCATGTTGATTAAAAATTCAAGGCTATATTTAGTATGTAGAATGGCAGGAAACACATGGGAGCTACAACTTTAGTGACGAGTTCTCCAACTCAAACTATGGGCAAGGTAAACCCACATCCTTGCCTTATTTACTTATGTGAAATCATCACATCTATATAGGGCCAATCCCTGCCACATTGAACTCAATGGAATTTGCCACGGACTTCACTAGGAACAGAATTTAGCCAGTACTTCATATATATATTGGGCCAAATTCATCCCTATATATAACTGGGTACAACTCTATTGATTTCAGTGGTTACAATTTGGCCTATTGCCTTTACAACCTAAACTGCATGTAAGATGAGTGTTACAGGAGAGATGCATTTTGACAGGAATGAGAATAATGATACATCTGACAGGCAGATGAAAATACCTAGGCATGTTACGCTTCATGGCAGACTTCACAAGCAGGAGAGTTGCTGACTTAGGAATTGCCTCTGGGTCTGTCACTCTGTTCGTCTCTGTTGGAGTTGATTTTTCTGAACTATTTTATCTCCCAGGCACCATTTCCCCTATGGCTTACCTTAGCCTGTGAGGAATTTGCATGCTCCTCTGCCCCCTCCCCCTCTTCTGAGTATGTTCTAGCGGAAATCCCTTAGGAGACTCTGAAGATGGGTTTTTATTATAAAAAGTAGTGGACGGCGGTGATGGCTTCTACCCATACCTTTGTTTGTTTGAGACATGAATTATCATGGCATGCATTCCTCCAAATTCTACTGCACAACTCAGATGGAAAACTTTTTTTTTCTGTACTAAAAAAAGAAAAAAATCCATAAAAGCTACCCTGCAAAATGATGTTACTATTTATTTTATGTTAGCTGCACTGGTAATGTTAATCCCATTGTGAAACTTAATCAAATATTACATTGGGAAAGAGGAAACTTTAAACAATAAAGAACATTTTAAAAACTGTGGTTGAGAGCACAATGGTACGCTGTCACATCAGATACTCATAAAATTGAAAGCACCTAGAAAGAGCAGACAATAAAAATGAGAATGAAAGAATGCACAGTGCAAAATCAAACATGTCAAGCCACTACAGTCTACTGACTTTCAGGCCTGACCACAAGTTTGCATTACCCACTTTTTCTGTTTAGTTTTCTGCTGTAGGAGCCAGAGGAATGGGCTGCAAGCAGAGAATGCTGCTTTCCCTTCAAAAGGATATTTTCCACCCCTCCCCAAAAACAAAATGGTGTGGTCTAAGAAACAGTGGCTGCTTTCTATGCTGAAGACAGCAGGATAGGAATTAGCTTGTTTCTGAAGGATTCCTTTTGAAAGAGGTTCATTCAGTGCTTCACTTCCTCCTGCATTGCAGAACTCGCCCACTTCAGAAAATGTGTACCTTATGCTTTCTGTAAAGTTCAGTTTATTACTTAGAAAGATTAAACTATGCGCACCGATATCCATCATGTGGTAGATAAATCAAATCCAATGTTTCCAAAAATGTATTGGAAAAAATAGCTTTAATAAAATCTCAAGTGCTAATAAAAATAGAGATCAAACAATCCCTATGTCTGATCCATAAAGGGAAAAAATAAAGCAAACAGTATTTCCTTTTAAGAAAAATTCTAATGGAGTCTGGTAACATCTGGCAGCGAGTTGGTAAAACTGACCTGTAAAGACCAGTTTACACTAGCAGGTAAAGTTCACCCTGTACCTGACAAAAAGAAGTTTGGTGAAGTATACCCTGGGGATTCCCGACTGCTAAAACTTTGTTGCACAAAGAAAAAGACATCATCACATACATCCACAAAATGTATTGAAGTAATGTTAAAGGAGTAATATATATTTACAAGTCCAAAGGAGTTCAGGAGCTGTGTTCAGTTATGTATACTGAAAGGGGGAAAGGACTGGGGCTTATGGGATGCCACACATGAGAGTTGTGAAGAACAAGGAGCAACTGACCATCATGATCGTCTGGAATCTATTTGAAAGAAACCAGCAGATCCAGCTTAGCACAGGCACAAAATTCCTGCCACACTTTTTAGATGAGCCACCTAAATTCCACGGTTTACTCTTTTTAAAGCTGCTGATCGATCTTGTAGTAACAGTCAAGAGATCTCTTTCATCCATGACTATGAGAAGAGTCTCCTCTGGAGCAACTAATTCTGTTTCTGTGTCAATCCAGATCTAAAGCCATCCATCCATTTGTCTGTCTCCCCATCACAATATATGTAGTGATATAATCCTGTGATGAATTGAGGAGCCATGTGATAAATTGCCAAGCCATGTGATAAATACAATTTATCATGCAACGTTGATGACTTCACCCGCATTCTGCTTTTTAGCCCATTTCCCAGAGGAATGCTGCTAACATTCCAAACTGTTTTTTTGTTTTGTTGTTGTTGTTGTTTTGTTTTAATGGCACAAGAATCTGCCACATGTGGAATTTCCTGCCAAATGTGGAATTTCTCCTCAAAATTATGCTCACTTGAAGCCGAGGATGGGCATTATTAAGTCCATGGCCAGTGTTAGGTTTGCAGTCAGATAACCCATTAGAGCTAGAAAAAAATCTATTAGAGCTGACACCTTACAATGAGGAATGAGAGATTTATCCCTTTAGAAAAGGGGATTTATACTGGGTTAATACGTCCAGAGATATCAAAACTTTAAACTCCTAACATTCTTATGTAACATAAAACAGTTTAGTTAATTTTACAAGTTAATAATATTTTTAGTTATTATTTTCTTCTCCCTTCAAAGTTGTACAATTGGACCCATCAGACTAAGGCATCATGGCTTTGCAATCACAGAGTTATGAAAAATAGTATAAAAGTATTTTTAATCTCTCTCTCAAAAAAGTAGTATTTCTGTGCTATAGAAAGAACACAGATCTGGTGGGGGATAAAGTTTTTATCACAAGTTATTTAGCATGGCCTGCATAAGCCAATTGTGATTTCCCTTGTGATAAGTAATGCAGCCATCTCCCTTTCCTCACTCTCTACACATACCAATATATTTTTATCATATATACTGTGATATCTATGGCTGAAAAAGAAGATAGCAAAAGACAAGGTAGCAACCTCGACCACAAACCTCTTTGGGGACAAAATTAATTCAGACCATAAGGGCCTGATTTACACACAGATATTAGTTTTACACTGTTGTTACTGAAATGGAGTTAATCCTGATTTATATAGCTCAGAACCAGGCTGTACATTTTTAAAAAAATATTTTTGTGCTTGTTAACTTCCTTTCTTTTTCAACTATTCTATTTTTAATTTTAGAAGGAAGTAGGCAATAATTTTCTCATTAGAAGTGTGAACCTTGCCCATAATCCATACATCATTGTCAGTCAGCAATAGCTTCATCTGGAAATATTATGTCTCTTGCCAATATGTTATTAGGAATGACTGGCCTATTATTAACATAGCCCAAAATGGTTCCTTTATAACTGTTACAGTATGTTACTTCAACAAGAGCTATGATCCAGAGATAACTTGGATCTTCATATTTACATTTCAAGTTTACATATAGATCCTCTACTTAAAAACTCTCTCTGCCATGATGTTTACAAATCACTACCATCTCGCAATGGTCAGACAAGTGGCAAGTTGAGACTTCCATTCTTCTGCCAAATTCTTCTCACTTTTTAAGCTTTTTTCCCCACTTTTTCACTGGGAAAATGTAACAGAAGTGAAAATGAGAAAAACGATTTCTAACTTTTTAACTTTTCCCTTAATTTTTTCCCCAGTGGTAAATGGGGATAAAAGGCTAGGGGGGAAAAAAGAGAGAGAGTCTTTCCCATCCCCGCCCCATTTAATCTTTATTTCTTTTTACTTCTTTCTCCTTTTCCAGTGAAGTTGAGGAGGGGAAGAGATTTTTAGCAAAATACAAAATTGCCAACAAAAATGAAAAATTTCTGTGAAAATTTCCATTTTTGTCAAAAAGCCATTTTATTAACAAATTCACTGAAAAATGCCTGACTAGCTCTAATTCATGACATAAGGAAGAAATTTGCATACACTAATGGACATAGTTATCTTAGTTGGTTAACATTCTAGCTATTTTATTCTGAATTAAATAGCATTTAATTGTTGAATTAAAAGAGTTCTTAGAATTGTACATGTTTTTAGTATTGACAAGATCTAAGAGATTATTCGATGGGAATGGACATCTCAGGGATTTGCAGTGAGTTGCAGTGCAGTTCACTTCTAGGACACCAGTATGTGAAATGAACATGAAAAAAATCTCAGATCAGCATCACAAAGAATAGCCCATACACTACTGTGATTGGCACCATATTATACCTTTGTTAGTAACCTTAGAAGGCTAAGGATTGAATAGCATATAAACTGAGCTATTTAGATGTGGTCCCTCTTCATCAGTGATGAAGCATGTTGGTAGGAAGTATGGGAAAACTTACCTTGCCATTGTCCATCCTGTATCTGTTTTATTCTGTAGATAAAAAGTTCATTCTGGAATCTTTAAAGAGCACTACAAATGGTGATGTTTATGACTCTGGCATAATGTGGTAGTGTTTAGTAACTTGACATTTTATATGAAATTTTTATTGTACATTTAGTTTCCATATCAAATGTCGATCAAGAAATGGGTGAGAAAATACTTAGTTCTGATTAATCAGATGCAGGTTACTGATTATCAAAATATTCTGACATCTTTGCAATATTATAAATTTTGAATGGGATTAGAAAATAAACAAATGCATGCTAGAAATACTATATTCATTGCCTCAGCCTGTTATTATTTACATATCTTCATGCTTGAGGTGGCAAATTAAGCAAAATGTTTCAGTCACTCTAGATATTTGCACATTGTTCCATTATCTACGTGGAAAAAAAAGTAAAGATTATCAAAAGTGAAACCACAGTAGAGCACATGCAATAACTCTTCTTTTCAGAAACTTTCTTTAGTACTTGGTTGTATATGTTTTGCATGCTAAGCAAAGTAGGATTTTTTACAATCAACTATTTGTCTGCATTAGAGCAGCTATTCCCTATGGACTCTTACAATGATACTAAGAGAAAAAAAGGTGATTAAGAAAAGAGAAATTAAAGGAATCAGATTAGTAGACTCCTGCCTCAGTATTCTGTAGTGGTGAAAGCAAATGAAACAGTTGTTGAAGCTAAGCAGGTTTTGGTTAAAAGGAATAAGTAACCATTCCAATCTTACATTTGAATTAAGTGATAACAAGCAGGATGCTCAATAATCTGGTGCCTAAATGGATAAAATCAAAGGCCTGGGTAGTTTATTAAAACAGAAGAACTAGATTACAGCAGAGGAAAACAGAGTACCCCGCTTAATATAATATGATTGTGGTACTAATAATATTTATTTGGGGCTAAATTGTGGCTTTGCCACAGGCCCTGAATAATGGATAGCACATAGATGTGCTGCTGCAGAAGGACACCTGGGACCATATTGTGACTCAGAGAGCCACATTATATACCCTGGTTCTCTTCTTGTTGCTGTCCTATACCTGGTGCAGATTACTTCCCTCTCCATGCCGGCTCAGCAGTGTCAGTCAGCACATTGGGCAAGGTTTAGCCAAGACTCCTTTCACCCTGCATGCCCAGGAAGCAGATCCCCATGCTGTGACTCACGACACAGGTAACCTCCACAGAAGATTAAGGGGGTGCCTTATGGCCTATTACTCACCTGTGCCATCACATAACACAGGTCACAACTGTGCCTGTCAATACAATAAGGTTTCCCCCTCGCCGTTCTAGCATTTTCCTCCCTAAGTCCCTATAATTGCTTTTTCACACTCCAACTACATTTATCACCGTATACAACTGAGGCTATGTGTACACTACAAAGTTACATCGATGCACTGCCACTGCTGTAATTAAACTGCTGTTGCATGTCCACACTATGATCCTTGTGTTGGCGGAGCGCATCCACAGTAGCAGCTCTTGCATCAACACAGAAAGCAGCGCACCGTGGGTAGCTATCCCACTGTGGAACTGGCCACAAGGTGTTTTGGGAAGTGTAGCGGGGTGGCTACCCCGCTCCTGCCCGGAGGGGTTAAAAACAGCCTGGGAGAGGGCTGTGGCTGGGGCAAGCAGCTCCAAGGCTGATTGGGGAAGGAGCCTCAGCTGGGGCCATGCCCCAATCAGGGCCCAGCTGGCCCTTATATGAGGGCAGTGGGCCAGAAGCAGTCAGTCTCTCTCTGCCTCTAGGGAGGGAAGGGCCTGGCTGCTTAGGAGCTCACAGGCTACTTAGAGTGGTGCAGGGCTTGGGGAAGGCCAGAGCTGGGGAGCTCTGGCCTGGGAACCCCCCAGGCTGTAGGCCTTGTTAAAGGCCCAGAAGGGTACTGGGGTTGCAGAGGGCAGCCCAGGGGTAGGCCAAGGCAGCAGGTCCAAACCCCCCTTGCCTGTGTTGAGTGGCTTGTACACTGAAGTCTGCCCCAAGGAACGGGGGCTAGACGGTGACTGGCAGTAGCCTGATACTGAGATGAGGTGGGGATAGGGGGTTGGGGGTTCCCCTGAGTGGGGAAACCCAGATTGGGGGTTGCTGCAGTGGGCAGAACCCCTGTGTAAAGGGCACCAGGGTCTGGGAGGGACATGGGGGCCAGCGGCAAGCGGTACACCGGCCTACAGAGGGCACTCCGGAGCTGGAAAAAGAGTTAATTCCCAGTAAACCAGCAGGAGGTGTCGCAGGGGTGAGTCTCGCACTGCTACAGGAAGGGTTTGCAATGCCTTATGGGTCAGGTTCAGCATCACATGATGCAGGTTTCTCAATCCCATCATAGGCATCCGACTAGGTTTCCAGCCACTTTTCAACTGCCCTGGGAACCTGCAAGACAACCATCTGTGGCAGAAAGCAGGGATCCTGTATTGCTCTTCAATATTGTGCTGGCATTATGAACACAAGGCTAAAAGAAGAGCTCAATAGGAGAGGCTATTCACCACCACCCCGAGCCCACCCCCTCCTTGTAGAAGCAGCATGTCTGCAGCTCTGCACCAGAGGCAACTATTTGCCTCCCTTGCTTTCTGCTATGCCTACCGCAGCTCTTTGAGTTTCACATGGCACTACTGCATGTTCCTCTCATAGCCCTTCCCCTCCATGCCCCGAGCAAGTTCCTGCAGCTGTATTGGAGCTGTGCCTGCACAGCCTCCTCTCCCCACAGACCTAGGAGATCCGCCACCTGGGTACTCTAGGCAGGAGTGCGTTTGTTGCATGGAGACAGAATACTCCGTTGGGCAGTTGCTATGTGAGCTCTCCATACTAAGCAAACAGGAAGAGCAAGTTCAAAACTTTCCAGGGCTTTAATAGGGGCAGGGCATTCACCTATGTATGTGGCTGCAGAACAGTGGAGTTCAAAACAGTGACCAGAGTGGTCATGATGGGCATTGTGGGATACCTCCTGAAGGTCACTTAGGTTGATGTAAGCAATGCAGTATTTACACTGACATTGTGTCGCTCTAACTATGTTGCCCTAAGCTCTATGCCTCTCATCAAGGTGATTTTATTATGTGGGTGTAGCAGGCGAGTTAGAGCAGCAGGAGGAACATTACACTGTGTACGCCTCCATAGTTAGGTCAACATAAGCTGCCGTCTGTCGACAAAACTGTGTAGTATAGACATGGCCTAAAGCTTCCTTACACTTTCCGAGAACCTTATTGCACATACAATGGCACAATCCAGTCTAGAGGGAGGATGTGTTAGCCCTGCCCTGCAGCCTGGGTTGCTCACAAACAGCCTTTCAGCAAGCAAGTTATATCCTGAATGTCGGTGTGTAACTCAAGCCTGCCAGCTACACACTGGCTCTCACCAGCCTTGGTTATACTGCAGGGTGACCCCACACATCCCAGTCCCGGATCTTCACCCAGAAATGTATGTCCTGTACTGCCCAGCCCTTTCCTGAACAGTACAAATATATTAAGACCATTATTACTTTCAGGGAATAATATGCCATTTTATTACCTTAAATAGTTACCCAGACACTTCAATTTAAACACACCAGAGTAGATAAAACAGTAAAACAAGTTTATTATCTACAAAGAGAGAGATTTTAAGTGAGTATAAGTAATGAGGCATAAAAGTCAGAAATGGTTACAAGAAAAACAAGATAAACACTTATTAGAATCTACTTATCTCACCTCATACTCCAGCAAATTACTGACCAAACTTTCAGGTCAGGACCCTTCCCCCAGAGTCCAATGGCTGTTTCCTTTTGTCTTCTCAGGTGCGGAGAATGAGATGGGAATGGAGACAGAGGGTCGTGTCTCAGGGTGTTTGCCCCTGCTTTTTATAGTTCCAGACTTCCTCTTGAAAAAAATTTCCAGCTGAGAACCAAGAGACAAAAGAGTCTGTGTGGAAGGATGCTCTCTGCTGTGTTTTCCACCTGTTCGAGCTTTCTTTGTTTCCTTTCCTGCTATAGGCGCTGACTTCCCCTCTTTGCCGTGGGTGCTCAACCTCCCACTCCGCCCCCGTCCCCGCCCCCACTCCACCCCATCCATGAGGCCCCGCCCCAGCCCCGCCTCTTCCCACCCCTTTCCCGCCCCCATTCCAACTCCTTCCCCAAAGCCCCGTCCTGGCCCCGCCTCTTCCCCGCCTCCTCCCCTGAGCGCACCACATTCCCGCTCCTCCCCCCCCAGAGTGTGCTAACTCTGCCAAACAGCTGTTTGGCGGCGGCCATGTGGGAAGCGCTGGGAGGTAGGTGGAGGAGTGGGGACATGGCGCGCTCAGGGGGGAGGAGGAGGTGGGACCGGGGGAGGGGAGCTTGGCTGCCAGTGGGTGCAGAGCACCCACTAATTTTTCCCTCTGGGTGCTCCAGCCCTAGAGCACCCACAGAGTCAGTGCCTATGCTTCCTGCTTGAAGACTCTCTTTACTGCTTAAATACAAATTAAGGAAAGCACACATTCCTTTGTTTAGGACAGATCTGTTTGCAGAGGGCTGTGGGGCTTGGAACATGTGATCAGGGGAGTCTTATAACGTCATATTCAGTGTTGCCACCCATATTTTATCAGGACAATACTAACCAGCAGATTATGAGTGTTCCAATGATACCTTACAAGGCATACTTTTTACAAAGCTTATTAGGATAGTGTGTAGAGTATGAATACTGGGTATATTCCATCATATCTGTATCACACAATCTCATGGCTGATTCATAAACATTTTAAGTCAAATAAATGTACCCACATATATCTGGGGGCCTTGAGGACCCCCCCCCAGAAGATTACAGGATCTACACACAGTTAATTAATTTAAGAAGAATTTGCTGCTGGGGCTAAATACTGGGTTTCCAGCTTTTGAAACAAAAGCTCTGTTATGGAGCAAGAGAAACAGCTCCCCTAGCTCCAGGCAGCTGTGCTTGTTATACTCAGTCCAGACTGCCTTACAACCAATAATTGTTTTAGGGTATGTACAGTATCCTACTATTTTCATAAGGATAATTGTATTTGACTATCCATTCACGTATACTGCAAGTATTACTGGAACCTAGGGGTGCCAAACATGGCAAGTAGATCATTACAGCACTTTGGTATCACTTATTTTACATAGCCAAAACAAGCATTACCGAGTTCCACAATTGTGGTTTGCCAGACTTACCATTCAGTTGCAACATTTTAAGACTTATTATGGCATATTAAAAGAATGCAATTACTTAGATGCATGAGACCAAAATTATAGTGTTGCAATCATGTCATCATGTACTGTTTCCTGGTTCTACTTTACACTGTCATGAAAAGAAGAGATAGAAAAAACATAGATTAACCAAAAGAAATATTAAAACACAAGTAAAAATAATTCCTAGACATTTGGGATCTTGAGAAATCTGTAACATTTTGAGGAGAAACATTATGGGTATTTCATTAATATTGTATATATTTTCATTTTTTTTCTTTGAGGGAGTGTTTCTCTTTCTGGAATATCACACAGGATGTAATCAAGATATATTTATTTAACTACATGAAAAGTTTACAACATCTAGCATGAAAATCTAAAAGCAACCCCATACAAAAGTATTCATTAAGGGTCCCACTTCTATTGGTTCCTGGAGAGTCCCATTCCAGGTAAGGCCATGGAAGATACACCAGACAATTGATGTAATTATGCTACATATTAAACTGGGGAGGCAAGATGTAGAAGGATATTTGCAGATATTTAACCCTTCTGTACCCCAATGCTGAACTGATTTTAAAAGAATTATAGCTTAGACCCAGTTATAGGCAATTTAAAGTGGCCCAATCTATTATTTTACTGACCCAGCTCCAAGGCCATTGCAAGGTTTTATTCCTTTTTTAAGGATGGCCTGACTGTGAAAATGTAGGGCCTCCTAAAAATTCAGAATAGGATTTATGGAGGAGAGTGTCTGAAAAGCAACACAGTAATATAATATAGTTTACTGCTGCTGTTAATTTTATTAAAGGTTTCTTAGAAACCACAATAAAGAGCAACATGAGTCCACATATCAGCTTGCTGTGTTTTATTTAAAGCATGGACAGCTAAATGAGTTGGTAGTCATGGAAGAGCAAATACATTCCATTTCAAGCAAAGTTGTTTGTCTTTTACGCTTTTTCCTGCCACATGAAACACCTGCTGCAAGGTTCTTTTGTTATTTCTATAACAGCTCTTGGTATTTTGATGGTTTGTTCAGTAGGGGTGTCACCCAAGAAAACAACATGCTTGAGATGCAAACACATAGCCAATATTTGTAATTTCATATACAAAGATAATACATGGATATAAACAGGATAATAATATTAGCAGTCTATACATTTTCCATTGATACCTTACATGATATACTTTGTACAAGATCTATTGCAATTTTGTAACAAAGGTGACTATATTAGTGTAACTAGTTCAGGACCGGTTCCAGGGTTTTTGTCGCCCCAAGTGGCGAGAAAAAAAAAAAAAAAGCCGCGATCGCAATTGCGATCGGCGGCACTTCGGTGGCAGCTCCACCACGCTGCTTTCTTCTTCGGCGGGAATTCGGTGGCAGGTACTTCCCTCCGAGAGGGATCCGCCGCCGAACAGCCCGACATGCCGCCCCTTCCCCTTGGCCGCCCCAAGCACCTGTTTCCTGGGCTGGTGCCTGGAGCCGGCCCTGAATTAGTTATTTTCCTTTCTATACAGCATCACAGAGGCATTGGTCTTTTACATTGTTCGTTGTTGTTCTTAACTTGCAACCAAGCATCCAGAGGTCAAAAGGCTTCACCATGGCTTCCCTGCACTTGTTCTGGGTGGCACCAAAAGCTTATTTTTGCCTTTACATACATTCCTTGCAGTCGTTATAGCATTAGATGTACAGCAAGCAGCTCAGGCTCAGAAAAGTAAAGGGCAGGAGGAGTGTGAATAAAGAAATATAGGGCCTTATTCTCATTTACAAGGATGTCTGTTTACACCACTCTAGCAGTGTGAAGGGGCATTAGAGTCTGCAATTTACACAGGCATCTTTTGTCCCACTGGGGCTGTAGTGAAAATACCCACAAGGAAACTGTGTATTACTGAGAATAGAGCAAGATGACCCTGACAGTCAGCCAACCAGCACTCTGTGGAGTTGTTAATGAGCCAATTAAGAAATTGTGTAAGATGAAAGAGTCACAGGTATGGGAATATTGACGTTAAATGAATAAGAGACACAAGAGTGAGATCAGCATGAGCTCAAATATTTCAGAACAAACCTCATAACAAGTGAGCTCAAGGGAATAGTTGCCCCTTGTTCAGAGCCGTTAACCTGGCAAGACTTCAGATACTGGGTATCTCCATTAGGAGGAGAAATTGATGATAGGAGTCAGGTATTTCTTGAGTGCAATCCAGTTTATTTATAAAGAATGTACATAAAATCCTGTTTCCCTGAACACAGTAGGAACAATAGAAAGAAGTTTCCTTGTTGAGAAATCCAAGTCTGCCTTTTCAGTGAGTACTGTGCCCAAAAGAAGCTCTGTTTCTTGGGTCCTGTGGCACCTTTAAGACTGTTAGTCTTAAAGGTGCCACAGGACCCTCTGTTGCTTTTTACAGATTCAGACTAACACGGCTACCCCTCTGATACTTGACTCTCTTTCTTGGCTTCCTCATAAGGTCACACCCTGCTTCTCCCACTGTCCCCTGGCTTTCTCCTTGATTTCTTTTTCTTTTCACACTCACATAGAAATAGCTGCAGCCTTTATGCTTTTAGTCAGGCCTTGCTGGTTCATTCCTTGGGTGGGACCATCTATTGTTTCAGCTATCACCACACACAAAAATCATTTAATTGTTCCATCAATTAGCTGAAATGAAGTGGGCATAGTACAGCCCTTGATTTTTAACAGGTCTGTGATTGATGCTGCCATTAACACCTTCCAACATAACAATATCAACACACCATGGAGGGAGTGGGATTGTGTAGTTTGGTCCAAAGTGATCACTTGCTATTAACATGCACTTAGGTTCCTAGGAGATTGCCACCCTAGAAATACCTAAGGTATACAGATAGACACAGAAACCCAGTTTCCCAAAGGTACTTAGGCATCTAAGTCTTGTTTTTAGGCATCACTGCAATCCACAAAATTCCCACTCAGCTGCTGCCTAACCTGGTAGTCATCTAAATTCACTCAACACCTAAGTTTTTGCAAAAAAAAAAGTTCCCGAGGTGCTTAAATTGCTGTCTCTGGGCATTCACACTGCTGCCTCACTCCAGTCATCTGGAGGCATCCTCTGAGGCTAAGTCTACACTACAGCGGGGTTCCGACCTAAGATACGCAACTTCAGCTACGTGAATACCGTAGCTGAAGTTGCGTATTTTAGGTCGGCTTACCTGGTGGTGAGGACGGGGGAAAGCCGACCGCTGCCGCGCTGCCGCCGACTCTGCTGCCGCCTCTTGTCGAGGTGGATTTCCGGAGTCGACGGCAGAGCGATCAGGGATCGATTTTACCGTGTCCTCACAAGACGCGGTAAGTCGATCCCCGATAAACCGATTGCTACCCGCCGGATCGGCGGGTAGTGAAGACGTAGCCTGAAGTAAGTGGGGAAGTGGGATACCAGGAGGAAGCACGAGCAGGACAGCGCAAGAGGGGAGGACTCCTGCTTCAGACTGAGACAGCAGGACGATCAGCGAGTTATCTTAAGTGCCTATACACAAATGCAAGAAGCCTGGGAAACAAGCAGGGGGAACTGGAAGTCCTGGAAGTCAAGGAATTATGATGTGATTGGAATAACAGAGACTTGGTGGGATAACTCACAATATGGGAGTACTGTCATGGATGGATATAAACTCTTCAGGAAGGACAGGCAGGACAGAAAAGGTGGGGGAGTTGCATTGTATGTAAGAGAGCAGTATGACTGCTCAGAGCTCTGGTATGAAACTACAGAAAAACCTGAGAGTCTTTGGATTAAGTTTAGAAGTGTGAGCAACAAGGGTGATGTCGTGGTGGGAATCTGCTATAGACCACCAGACCAGGGGGATGAGGTGGACAAGGCGTTCTTCAGGCAACTAACAGAAGTTACTAGAGCGCAGGCCCTGGTTCTCATTGGAGACTTCAATGACCCTGATATCTGCTGGGAGAGCAGTACCACGGTGCACAGACAATCCAGGAAGTTTTGGGAAAGTGTAGGGGACAATTTCCTGCTGCAGGTGCTGGAGGAACCAGCTAGGGGCAGTGCTCTTCTTGACCTGCTGCTCACAAACAGGGAAGAATTAGTAGGGGAAGCAAAAGTGGATGGGAACCTGGGAGGCAGTGACCATGAGATGGTTGAGTTCAGGATCATAACACAAGGAAGAAAGGAGAGCAGCAGAATACGGACTCTGGACTTCAGAAAAGCAGACTTTGACTCCTTCAGAGAACTGATGGGCAGGATCCCCTGGGAGAATAACATGAGGAGGGAAAGAGTCCAGGAGAACTGGCTGTATTTTAAAGAATCCTTATTGAGGTTGCAGGAACAAACCATCCCAATGTGTAGAAAGAATAGTAAATATGGCAGGCAAACATCCAGTGATTTTAACAGTGAAATCCTTGCTGATCTTAAACGCAAAAAAGAAGCATACAAGGAGTGGAAGATTGGACAAATGACCAGGGAGGAGTATAAAAATACTGCTCAGGCATGCAGGAGTGAAATCAGGAAGGCCAAATCACACTTGGAGTTGCAGCTAGCAAGAGATGTTAAGAGTAACAAGAAGGGTTCCTTCAGGCATGTTAGCAACAAGAAGAAGGTCAAGGAAAGTGTGGGCCCCTTACTGAATGAGGGAGGCAACCTAATGACAGAGGATGTGGAAAAAGCTAACGTACTCAATGCTTTTTTTGCCTCTGTCTTCACAAACAAAGTCAGCTCTCAGACTATTGCACTGGGCAGCACAGCATGGGGAGGAGGTGGCTGGCCCTCTGTGGAGAAAGAAGTGGTTCAGTACTATTTAGAAAAGCTGGACGAGCACAAGTCCATGGGGCCGGATGCGCTGCATCCGAGGGTGCTAAAGGAGTTGGTGGATGTGACTGCAGAACCATTGGCCATTATCTTTGAAAATTCATGGCAATCAAGGGAGGTCCTGGATGACTGAAAAAAGGCTAATGTAGTGCCCATTTTTGAAGAAGGAGGATCGGGGAACTGCAGTCCAGTCAGCCTCACCTCAGTCCGTGGAAAAATCATGGATCAGGTCCTCAAGGAATCAATTCTGAAGCACTTAGAGGACAGGAAAGTGATCAGGAACAGTCAGCATGGATTCACCAAGGGCAAGTCATGCCTGACTAACCTAATTGCCTCCTATGACAAGATAACTGGGTCTGTGGATGAGGGGAAAGCAGTGGATGTGTTATTCCTTGACTTTAGAAAAGATTTTGTTATGGTCTCCCACAGTATTCTTGCCGGCAAGTTAAAGAAGTATGGGCTGGATGAGTGGACTATAAGGTGGATAGAAAGCTGGCTAGATCGTCGGGCTCAACGGGTAGTGATCAATGGCTCCATGTCTAGTTGGCAGTCGGTACCAAGCGGAGTGCCCCAAGGGTCAGTCCTGGGGTCGGTTTTGTTCAATATCTTCATTAATGATCTGGAGGATGGCATGGACTCCACCCTCAGCAAGTTTGCAAATGACATTAAACTTGGAGGAGTGGTACATATGCTGCAGGGTAGGGATAGGATACAGAGAGACCTAGACAAATTAGAGGATTGGGCCAAAAGAAAACTGATGAGGTTCAACAAGGACAAGTGCAGATTCCTGCACTTAGGACGGAAGAATCCCATGCACTGCTACAGACTAGGGACCGAATGGCTAGCCAGCAGTTCTGCAGAAAAGGACCTCAGGGTTACAGTGGACGAGAAGCTGGATATGAGTCAACAGTGTGCCCTTGTTGCCAAGAAGGCTAACGGCATTTTGGGCTGTAAAAGTAGGGGCAGGGGTGAAAGTGAGCCGGTACGGGCCGGTACTCCGTACCGGTAAGAACCCACACCAGCCCATATCCAGCCCACACTAAAGTGCTGCTGCAGCAGTGCTTTCATGTCCCTGCCCCTTTTGCCTCCCCTGTAGGCAGCCCTGCCGGTAGGGTCCTTACCGGCAGGGCCGCCGACGGGGGAGGGGATGGGGGGGCGGGATGGGCAGCGACATTAAACGACGGTCCTTTGCTGTGGCGGTGCTTTAACGTCGCTGCTCCTTCCCCCCGTCAGCAGCCCTGCTGGTGGGGTCCATACCGGCAGGGCCGCCAACAGGGGAGGCAAAAGAGGCAGGGACATTAAAGCACTGCCACAGCAGTGCTTTAAGGATGGTCCTTTGCCACGGCAGCGCTTTAACGTTTCTGCGCCCCACCACCCGGTCGGCGGGGGGTGCAGCAACATTAAAGTGCTGCTGCGGCAAAGGGCCCTGCAGCGCTTTAATGTCCCTGCCCCATTGGCCTCCACTCTCCACCGCAGCCTCCAATGGGTGGGGGGGGCAAAGGGAGCAGTTGCCCTGGGGCTGGTGATTTAAAAGGACCCGGGGCTCCGGACGCTGCTGCCGCTAGCCCTGGGCCCTTTAAATCAACACAGGAGCCTCGGGCGGCATGGGCCAGGCGGCCTGAAAGGGCTGGTTGGGAGATGCTGACCTCCAGCCCCGCCCCTTCTGCCTGAGGCCCCGCCCCTTCCAGGGGCTGGAGCCACCTCTCCCCCCCGGCCCGTACCATTAAGTGGCCTAACTTACTTTCACCCCTGAGTAGGGGCATTGCCTGCAAATTGAGGGACATGATCATTCCCCTCTATTCAACATTGGTGAGGCCTCATCTGGAGTACTATGTCCAGTTTTGGGCCCTACACTACAAAAAGGATGTGGAAAAATTGGAAAGAGTCCAGCGGAGGGCAACAAAAATGATTAGGGGGCTGGAGCACATGACTTATGAGGAGAGGCTGAGGGAACTGGGATTATTTAGTCTGCAGAAGAGAAGAATGAGGTGGGATTTGATAGCTGCTTTCAACTACTTGAAAGGGGGTTCCAAAGAGGATGGATCTATACTGTTCTCAGTGGTAGCAGATAACAGAACAAGGAGTAATGGTCTCAAGTTGCAGTGGGGAAGGTTTAGGCTGGATATTAGGAAAAACTTTTTCACTAGAAGGGTGGTGAAGCACTGGAATGGGTTACCTAGGGAGGTGGTGGAATCTCCTTCCATAGAGGATTTTAAGGTCAGGCTTGACAAAGCCCTGGCTGGGATGATTTAGTTGGGGATTGGTCCTGCTTTGAGCAGGGGGTTGGACTAGATGACTTCCTGAGGTCCCTTCCAACCCTGATATTCTATGATTCTATGACATCTGTCTCCTGCCTAAGCTGCAGAGTGATCTACAAACCAGGGGATAGGCCTTCCTCCTCTAAGTCACGTGCAGGACCTGATTTGGTAGGTGTGTACAGAAACTGCCTAACTCCACACAAAAGAGGTTGGGGTACCCCTCTCTCATAACTTTTAGCCCAATGGTTAGTGCACTCACCTGGGATGTGGAAGATCAGCAGTTCAAGTTCTCCCTCTGCCTACTGAAGAGAAGGGATTTAAACATCGATCTGCTGCCTTGCAGCTGAGGGCCCTAACAACTGGGCTAGACAGTGATTCTCACTCTTTCTTTGACCCAATTAATATTTAATTAGTCAATTATTTAATTAAATGGGAACAACTTTAATAGGAGAGATTAAGGGATCCCCACATCAAAATATCCCATAACTCAATGGTTAAAGTCCTCAACTGAGTGGTAGTAGCTCCTTTTTCAAATCCTTTCTCCTTATCAGGCAGAGTAGGGACTTGAACTGCTGGTCTTTCACATCCTGGATGAGTTCTGCTAACATGGGTTTTGTGGATTGTAGTGCTGTTCGTGTGATTTTCTAAATGCCCTAAAGTTTGCTGTACACCTTTATAGTTACTTTTGGACTGGAGTGGTTTACTACATGCTTTTATATGTAGAAAGGAAAAGTGGAGGTTAGTTTACTGCTCACTTTTGTATGTATGTTTTTGTGTATGTTTTCCAATGGGGAGGATATTTCACTGTGTGCTTTATACGGTATATAATTTTCTGTGGTAATTCTGGTATTTACATGGCTTTTCATTTTATGACATTGCTCTTGTAATCCTAGAAACAGAGCAAGAAACAATATTCAATATCATCTAATTTTTCAAAAGAAATATACATATCTATATACACTGTCTTGCAGGAGAGGAAACCCTGTTAGGCAGGATTGGTGACAAATCTTACCAGTATTGCCTGAGATTTATGACAGTATTTGAAGTAATCTGAGTTGAATTTCACAAAAGTATGAATCAAACCCACTGGAAAAATTTGCCAAAGCTGTGTTACATTAACCCACCAGGTCCTCACAAATCTAGTAGAAACTAATTTTCCTTGACTCAGTGACTCTGGTCCAGATCCACAAAGGGACAGAAACATTACAGTAATAATGTGAGAACTTCAAAGAAATCAGTTCAGATAAGCATCCAAACGATTTTCTGAATATCTGAAGTATCCTATATTAAAGAAGCCGCCACCAACCATCAGATCTGACCATCCTCACACAATTGCTCTTCCTTCAACATGCCCATTGATTAGAGCTGGTCAGAAAAAGAAATCATGGAAAATTTAAACTTTTAATTGAAAAATCCAAAATCTTTCTGATTTGCAGTCAAATGGCAAACTATGTTTTTAGTTTTCCAACAAAACAATTTCAAGGAAAGCACACACTTGTCTTTAAAAAAAATATCATTTTCAAAAATCCAATTTTCCACTGGAGAAAAGGTTTCATGGAAAATTTTTGACCAGCCTCACCAATGATAGATCCTCCCCTGACAATTCCTTATCCTCTGATCCTATATCCTCTTCCACCTGGGGTTGTCTTCTTGTGGGAGGACTAGTGTTTTGCTACCTTCATTTGGAGTCTCTGGTGGAAAGTAGGCTGGCTATCACCTCTGGAATCTTTCTGGAGACATATCGCCTCCTTCTCTCTCACATAGTGCCTGCCAACAGTTGAGACTCTTAAGAAAGTGGCTGGTTTATTTCAAATTACTCTTTTTTGTTGCATTTTAAGTAATTTTAAATGTGTAGTGGTTTACTGTCTTTTGTAAATAGATGTAGTGATTAGAATACTTTTTTACAGTGTGCTGGAGTTTTCCTTTAACTACATCTGGCAGTAATAGACTAGATTCAGTAAGTTGGCAGTGCAACTATGAGACTTTTCAGAGAATCCAGGCCTCTTTTCATTATTAGACAATTGTGTTAATTCAATTTAAAAAGCAATGGAAAGTAAATGAGAATTAAATTCATAGAATAGATTAGTGCTTGTTGAAGATGTACAGAAATTTTAAGAAATAAATGTCAAATAATAAAAACAAATGAAGATTATTTTTTTCTTTTCAGGTAACTAATGACTTTGCTTCCTATGAAATCCCCAAAGTTGCAACCTCTGGGCCTCATTAAACAGAAATTACTTCTCACCGATCTAAGTGAAATTATATGCTTTATTTTCATTTTGGAAGATGGCCACCCAATGTGCCTTTTATTATCAACATACATAGCTAGCTACCAAAACACACCATGATTTTTCCATTAGCAACACAAAAGTGTGTCTGTGTTTAATAACTTAATATGTTCCAAAATTTTCACTTAAAGTTAGCAGCTGCCTGATCAGAACCTTGAGAGGGTGGAAAAAAGGAAGTGAACAATACAATATACAGCAAGGAACAAAATTAAGGAGTGCTTTGGTTTTTCCTTTGTTTCTTTGTTTTGTCTAGTCTTCTGAGTGTAGGGAGCTTTTCTCTTTGAACTAAGTTAAATATAAGAGAATTTAGCAAAGTAATGACTGCATTCCCTTCAGTGCATTAAGCAGGGCATTTTCTTATTATAGATCAGGAATCCTTATGAAAAAAGAAGAGGAAACATTTTTGAGCAAATTGAGAATTATCTTCATTACCCTATATATCACAAGCTAGATTGATATCAAATATACCCCAGGTCCTTCACCACAAAGCAATGGAGAAATGTACAACAGTGGATTCCAATATATATTCACTGTATGTCCCTCTAATGTTTGGATCCTTCATCTAGGCACTGTACCTTTCATATGATAGGTAAAGTTGGGCAATTTTTTTTCCCATCTAAAACTTTTTTTCCACAAAAAATGCAGATTTAGCAACACCAAAATCTTTTGAAAATTCAAGTCAGCTTTGCCAAATTATTTTAGTAAAAATTCCAAAATAATTGAAATATTTCATTTTGACACTTTCAAAATGAAAGTT
Organism: Terrapene triunguis; assembly: GCF_002925995.2. Taxonomy (NCBI): domain Eukaryota; kingdom Metazoa; phylum Chordata; order Testudines; family Emydidae; genus Terrapene; species Terrapene triunguis. The sequence continues at coordinate 29,946,913 of NW_020664561.1, read as the reverse complement.
TTGATTTTTTGGTTCAAAATGAATTTTCATTTTAAAATTTCCTTCAATTTTAGTTTTAAAAATCAAAAATGTTTTTAAATGGTCAAAAACACAATGAAATTTTGTTGAAACAAAATATTTTCTTTAACACAACATGATTTTTTCCCCAACTTTTGGATTTTCCGAAAATTCTGACAAATTTTATTTTCAGTTTGACCAGAAACATTTTTTTTCAGGCATGCAAGCAAATAAAAACAAATCTATTATTTTGCACAGCTCTAATGGTGGATTATTTTCCATTTAATTACAACAACACGACAGGTCACAATGACAGCAAAAGTCTCTATTCTTAATAGATTTTTTTTTCTCTGATCCCATTAATATTCTGGTTTCTCATTTCTAGAGTCCTTACTCTTTCAATGAATTCCTCTGATCTGTATTTGACCTGTATAACGCTACCATAAAAAGTAAGTTTTTTTTATATACTTCTCAAACAATGAACAGCATCTGACCACTATAAAGCAAATTTCATACGTTATTATTCTAGAGGAATTTAGTTTAACCATACTATTACATACTCGTTTTTGTTTATGTGCTGTGTATCTGTGGGTAAGGTTCATATGGCCTCGCTGACAGCTGTCAGGTACATTCTTTAATATAATGGGAAAGCAAAAGTAAAATACAATAGGTTGAATTCTCTGGTCTATCAAGATCAGATTGCACTATTTATGTGGTGTAAAGTGAATTTAAAGCAGCTGGAGGTTGCCCTGGACAATTACTCTAGAGAAATCTCCCTGTGTAGGAGGAATCTCTGTCAGCATAACACCTGCAGCACCAGAGTCACTGCCCAACTCTACAAACTCCTGCACCAGAAACTCCCCACTCTTAGCATAAGGGGAGGCAGAAGCATGTTAAGGGTAAGAGGGGAGGAGAGAGAGGTTGAGGGGACATGTTGTGGTTGGAAGGGTATAGGTCAGGGGAGCAGAGGGGAGGGCATTTAGCAGAGCCTCATTCTGCCCAGCCTCATTCTCAATGGGTAAAAGAGGCTCCAGGCTGCTAGGAATCAGAGAAGCAGTGATCAGCTCCCTGTCATGCCCTCCCCCAACGCACCTCCATTGCACCCTGGAATAAAGCCCAGTACTGGCAGGTTTTTGTAAAGCTGATAGATTCCACCATTGCTAGATGATTATCAGTGAATAAGATGGAGAAACAGTAGCCTCAGAAACCCAAATGCACAGCATACATGGTTATTCTTACACCTCCTGCTCACTATGCAAGGAATCAGAGATCATCTCCCACAATGCTGCTGGCCCCATACCAGAAGTCAGTACAGTCTGAGTTTCATCGAGAGCCAGAAACACATAGTAAATATGAAGAACATAATGGAATAGAACATCAGAAACCATCCAGATTGCCAAAGCATGGCATACGGCCAAATCTTGCTCATCCTACCCACATAGCTAGTCTTACTGAAGTCAATGGAACTACTCATAGGAGTTTAAGGCAAGCAGGATTTGGCATTGTCTGTCATACATATGAACCGTGATTTTCAACATCAGCAAATGGGTTATTTTTATACCGTAAATCATAATACTAACAATAATTCTTAGCTCAATCTTCAGTGTACATGCTCTAGAATGTGATGTTCTGCTTATTGTATGTACCTATAATACATACACACACTTCAATTTATCAGTTATTACTACATTTATCAAACCATCTTCCAGCCATCATAGTCATCAACATTATTATTATTGATTTACCAGAGCCTAACTTAAGAAAGCATAAATTTCAGAATACAAACCCAATGCTTAAGGAAAAGAAAAAATAGTGAGAAAAGAAAAAGAGATAAAAGAAAAAGGCAGGTAGGAAATAATGGGAGAAACTCATTACTGATACTGTTCAGTTTTTCTAATTATAAAATATACTAATATAAAGCTAGTCCATCTATTCTTTTAATCAATAAATCGTTCTTCCTTAGAACCAAATCCTGCTTCTCTGCTCAAAGACAGAAGAAACATCAATTGAGCAGGAGATGTGGACGGGATTGGCTGGGATGCGACCCTTCCCTTCAGCCAGATGGCAGGATGCAAAGCATTAGTGCAGCTGCATTTTTATTACTATTATTTATTATTCATATGATTGTGCTGCCTAGGAGCCTCAGTTAAGGACCAGGACCCCATCGTGCTAGGCATTTTACAAACAGAACAAAAACAGTCCCTGCCCCCAAAGACCTTACAATCTAAATATAAGCAAGAAACAACAGGTACACACAGATGGGGAAGTACATACAAGGAAACAATAGGACAACATTGGTCAGCATGATAGGCAGTAATATCAACACACCAGCAACACAACTGTTGACAGGGTTTTTTTTGGTGGTTTTTTTTGGCCTCATGCGAAAGGAGAGTTTTAAGTCGGGATTTGAAGGAGGATAATGAGATAGTTATGCAGATGTTTACAGGGAACTTCTCCTAGGTATGAGGGGCAGCATGGGAAAAAGCACAAAGGTGCTTGTTTGAAAATTTAATAAGTGGGAGATGGAGGCTGACATCAGGGGCTGATTGGAGCAGTAGACTTCGCTATGCCGAATGAAAGATGGTAGATAGGGTAGGTAGGTCGTGAAGGGTCTTGAAAGTGAAGACAAGTAGCTTAAGTTTGATACGATAGAGAAGAGGAGGCTGGTGGAGAGATACTGAGCTCCTCAGGCCTGAAATTATCCCTTCTAGAATGCCTGGAAAACACCCACTGTCGGCAATATCATAAACAAATAAATCAACAAGAATGAGAACAAATAAAATATGTTTTATCCTTCTGCACAGGGTGACTGGTGGCTCCTTTAAGAGAGAATGTGGTAGTTCATTTTTGGCTCATTAGCTGCCTCCCAGTAGGGCTGGATAGAGGACATCTGATCACTATAAAGAGCCAGACAGTGACAAACTCTTCTCCTCACGTTACAGAACTTCCAATAGTTTGGTTTAGTTGAGTTTTAAATGGAAGTTCTGAAGAGAAAGAACGTTATTTTATCTGCACTTATTTAAGCATCTCTAATTTCACCTTTGTAACATAAAGTGCTACTTTCTTAGTCATGATTGATCCAATTCAGAATTTAAATTTTGATCTTTTCATCTCTTTTTGCCTTTTGGGTGGAGGGAGGATCATCAGCCCAAAATTACTTTCATCCTCACTAAAAGCTGTGAAATAGGAGTGGGAGATTTTGTTAGTAGCCCCGATATAACCTACTTTTTGCCAGTCTCAACAACCCCCTCTTCCCCACATCCCCCAAGATAATTTCACGGCTGGAAGAATGGATGAAAATTAATTCTTGCAGTTGTTTCTCATGGAAAAGTAATACTAACAATATTGTATTCAACACATACAGTAGCTGTAACCTATTCATCATCATGAGTAGCTGCTGGACCACTTGAACTTGTCATGTAAAACAAATTATGATTGTGTGGACGGAAGCAACATCCTATTCTGATTTCACTTATTGCTTATGGATTTCTACTTCCAATTGCCCAGCATGAGTATTATGTTTTGCGATTGAAGAATAACCTGGGGTTTTGTTGTTATTGAATTAAAACAAATCAATAATGCATTTTTCTTCTAACATATCTGACTATATCATTTTCTATAATTATTTATATTTTTCAACTTTAACCATATTTTGAGCCCCATATGGAAAAAATAGCAAATAAATTATGTTAATACATATTTCCTTGGGAAATGAATTCAGACCATGAATAAATTATGCTGACTGATGGACATATGGCAAAGACATCTGCTTTCACTGCAAAACCTGATGTTCAAAGGAAAAGAAGACAAGATACTAAAACTAATATATTCAGATACTGTTTTATTTTTATTAGTGAAAAGTTTCCAATTACAAATAAAACATGCTGGCCTCACACATTTTAAATGAGCTTTCTCTTCAGGAGTGTGGATTTGTACTATGTAATGTGATTAATATTGCAGGATTAAAATATGAGCTGCATAACACACCCTTCTGCACATGATCAACAGCTGGAATTTATGAAACTCCACATTCCATGAAATATTGGTGGGCATGATGTCACTGCACCATTAGGCCAACAATGTAAGAGCAGCAGAGAAAAGAACACATATACACAAAGAAAGCATTTTAACACAGGAAAGTAGAATGATGATGTAAGTTATTGTACAAGTTGATGTCAGCCTATAGCAGAATATGGCATGTCATACAATTAGCTGAATGTATTGTGGACAGTTCAGTGAAGTATTCTGCTCAATGTACATCCATGTTCAAAAAAAGGCAAGCAAAATGTTAGGATGCATAAGGAGTGGGAAAGAGAATAATACAGAAAAATATTATCGTGCCATTATATCAATCAATGGAATGGCCTCACTGGAACACTGAGTGCCATGCAGCAACCCCGTCTCTAAAACATCATGCAGAATTGAAGGGAATTCAGAGATGAGCAACATGAATGATTAGGGACATGGAGAAGCTCTTGTATAAAGAGAGATTGAAGAGATTGTTTGTCTTAGAGAGGAGATGACTAAGGAGGGGGTGTGATAAACATTTATATCAAATAATGAATGACACATGAACTGGAAAAGTGGCAAATTCAAAACTGATAAAAGGAATTACTTTTTCCGCGCAATGCATAATTAGACTATGGACCTTAATGCTACATGATATCATTCAGGCCAAGAATTTAGCAAGAATCAGAGGGATTGGACATTTATATGGGAACAATAATATCCAGACCCATAGTAGATAGTGCTAACCAACATTTTAGGAAACCTCATACCTCAGGCTTTAAGCCAATATCTAATAGGGATTTGGATTTGGATGAGATTTTGGGTGAGGGGTGGCAGATTATCTCATATCTGGATGCTCCTGGGTTTCTCACACCTTCCTCTGAAGCATCTGATGGATCTGGCAGAGACAGGATAGTGAACTAGATGCACTACGGGTCTGAATCAGTCTAGTATTTCCTCTGCTCCTATGATCATTGCATTGGCTGTGTGTATGGGGTAAATTTGACCCTTTGTGCACTTGTGACACTTTGGGATGCATTTTTAGGATCTTTTTAATAGTCTTTATGCAATATTTAGAGAAGATATCTTATAACAGAAAGAAAGGAAAATTTAAAAAAAAAATAATTTAAAGTATCAATAAAACCAATATGGATTCAGATCTCGTTTGCAACCTGCACAATATATAATCAAATATAATACCATTTCTAACTTTAACATTTGCTATCCTCAAACTGCAGTGATAAATCTGGAGACAGAGTGAGTGTGAACAAATTCTAAAAAGTTGTGGAAAGCAGACAAGAATTTGATTATATAAGTATTACAGTTGATTGGGTCTTGTTCTAGGGAGAGAGAGAAAAAAAAGTACTTTAGCTACAGGAAGTACTACTGCAGGACAACCATTTTACCTCTGGTGTTTTTTTTTTTAAATGAAGACTATATAATCACCAACATACTAGTTATTGCAAGAAGAAAACCGTATGTGGCTTAACTCATATTGTCCCCATTGTAATTGGAGCCAATTTGTGAAGCTTGAAGAAGATAGTTAATTCATTCATGTGGCGTGTTTTGCTCACTGCCTATACCTCCTGATGTATGTAAAGACTGATGACACTAATAACATTCTGGCAAAAGATTTCCAAATCCATAGATGTTTCAGCCATTCAGTTAAACTATCTAATTCTTTAGATGCTGAATAGAGTAAGTAGTTCTGTCCATCAATTATAGCAGGAAGTGCCATCTATAAGTATTCATGGGTACGAACCATACAATCAGGAGAGACTGTTGTTTTAACTTGTGGGCAGTGAGACTTAATGGAATTCCTGTGCTAGATTTTGCAGCCCATGGACAATATGTGAGATCAGGGTAAATCAGGCAGAAAGCATTCAAATAAACCCTTTTTGTTAGTCCTGAGGCAAACTGACTAAGAAATTTTGACTTGTTTTGAAAAAGATGGAATTAACTCAGACAAGAATGTCCTCTAGTTAAAGCCATCTTTAAATGTTTAAGAAGAACATTTAAGTCTTGCTCTTTTATTATTCAGCCTTGGAACAATATAAAGAAATAACAGTAGATGCTGAAGTTTCAATCTAATGCTCCAGGAAATGCAATCTGATATGGAAGACAGAAATGGATTAGGATGACTTCTTCCTTCAGTATATGGAAGATGAAATTCAATGTTGATAAATGCAAAGTAATGCACATTGGAAAACATAATCCCAACTATACATACAAAAAAATGGGGTCTAAACTAGCTGTTACCACTCAAGAAAGAGATCTTGGACTCATTATGGATAGTCCTCTAAAAACAACCGCTCAATGTTCAGTGGCAGACAAAAAAGCTAACAGAATGTTAAGACCCATTACGAAAGAGATAGATAATAAGACAGAATATATCATGATGCCTCTATATAAATCCATAGTATGTCCACATCTTGAATATTGCATGCAGATTTGGTTGCCCCATTTCAAAAAAGCTATATTAGAATTGCAAAGCGTACAGAGAAGAGCAACAAAAATGATTAGGGGTATGGAACTGCTTCCATATGAGAAGAGATTTAAAAGACTGGGACTTTTCACCTTGAAAAAGAGATGACTAAGAGGGGATATGATAGAGCTTGATAAGTTTATGGAGGGGATGGTTTGATGGGATAACGTGATTTTAGTCAATAGGTCAATAACGTGCCATCGCTGGTAATTAGTAACAATGGTCAATGATGGGATATTAAAAGTTACTACAGAGAACTTTTTCCGGAGGGTCTGGCTGGAGAATCTTGCCTGCATGCTCGGGGTTCAGCTGATCGCCATAATTGGGGTCAGGAAGGAATTTTCCTCCAGGGTAAATTGGCAGAGGCCCTGGAGGTTTTTCGCCTTCCTCCACAGTATGGGGCAGGGGTCGCTTGCTGGAGGATTCTCTGCGACTTGAAGGCTTTAAATCATGATTTGGGGACTTCAACAGCTGAGTCAAGGGAGAGAATTATCCCAGGAGTGGGTGGGTCAGCTTTTGTGGCCTGCATCATGCGGGAGGTCAGACTAGATGATCATAATGGTCCCTTCTGACCTTAAAGTCTATGAGTCTATGAGTCTATGAGGTCTATAAAATCTTGACTAGTGTGGAGAAAGTGAATAAGGAAATATTATTTGCTCCTTTACATAACACAAGAACCAGGGGTCATCCAATGAAATTAATAGGCAGCAGTTTTAAAGCAAACAAATTGAATTACTTCTTTACACAATGCACAGTCAACCCGTGGAACTCTTTGCCATGGGATGTTGTGAAGGCCAAAACTATAACAGGTTTCAAAAGAGAACTAGATAAGTTCATGGAGGATAGGTCCATCAGCAGCTATTAAACAGGATGATCAGGGATGCAATGTCATGCTTTGAGTGTCCCTAGGCTCTGACTGCCAGAAGCTGGGAGTGGACAACAGGGGATGGATCATTCAATGATTGCCTGTACTGTTGATTCCCTCTGAAGCACCTGGCATTGGCCACTGTCAGAAGACAGGATACTGGGCTAGATGGACCATTGTTCTGACCCAGTATGACCATTCTTATGTTCTTATATAAGCACAGTTGTTCTTCTGAGCACCATTTCCAGCAAAAGTCAGCGTAAATAATTATGGAACTGTGAACTAGTTGTGTGAAAAAAGACGAATTGACCTGAATATCACCCAGAGTAACAAAATTTGTTGGAGCTTCTTGGAGTTTGAAAACCCTTATATATAACCCTATCTATACAAACACACTTGTTACTGTGATATCTTAACACTTTACAAAAATTACAAAATACATAGTCTAGGAACACGCTAGCCCTCTGAGGTACACTTGACACGGACATCAGTTTACATGAGCATATCTATTGGACAAGCTTTATGGTTTGGCTGTTCAACCCTGTCACCCTAATTATCACCCAGTTAAGCAGACATCACATGCTATGAGTGTATCAGACAAGATTATTGAAAAGCTTCTATGGGTAACAGTTGGAATTTGGAAGAGTCAGTATGGATTTATGCCAGGAAGCAATACAATTGATACTATATATGCACTATGAATCCTAATGGAGAAGTTCAGAGAAAAAAGACTACAACTGGGTATGGTCTTTCTCGACTTGGAGAAGGTGTAAGATCTTGTACCAAGAGAATTAGTTTGGTGAAGTTTGCGAGACTTTCCAATAAACATTGGCCTGCATCAGGGGTCAATGCATGAGGGGTCAATGTTGAGCCCAGTTTTGTTTGTGGTTGTCATGGGGGTGGTAAGTGACAATATACAAAGAGAGATGATGATTTAGTAATACTTGCAGAAGATTGATAGACCCTAATAACCAACTTTGAACAGTGGCAACACAGTTTTGAGCAGTCATGACTTGGAGTGAACGTTAGTAAGGCCTAGACTTTGATAACTAAAGAACAGGATATTACAAGTAGAGAGCTTAGAAAAGTGAAAGAATTTAAATGGTTGCTGGCAATGGTGCCCTCCTCAGTAATGCCCAGCATTGTGCCAAAGCTGCACAGTGCAAATGGCGGAAGCTGATCCTAGATGCCAACAAAGTTAAAAGGTAGATTGTATTAAACTGTAATTTGATCCATCCTAATGTACAGAACAGAGACTTGGCCAGCCACAAGGAAAGAAATATGTATGCTCTCCACTATGGACATGAAGATGTTGAGATGGTCAAATGGTTGGACTCTTCATGATAGGAAACAAAATGAGATTGTAAGGGGCCTAATGTGACATGACCAGCAGAGACTAGAGAGTTATATAGGTAGGAGGGGCTTCACAATAATTGTGGATAGAAGGCAACCAAAGTGGAGGCCAAAAACTCAATACGTGGACTGGATATCAGTTCTTAGAGAGACTAATTTTCAAGACCAACAGGTGTCCTTCATGAGTTTTAGAAGAAGGCTTTAAAAGTTGCCAGCCTTGAATAGGGAAGTGTTAAGAAAGATTTTTACAAAGATCTTCTTCTATCAGTTTAAAAATTAAATTTTCATACACCTTTACCCTTCTAGAAAAAGGAGTTATCTTGGTCCAAATTCCATTCTCAAGTGCAATGTTATAAATCTTGGGTATCCCTGTTACCTTCAGTGGCCTCATATGTCTATTCTTTGAATATTTCTGAGGTAATGGAGAAAATCTTGCAAGAAAGCCCCTTCTTTTGAGATTTATTATTTTTGTATTTCTTTATAGATTACTGCAAACTTACATGTGCTTTACAAACTTGTATTGTATTATATTCCTAACAGCAAGGAATTCCAGCCTGATTTTCAGATTAAAGGTTCTCAGATAATTTAAGATAAACTTTGAATAAGCATCTAGGAATTTGAATCAGACTTCCAAAACCACTGTGTCAAGTATCGGGGTAGCCGTGTTAGTCTGTATCTACAAAAACAACAAGGAGTCTGGTGGCACCTTAAAGACTAACAGATTTATTTGGGCATAAGCTTTCGTGGGTAAAAACCTCACTTCTTCGGAAACCACTGTGGTTTATCCATCACTGGAAATAATAGTAAGAAACATCTTAAAACATTGCTCATTATAACAGCAGTGTTTATTTACAATACAAGTGCAGTCAGGAATGTTGTTACTGAATACTAAAGATGAATATGGAGAATGCTGAATTATTGTATTTTAAAGGTAAATGTGGATCCTTTAACACCCTGCAGCTGCCCCAGTAATAGAGCTTCTTAGACATATATTAGGGCATTGTGCACAAGGTCAGGTTAAAAACGACAGATTACAAAGTCTAGTTAATTCCTTGGACTGTGAACCTCATTGTGTGCCACAGCCCTCCCGTTCCAGAGTGAGGCAGTGTCGCCTAGTGGGTAGAGAACTGTACTATGACTCAGGATACCTGAATTTTATTCCTGGCTCTTCCACTGGCCTGCTGGTGACCTTGGGCAAGACATTTCGCCTCTCTGTCCCTCAGTTTCCTCATCTGCAAAGTGGGGATAATGATACTGACCTCCTTTCTAAAACACTTTGAGATCTATGGATGAAAAGAGCTGCATAACAGCTTGGTATTATGTAGCCTCTGCTGCTGCAGTTACACTGATATTGTTACTCAAGTTAGCGTTGACTGAGCTAGATCAAAGCTAGCTTTGGTACGGCTACATGTGCTTCAGTTAGTGTGCCCTCACTTTCCAGAGTGTGAGATAATTCAGAAAAAAAGACAGACATAGATTATTTATTGCTAAACATTCTTTTTTGCTACCAAAGATTTATTAGTTTTGCCTTCTTTCCCCACCCAAGGAATGATGACCAATGCTGAACTATGAATAGGATGGGATACAGTAATATTTGGGAAGGAAATATATTGCCATTCTTAACAGATACATCAAGAAGCAAGTGACCCAGCACAAGAATGCTCTAGTATTTTTGCTACTGTTTTTGCTGAGTTGACTCACTGAGGTCTCACAAGACAGTCTATATCTTTGATATATCCAATCCTATACATTGCAAGTTGGGTTGGTAGAGTCTGTGAGAGAACATGTTTGAGCAGAATGAGCTTTTGGATACCATGTTGATGGGTGCTATATAAAAACTTAGGAGAGAGAAATAATTGAGAGAAGTGGGATAATAAACTTAGAAAAGGAGAAGGATTTTATTTTTTCCAAGCATGGACATTTGTAGATATTTTCTTTTTCCATTTTCAGCCTGCTATAAATCTCCTACCTGAGGACTATGTTTTTGAGACTAATTAAGACTTTTAATGTAGTGTTTGATTAATCATGATGGGAAATAGTAGAATAGAAAAATATCACTATGGACTTTAATGTTTGTCAGTGTAATAACTGTCTATGGCCCTGCAAACATCATGTGCCTGACTTAATTCATGCGTGTGTGATAGACCCAGACCAGTTGGGAACAGCAGAGTAGCAGAAGGGAGATATACTGGTCACTGGATAAGTAGTTTTCTGTTCCCTGAGTGACCAGAGCAGGGGCTGCTCCAGGCTAATAGACCACCTGACTCCAATTAACCTGCTAAGAGTCAGGTGAGGCAGTTAAGCACCTGACTCTAATTAAGGCCCCTCTGATGCTATAAAAGGGCTCACTCCAATCAAGCCAGGGGGAGCCAGAGGAGAGGAAGTGAGTGTGAGGAGCTGGGAGCAAGAGGCACGAGGGTGTGGGTGTGGGTGTGCTGCTGGAGGACTGAGGAGCACAAGCATTATCAGACACCAGGAGGAAGGTCCTGTGGTGAGAATAAGGAAGGTGTTTGGAGGAGGCCATGGGGAAGTAGCCCAGGGAGTTGTAGCTGTCATGTAGCTGTTACAGGAGGCACTATAGACAGCTGCAGTCCACAGGGCCCTGGGCTGGAACTCAGAGTAGAGGGCGGGCCTGGGTTCCCCCCATACCTCCCAACTCCTGATCAAACACAGGAGGAATTGACCTGGACTATAGCTTCTACCAGAGGGGAAGGTCTCTGGACTGTTTCCTGACCCACAGGATGGATCTCTGAAGCGAGCAAATCCGCCAATAAGCGCAGGACCCACCAAGGTAGAGGAGGAACTTTGTCACACGTGTTACTTCACTTGACTTCAGTGTAGTATCCCTATCAAACTCTTTTCTGATTCCTCTTCTGATTTTCTGTAAATCTGTTTTCACTATTATGAGGAATGATCCTGTAGTCCAGACTCCCGGGCATAGTCCCTTTAAAATCAATGTGGCTACTCACAGGAGAAATGGAGAACAGAATAGAGCCCATAGTAACTGATTTTATAGATTTTGTATGTATGGCAATACCTTTTCTGACAAATGACCAAATTAATTTAAAAAATGTTTAAAAACTGGTCAGTCCAAAAGGATTAAGAAATTTAGAAGTAGTCAGACTTGCCTGGCATGAATGCATTCCAGGCACACTCATAGACACAAGCAGTTTTGTAAAGGTCATAAATGTCTACCTGCAGAGGAAAACAGAAAAATCTTAAGTGCCTTCGGAGGGTAAATTCAGATTATTTTTAGGTAGACACTAAAGCACAATAGGAAATACGCTGCCAAATCCCAGTCATTTGAACCAACAATGAAGATTTCAGTTCATGTAGAATATGACCCTTAGTCAGGCTCTCTGGCAAGAGCTGTTACCTGGCTAAGATTTGCTGTAAACAGGCATCAGACGTTCTTTGCAGATGTACTTCAAAATCCCTCGTGGCCCTACATAAAGAGAGCAGTAGATCTGTTTGTCTTGCAAAACCTTGGCAGGGGACTAAAAATTCTCAAACAGAACTAAATGAGACAGCAGAATTTTCCAGCCCTTCCAATTAACCCTTAGAGCACAAAAGACTACATAAGTTGGTGAAATGCACACAAAGCACAGGGTCAGCCAGTCATGTCTCCTTCTAAGAGAAAATGTTACAGCTCAGTCACAGGATAACAGATATAATTATAATTGTGTGTGTGTGAGAGAGAGACCCACCGTCCTGGGTTATGGGAGATCAATCTTCTTCCAGGAGATTTCCTGTTCATTTAGATATCCATATGTTATGAGGGAGATATGCTGCAGTCAAAGAAAATGAGAGAGAGAAAATGGGATAGATAGCTGAATTGATAAAAGGATGGATGGATGAGTTAGAACAAGAAAATTTGTTAGTCTCATTGCTAATGGAGTCTTGTTTATGCCTAATATGCCATACAAAGTGCTTCAGGATGGTTTTCATTCATCCATGTGTATCACTGTGGTTCATTTGATTGTATTCTTGCCCGTGAACCAGACAGTTTTGTTTTCAAGTCCTACATCAGGACTTTGGCATATATTCTGGCCAGTTTAATGCAATATGGTGGGGAGTCAACTGCACTAGTAGAGATTCTGTTCTTCAAGGAAAAGCATATCTGTTTCACGTACAAGATAAGGAACCTGTAGTGACTTTTAAAGAGAGCAAAAGATAATTGTTTCTACTGTTTAATAGGCAGCACGTTTAAAACAAATAAAAGGAAGTTCTTTGTCACGCAGCGCACAGTCAACTTGTGGAACTCCTTACCTGAGGAAGTTGTGAAGGCTAGGACTATAACAGCGTTTAAAAGAGACCTGGATAAATTCATGGAGGTTAAGTCCATTAATGGATATTAGCCAGGATGGGTAAGGAATGGTGTCCCTAGCCTCTGTTTGTCAGAGGATGGAGATGAATGGCAAGAGGGAGATCACTTGATCATTGCCTGTTAGGCTCACTCCTTCTGGGGCACCTGGCATTGGCCACTGTCGGTAGACAGCATACTGGGCTAGCTTGACCTTTGGTCTGACCCAGTACGGCCGTTCTTATGTTCTTATGTTATGTAATGTACTGGCCATCCTTACCTCTCTGGATATAACAGATTCTAGTGTCCAAATTGTATGTGAGCATTTCGTGAATGAATGATACTTACTCCATTTGATTACATAGTCACTGCATTACTAGTAGTACCAGACTGGTCTGCTCATTTAAGGGACTGTAGAGCCATGGAGAAGCACGTCCTGGCCTAAGGAGAAGCCAAGTGTTGGGAATCAGCAGATACAGCTAACCAGGAGTGACTCTCTGATTCCCAGCTAGGAGATATAAGTGAGGACCCACCCCGGCAAAATGGTGAGGTCTAAGAGAGACAAATGCTTCCCTATGCTGCAGCAGCAACAACAACAACTAGGAAAGCAAGCTCACCCTTCTGCCCCTCCATCCTGTGATCCACCTGTGGCTAGGGAAGGGCCACCATGACTCTTGTGCTACTGGAGGGAGAGGACCCTGCAGTATCTGTCCAGGGCAGGATTTTATTACTTTTCTATTTTTGTTTTTGTTATTTTGTGCTTGTGTAGCAGAAGAATAAAAGAGCCTGCATAGAAGGCTAAAACAGAGTTGGGCAGGGCTGACTGTTTTGTCCCCAAGCTGGTGGACAGACCCACCAGACTACACTAGTATTTAACTCACTGCTTCAAAAAACACTTGCAGATACATTGGGCAAGACAGAAACCATATAAAGCCTGTTCTGTTCATTCTCAAATGGAGAGTATCCCTGAAATCCTGCTAAAGTCAATGGAGTCATGTAGGTCTGTTCTAAAACTGAACATTCCATTTTCTTCACTATTTCTCCAAGTTTTGCCTTTGAGAAATTACATGACTCCTCACATTTTCACAGGTTCCCCCCTGTTTGCATATTTCTTTGGCTCTGGCTTTTGGATTTATACTTCACTGGCACATACCAACCAAGTGTCATGACATACAAAAAAGTCAAAACAAAACAAAAACCCAAGTTTGAACATAGTAGTAGCACATATTACATAAGTACCTCAATGTGTTAGGTGCTCTGTATACACAAAAGAAACATGGTCCCTCTCCCAAAGATTTCAACTTAGGAAGAATTTTACAGTCTAGAAAGAAGTAAACATGCAAGTTCAACTTTGAAAAAGACATTCCTGAACCCTTCAGTTTAAACAAGAGTATATGACTATGAGACTTGAATACGTCTCAGCAATCTCTCATTACAAGATATATCCTTCATCCAAATCTATGATTACGATCCAAACTTAGTTTTGTAAGAGACAGGTGTAAGATGCAAAATTTGTGTTTGAATCAAAAGCATGCTATAGTGCAGCGGTGTTCAGAGCTAGCATTCCTGTTTGAAATACAGACCAACTGCAAAATTTGGATCTAGATCTGGGTTCATATTCCAATTTCCCCAGAGTTCAAGAATGTTTGAATCTGAGGTTTTGGTTCTGGTCCCTCTTAGTGTTATGTCATCACATTTCTATTATTGGGGGTTTGACTAGATGACCTTTGCAGTCCCTTCTAACCCAATGATTCTGTGATTCATTAGGTAGGTAAGAAACAATGCATCATGAAATTAATCTTACTAAAAAAAATTGAGTCTGTATCTCATCTCACTGATACGATGTAAATCAGGAGAACTCTGCTGAAGTCAAAGGTGTTATGCCAATGCAATATTGTAGTAAATGAGATTAGAATCAGGCCAATTATTTATAATAATTTAATAATGATTAGCTCTTGCATTCCACTTTTCCTCTTTAAAGCACTTTACAAATATTAGCTAATTAATGTTCACCACATCCTTGTGAGATAGATAAGTATTATTATCCCTAGTTTACAAAAAGACAGATTGATGCAGAGAAGTTCAGTGACTTACCAATGGATGCAGAGGAAGATGATGTCAAACTGTAAAATTCTGTGGTTAGATCATGCCTCCCCCTCATTGATGCTAAATGAATGCATCCCATAGCATTTTTAATGTTTTGCTTTTCTATATTCTTTATGTCCTAGTTTTGGCTAATTGTTCTTTATTGTGTCTTGCATTTGTGTACTTGAAGGATGAAAAATTTGTTAACGCAGATCACATATCCTCATAGAATAGAATCAGTGAATGGTTATTTCTGTTGCTTTCTACAGATTTAAAAACACCTCAACAAAAGTGAAACATAAGTATTCATTTTGAAATTTTTTAAACTCACAAATTTCTTATCTATTTCTTAGGATTTTATCTCAGTGCTAAAAAACTAGCTGATTAAATCAGTTAGAAGGTGTTGTTTACCTGATGCTTGTCTTTCACACTCTATGGTTCTGTGTATGTATATATAGTATGCCTCTGTGCTTTTTCTATGGCTTTTATTACTACTGTATGCGCGTCACCTAATTTAAAACAGACTTGCTGCTGTTTTCAACTATAATATAGTTGTGGACTTAGTCTACGAGATTGAAATGACTGCTCAAAATGTGATATTGTGATGCTAGACATTCCAACCAGGCCGTCACAGACAGGAATGTGCATTTGTCTGGGCAAGCATTATAGACCTAGGGGTTCTTAGCTCTAATAATGACAGCATGTGTCTACTGAATTCCATTTTTTTTTATTTCAACAGAAATGGACATTTTTAAAGCAAAGCAGCAACTGGATTAGCATGGCTCTGTGACTGCAGTGTAAACAGCTGAATTTCCCACTGTGCAAATAAAGGAAAAAGTCCTCAAAGCAATAGTGAAAACAAGAATAAAACATCCAAAGCATGGAAACCCCTGGAGGCCTGGTGTACTGTACAATTCAAGAGAGATCTCTAACTGGCCCTCATAAATTACACATCAGCTAGCAGGGGGTAACTCCTACTGAAATAACCTTTATGATGTCAGAAACTAAGAAAGCTCTCACCCCCACATCTACTTGTGATGTTTGATTGTCTCTGTCAGTAAAGTGTATGGAGTAAATCCCAAAATCTTTCTTTAAAAACTCTCTAAATTTAAAATTAAAGATTGTCTCTCCCAATTTCCAGCCCCACTTCCATTTCCTGATATAAAGCAGGAACTGGGATGTTTTGCTCTGACAGTGTCAAGCACAAGGCATCAGAGCAGCCACAGGAAGCTGACAGGTAGAGACCCACCTGCTAGGCTGAAACTCTGCCTGTGGGGAAGTGATATTTTCCTCTCCTCTCAGGAACAAGTCTGAGGGGAGGGAGTTCCAGCTCTATGGTTAGAAGACAGACATGGAGAGGAGTCTATGATCCTGCTACTTGCCTCGGGGTGTGGGCTGAGAGGTGCCAAGGCTGTTGGAAGTCCTTTGAGGGGGAAAAAGACACTTGTAAAAAGCTGGGCTTTGGAAGCAGAGAAACACCTTTTTCTGAGCAGCTCCTTCCCCTGCCTGTGGTAGCTGCAGAAGGCCCCACGTTGGCACTCCTACACAAAGATGCGCATAAAAGCCTCCAGTTATCCCTGCCAGGGACATGAGTAACTAAGCAAGGCCTTCTTCAGCCTCTGTGGGCAGTGGAAGGAGGGACTTCTTGAAGCAGAGCAGACCCTAATATGGGGAAAGGCATTTCCCCTGATATACCAGATAGCCTGCAGCAACTAACAAAAGTACTCGCAAAGGCACCAGCCCCTGGCTCATGCAGTTCTCCCATTATCTTATAGGGCTACAGACCCACTCCTCATCTCTATTCCCCAGCAAGCTGGTTGTTTGGGTTGGGAGGATATCACTTACCTATAGGCAGAGTTCCAGACTAGGAGCTGGGACTCTGCCTGTCAGCTTCCTGCCACTGTTCTGATGGACCCTGCTGCCTGTGACAATTTACCTAGACCATGCCTCAAGGCAGAAGGTGGAGTTGGAGCAGACACTCAAGAGAGTGGTGCTCTAATTCAAGAGTTACAATGTTATGTTATTACCACTTGGCATTGAGGGTGTCAGATAGGGAGTGAAAAATAGGTCTGGGGTACTGCCCTGATCAATCCTATAGAAGAATGTAAGAGAAAGGACAAAAATAACACACTGATTTGAGTCCATTTGATCGCCAATGTAAAATTTATTTCCAATGTAATAAGTTTACTATGTGGTAAGTCATGAGCCTCACAAAATCCGGAAAGCTGATGGTTTACATCAGTTGTTCTCAACCTTTTCCATTCTCGTACTCCCCCAGGGCTCCCATCCCATCTATCGAGAAATTAGACAGAATCCTCCTCCCAATTAACAGTATAGGAAGGGCAGGGTGGTCTCAACCCTCAGTAGAGCTTGTGAGCCTCATGTTAAAAACTCACGGTTTAGATAATACATCCACATTGACACAGATATATTGCCCATGGCCCTGACTCTCCTTTGGCCTGAGTTTATAATTCCTTGCATACATATTATTGCAGACCAACCCTCTCAGAAACATACCCCTATAATGCAGACCCCCTGCAAAGGCTCATGCCTCTTGCCACTTTTCCACAATGAAACCACACCAGATCTGCTGCCTGGGGGAAGCCTGGCAGGCACAAAATTTGCCACCTTGTGAGGATTGCAACGTTAGGCTTTCAATGAACAAAAATAATTTGTAGAATGGATCTTTTCAGGTTAACAAATTGAAAACTCCTTTATGTCTGAATCTACTGTGTGTCAGATTTGTTTTGATAGCTTAATGGTGAAACTCAGTAGGCTATGTCAGGTTAACGATGCATTTAAGAAGTTTAACAATAGTTTAATGTTATCCAATAATTTTTGACAATGTTATTTGTTTTGTGTTTGTGTATTTGAGGACGAGGACAGGAGGTTGTTGCAAAACCAATATGGTACCTCTCAGTAAAGTTTTAGCTAAGTAAAGTGTTTTTGTTTGTTTGTTTGTTTTTTGCATTGGTCAGTAACTGATGGTTGTTTTAAAAGCATGCACTATGCAATAGATAATTCGTTAACTGTTTCTTGATAGTAACTAATTTTCCATTCTTGTGTCTTTTTGTTATATATGTCACACACAGATTTTAGCCCTAGTTTTTAAAGAAAAGTTGGATGTATAATTGGATGCCCAATAAATGCATTCATTTACCGGTACTGGTTATGCAAATCAAATCATTGCAAATATCCACAATTAGTGGGACACACACACACGTGTGTGTGTGTGTATAATCACAACCCTGAATATTTAACATTTACCAGTAGGCTATTTCATGATCTAACTGCAAATTTCCAAATTATAAGCTTTATAATAATCCTCCTTTTATTCCAGCCAAAATTATGTGTATAGTAGTTATTTTCAAGGCCACATTTTTCCACTGTGTTAGCTGCAGGAAAATAAAACTTTCTTGTAAGGTTATATATTTAGAGAAACTCTACAAAATTGTCCCGTATTAATAGATCCTAAGCATTCCTGGGAGGTGGCTCAGCACATTACCATGTAACTCTGCTGCCCTTGAAAAGGCATAATTTGATCTTCACAGGTTTTTTTTAAAAATTCTCTGGTAGTTACAGAGAACAAGAGACCACAGTTCAGCTCCTCAAGCAGAGAGCTGGGCTGAGGACCACAACGGTGCTGACTTGTAAGTTTCTGAATGTCAATGAGAGAAGCAAAGGGCTTTTTTTCTTGGAAATTGGTTCCTCGGTGAAGAGCTGGCATATTGGTCATAGGAAAGTGGTCTCAGTGGGTTTAGGGCTTCTGTGGCAGAGCTGCCTGTCAGCATCAATGGATGCCTTTGTATAGGACAAAAGGAAAGGGGGAAGGAGGGGGAAGGAGTGAGCAGTTCACTGGTATGTGATCCAAGAGCAGTGATAGGCAAACTTCAAAAAGGATAAAGCTCAGGATCTTGAGTCTACAAAAAAGAGCTAGAAATCCCATGAGAAAATACTTTCTTGAGAGATTTTCAGCACCCTGCCATCTGGTCCTGGATTGGTATACCTCTTAGTCAACCAAGAAGAAATAGTAGTTTAGGTCTTTTCCCAAAAGGATCCACATTTTCTACAAGGAAAAGGGTGCCTGAAGAGTTCAAAGGGGGACAGATGGACACTCTCTCATACTCTACATAGGGCTTCCCATCTGCAGATTCTGAGCAAGAGGAGGGATACCAAGGAGCCAGATGTTGATCTCAGCTACACCAGTGTAAATCCAGAGCAGCTCTCTGTGAAATCAATGGCGTTACCCAAGAGTCACATCACTGAACTTTGTCCCACAAAAGGTCCGTTTGGAGGAGAGTATCCTTTTAAGAACAAATTTTATTAACTACATTTCATGTTTGCTATAGCAAATTATATTCAATTTATCACTCAAATGAACATCAGTAGATGTTGTTTGTAGCTGTGCCTGTGCGCTACTTTTTTTAAAAAGGTTTTTGGTCTCATAAGTTAATTTTGTACCTAACTGTGTAATAAATGTGATAATCTAAGGGCTTGTCTACACTTGAAATACAACAGTGGTACAGCTGTGCTGCTGTAGCGCTTCAGTGTAGACAGTATCTACGCTGATGGGTGGGGTTCTCCCATTGGCATAGTTAGTCCACCTCACTGAGAGGCAGTAGCTAGGTCGGCGGAAGAATTTTTCCTTTGACCTACTGCTGTCTACACTGGGGTTAGGTTGGCTTAACTACTTCACTCAGAGGGTGTGGATTTTTCACATCCGTGAGTGATGTAGGTGGGTCGACATAACTTTTTAGAGTAGATCAGGCCTAAGAGCTTTTTGACCACATCATATTAAAGTCTATTAAACTGTTTGGAATAGTTAGATGATGTGGGGTCATCTCCTGGACAGATATTAACCAATCAAGAAACAGTGCCTTATGGGCAGACCTGTCTCACCCCATGTCCCTGAGAAATTCATATGGGTGAGTACTGAAAGGACATTGCACCTGAGGCTGTGTGACAGATACTGAATCACCCAGGAGAATAAATAAGCACAAGACCAAGTGGATAAACAAAAAGATAAAAAAGTCTTTATGGTGAAACAGAGTTAATGCAGAGAACTTCTACCAGGATGCTGTACACATGGTCTTCTTGCTCCATGAATAGCCCATGTACCTGACTACTGATTGAACAGATGTTACATACAAATCCAAATGATCAGGATGTAATAACTTCTGAACAAAGAGCTTAGCACACTGAACTCCGCTTCAATTTCAGTGACTTTTTGAAATCTAGTAACTGCTGGATTGAAGTAAATACCTTAATTTTATTTAGAGCTGATGGTAGGAATAGGCAAGTCTCCAGCAAGTGAGGCATGTGATTTATGGTGTTGAATGTCTCGTCCCCAATTTCTACTTCATTAAGCACAAATATTAAAAACAAACAGTTTCTAATGTTTTTTTCCATACTTTGCAGATTCATAACGTAACTGTAGCTGTCAGGAGAGCTGTATGTAAAGTATTTGCAAATGCAGCAAAAGCAATAAATTTTGACTTAGCCCTAGGTTGTTGTGGGTTTTTTATACCATTTTTGAGGAATGACATAGGAACTAAGGCTCCATGCAGGCAAAACCTTGTGATTGCGCTGAGCTCGTTGCAGGACTGGGCCTAAAATTGCATCCGCAATGGAGTTGATTCATCATGTTAGATACTATCCACTTCTTCAGTGATCTCACCTCTTACTATTCATCACTGATCTCTCACTTTCATGGTTATCTTAGAACATTTTTGTAGAAGAAACTATACTTTTTAAAGAGAGAGGTTCCTAAAAAGAGATGACCCCACAACTAAATCATGCATCCAAAAACCCTTGTGTGTTGAACAAGTTTGGATATGCATCTAAACTTTGCTGCACAAACCTGGCTCTAGTTCTCAATAAATAATGGCTCCAGCATGAATAACTGTGCTTTTATGTAGAAGCATAGATTAATGAAGAGTTCACTAAATTACAAAACTAGAGCCAAATCTTGGCTGGAGAACCACACAGGCATATACTTGTGGAAAAGAGTAATTATAACTAATCCTGGTATGCACCTTTTAAAGACCTCAGTTCTGCCTAAACCCATGACATCTGGATAGTCAACACTGTGGATGCTGCAGGAGTGAAACAGATTAGCAGCAATACAGTGGCATTGTTTGGGCAAAGGGGATGATGTACGCATATGAAAAGCAGCAAAAGTCTATATGTCTCACATATCATGTGGCTGGTCTTGCTCATATGTGAATAAATTGCCAGAGAAGGAATAAATTGTATGACTAGGTGTGTCTGATGACTAAGCAATTTTGGGTGCCCCATTTCACTTATTTAGAGATAGCCATGCTGTCAGATAGAATCTGGACTTTAAATAATGCTGCTGTCAGTGCATAAATTTGTAATATATTTGTAATGGGAATCGAGTATTTGGCTACAAATTATCCCACTCAAACCATATTAAAAAGTAAAACCACTTTAAAAAGTCTAATTTAACCCGAAGTAATTCCTTACGCTCAAAAAACAACATAAACCTGTACAACACTAACCTGATTTCTTCATTAGTAGTTACCAAAACAATAAATATCAAAGACCTTTCAAGCAAGCTGCTTTAAATCAGGTTGACCTTTACTTCCCATTAGGCCTTCAGATGCTTTTGTTGTTTACACAATAGCAGACTAATGTTTTTGGACACCCAGTATCCACTTTGGCATGTCTGAAAAAACAGAAGCTGTAGTTTACTTGTGGTTTTACTGAGAAATGTACCATCATTGCAGCGGGCTAGTTATTTACTCTCATTCTAACACCATATAAGCAAAGTTGCCTATCAGGATGGTGTTAATTTTCTCTCAAAAGAAAAAAAGGAAAGAATAATATAAAAACAACTTTCGTTTTCATATCCACTATAAAGTTATGTCAATATTTTTGTTCATATTATGGAGGCATTCGTAGCAACTCCACAATCATAGTTATATTGAGATTTATATTTAAAATGGGAATAAAATCCCTCTGTTTTACATGGTAATGGTGGAATTTAGTCTCCAAATGTAACCAGATAATTGTATATGGAACAACTGAATTTTAAGTGTAATTTTTTTTAGTAAAATATTTACTAATTTGGTCAATGGAAATATTTAATTGTGATCCCTTTTTGAAATTTGCCCTATTTTCCTCACATTTGTTTGCTAATCAATCACAATTATCGCAGATTCCAACTATAAACACATACAAGCCAAGCGACTCCGGTCTTCAAGGTTGTCAGCCTGCCTCCCTGCCTCTGGTTACACTCTTTACATAGAGCAGGGAAGGAGGCTGGGTGGTGGCAGGCAGTATGGGAATGGGCTCTGGGCCCCCCATGAGACATGAGGAAGTATGTGGGGGTTAGCAGAGATGTACAGGTAGCCTGTGGAGGAAGAGGCTGTGTGTATGATGGGGTTCATAACTGTGCAGGGACATGGGATGTGGGGACTCAAGTGCCTGTGTATCATGGCATCAAGACTTCAAGAGCTCCCCCAGTGCTGATCCCTCACTGCCCAGTGCAGTGAGTCAGTGGCTCCCTGTGGAGCTCTTCAAACCTGGATGCTTCACTGCAAAGACACCCCCATTCTGGTCCACACACAGAACCCTGTTTTCCTTAGCTCAGGTATCCTAACTAAATCCCTCTTCCACCTCATAGTCCCCCACAACTCCAGTCAATCCCAATCACTACTAACTGTTCCTACCTCTCTGTTTGCCCCCATGTACTGTTTATGCCCAATGCCCCCAAACACCTCCACTGGCTGCCTACCTCCAGAGGCAGAGGAGGTGAGTAAGGGTGAGTGGGATGAAGGGACATGGGAGAGACCAGGGATGTGTGCCCAGGTGATGAGAAAGGGAATTTTTCCAGGGGATGGGGCCTGGGATGTGGGAATTGTTCAGAATGGGAGATTGGGAAGGTGTGGGGGGACTTCACTGGTGGCAGCAGTGCTGTGGGGAGCTCTTCAAGGACAACTGCCTCAGTGAAGAGACTTCGCTCCTCCATCACTGCTGCCTCATCTCTCTGGTATACCAGGCATCAGTACTGGTCAAGGAGAGTGTCTGCCCCAAAGCATGAGCAAAAAGCCCCGTATTGCTTCCTGGCATGCTAGAAAGCCATGCCCAAAGAACAGAGAAAATAAATTATATTATAGCAGTTTAATCCATTCCCTACATCACTGTCAGAGGTGCTATATGCGATGTGCCTGTAGGAGCATGGGACTGTTACTAGTGATACTTTCAATTACCCCCAAATAAAATAATCCTGACAGCTAAGTGAAATGTTATAGATCTCTATGGAAACTGGAACATGAATTTTATACAATGGAAATTGGTTTGTCTCCTAGTTATAATGATTAGGATGAACAGGACAGAGGCTGACAGGAGAATGCCCATAAGTCTCTCTCTAGAAGACTCTTACTATTACCAAGAAGGGTTTTTTTTTTTAATCTAGCAGTTTCTGATTTCTCTTATATTTTACAGGACGTGGTGGTGATGGGGAATTTCAACTACCCAGACATCTGTTGGGAAAATAATTCTTCCGCTCTACTCCATGCTGATTAGGCCTCAGCTGGAGTATTGAGTCGAGTTCTGGGTGTCACAATTCAAAGATGTGGTCAAATTGGAGAAAGTCCAGCAAAGAGCAACAAAAAAGATTAAAGGTCTAGAAAACATAACCTATGAGGGAAGACTGAAAAAAATGGGTTTATTCAGTATGGAGAAGAGAAGTCTGAGGGGGGACATGATAACAGTTTTCAAGTACATAAAAGGTTAGTACAAGAAGGAGGGGGGTAAATTGTTCTTGTTAACCTCTGGGAATAGGACAAGAAGCAATGAGCTGAAATTGCAGCAATTGTGGTATAAGATGAACATTAGGAAAAACTTCCTAATGTCAGGGTAGTTACACACTGGAATAAATTGCCTAGGGAGATTGTGGAATCTCCGTCATTTGAGATTTTTAAGAGCAGGTTAGACAAACACCTGTCAGGGATGGTCTAGATAATACTTAGTCCTGCCAGGAGTGCAGGGAACTGGACTAGGTGACCTCTTGAGGTCCTTTCCTGTCCTACGATTCTATGATTCACAATACTTGTTATTCAACTCCCTGAATGAAACTGGATCTTGGTTAACTAACACAGACTGCTATATTGTGTCATTGTTTTTTAGGCAGAACTCCTGATTGATTTCAATATGAAGTTATGGTCAAAAAAGTTGGTTAATTTTGATTTTCTGCTCTTAGGAAGCAGTGCATAAAGAATGGTAGAAGTTGTGTTTGTGGGGGGTGGGTTTATTTTATTTTTTATTGCCATCAGATGAACAAAATTAACATGGGGAGAGAAGAAAAACGACAGAAAAGGAGGAGGATAGAGCCAAAACCATTATGTCCATACTGGCTCAAACCAATGGTCCATCTAGCCCAGTACCATGTGGCCAGTGCCAGGTACTTCAGAAGGAATGAATAGAACAGGTGATCCATCCCTGTCAACCAGTCCCAGCTTCTGGGAGTCAGAGGTTTAGGGATACTCAGAGCAAGGGGTTGTGTCCTTGACCAACTTGGCTAATAACCACTGATAGACCTGTCCTCCATGAGCTTATCTAATGCTTTTTTGAACTCAGTTAAACTTTTGGCCATCACAACGTCCCCGGCAATGGGTTCCACAGATTGATTGTGTGTTGTGTGAAGAAGTACTTCCCTTTGTTTGTTTTAAACCTGCTGCCTATTAATTTCATTGGGAGACCTCTGTTTTTTGTGTTATGTGACGGGATAAATAGCACTTCCCTCTTCACTTTCTCCACAACACTCAAGTTTTTATGGACCTCTATCATATCTCCACCTAATCATCTCTTTTCTAAGATGATCAGTCCCACTCTTTCTAATCTCTCCTCATATAGAAGCTGTTCCATACCCCCTAATAATTTTTGTTGCCCTTCTTTGCACCTTTTCCAATTGTAATATAACTCCTTTGAGATGAGACGACCAGAACTGAATTCAGCATTCAAGGTGTGGGCGTACCATGGGATTTATACAGTGGCATTTTGATATTTCTGTCTTTTTATTTCTCTTTCCTAATGGTTAACATTCTGTTAGCTTTTTCACTCCTATTCCACATTAAGCAGATGTTTTCAGAGACCTATCCATGACGACTCTAAGATGTCTTTCTTTAGCTGTAACAGCTAATTTAGACCTCATCATTTTTAAGTATCGTTGGGATCTTTTTTTCCAATATGCATTACTTTGCACTTATCAACACTGAATTTCATCATTTTGTTGCCCAGTCACCCAGTTTTGTGAGATCCCTTTGTAACTCTTTGCAGCCAGCTCTGGTCTTCACTATCTTGAGAAATTTTGTATTGTCTGCACATTTTGCCACCTCACTGTCCACCCTCTTTCCCAGGTCATTTATGAATATGTTGAAAGCACTAGTCTCAGTACAGATCCTTGGGAGACCCTGCTATTTACTTCTCTCCATTGTGAAAATTGACCATTGATTCCTATCTTTTGTTTCCTATCTTTTAGCCAGTTACTGATCCATTAGAGGACCTTCCCTATTATCTGATGACTTCTTACTTTGCTTAAGAGCTTTTGATGAGGACCTTGTCAAAGGCTTTCTGAAAATCTAACTACACTAAATTCACTGCATCTCCCTTGTCCACATGCTTGTTTGCACCCGCAAAAGATTCTAATAGATTGGTGAGGTGTGATTTCCCTTTACAAAAGCTGTGTTGACTCTTCCCCAACATATCATGTTCATTTATGTGTCTGATAATTCTGTTCTTTACTATAGTTTCAACCAATTTGCCTGATACTGAAATTAGGCTTACCAGACTGTTATTGTCAGTATCATCTCTGGAACCTTTTTTTTTTAATTAGCATTACATTAGCTTTTCTCCAGTCATCTGTTACAAAGACTTATTTAAGTGATAGGTTACAGACCACAGTAGGTAGTTCTGCAATTTCATATTTGAGTTCCTTCAGAACTCTTGGGTGATTTCTATCTGGTCCTGATGACCTACTACTATTTAATTTATCGGTTTGTTCCAAAACTTCATGTATTGACACTTCAATCTGGGAAAGTTTCTCAGATTTGTAGCCTAAAAAGAATGGCTCAGGTATGGGAATCACCCTTATATCCTCTGCAGTGAAGGTCAATGCAAAGAATTCATTTAGCTCCTCCACAACAGCCTTGTCTTCCTTGAGTGCTCCTTTAGCAAACAAAGCTTCTAATAGCAGTCTGCTTGCTCTTCGTCTATTTGTTATTTTTATAATGCTTTTCTTTGGTTGCATTTCTTTTTTATGATAATGGCGGCAGTAGTTTATAGGGAGATGAAGATACCCCTCTAGTGCCAATAAGTGGACATGGAGTTACTATGGATTCTGGAATTCACTCTTGGCATTTCTCTTGGTTGGGGATTGTGCTAGTCTGGTTTCAGTTTTAAGAACATATGAGCTGACATACAGGAACAGACCATCTGTCCTGGTATCCTGTCTGATTGTGACCAGTGCCAGATGCTTCAGAGGAAAGTGAAAAATCTGCATCATGCACCTAACTGAATCTTTAACAATAATATGGAGTAATTTTTACCTGAAAATCATCCTCACCCTCATAAGACTATTCTAATTATTACTAGGGTATGTCTACACTACGGAGAGTATAAGGGAACAGCTATATTGGCATAACTATGCCAGCATAGCCCCCATAGTGTAGGCACAGCCTACACTGATAGAATGGGGTTTTCTGTCCGTGTATGAAAACCATCTCCCCAAACAAAGTTATCTATACTGAAGACTTCTTCCATTGCTATAGCTGTGTCTACAGTGGGGTTTTTGTTGGCACAGCTATGTCGGTGAAGGGGATGTTTTTTCACATCCCAACTGACGTAGCTGTGACAATATAACTTTTCAGTCTAGATCAGCCTGAAACTATGGTAGGCATGTCTGAAACACTGAAGGAGGACAGACAGACAAAAGGCAAGTAAACAGAGGTTGGCTGAAAGGAAAAGGAAAGGAAACAGGAACAGCAATAGGAAATTATATACTTTATATACACTCAACTTGACTCACTGTAAATAACACAAAAGAGTGTTAAATGTAGACAAGATAGGGGTTTTGTGGATGAGTTCCATGTGTAGGACTCTCACATTTCACCTATGAAGCTGTGGTGAGCTTGCCTGTCTAGGAGCTCAGGCATGATTCAAGCTGCTATGGAACAGTGACATATTGGAAAACTCTGTTTCCAGGAAGCTGGGAGGAAGGTGGATAGACAATGTCTGATCTCAGTGCTCTTCTAACAGAGAATGCCAGACGCTGTGAGAGGTTTGAGAGATGAGCCATGCACTCAATGGATCACTAGAGTTTGGAGGTACCCACTGCAATCCCTTCTCCCCAGAACTTAAAAGAAATATCTGGATCCAAGAACAATTCTGCTGAGCCCCCAAAGTGGTGCCTGAGCTAAATTGTGAACAATCTGGTGAATATTTGCATCTGAGATGCTCTAAATCCCAGAGTTGATCTAGTGACCTCCAGCTCCAAAAAGTGTGGAGATATGAGGAACTTTAACCTTTTTTATGTGGATTTAGATTTTAATTGTCTGTTTGCTGCTATTTAATGTGAAGAATACAGTGTTGTGCTGCAAAAATATTTCCTTTAGTATTATAATTTACCTTTGGTGGAAATGTATATGACTTTCTTAATGTTTGGTCTGGCCTGTTGACTCTGCTATCACTTACATTGCTTTAAAACAGGAGCAATTCTAGTGAAGTCAATGAAGTTACAGCAGTGCAATATTGGCATAAGTGAGAGGAGAATGAGACCTTTCTTTCTGTATTATTACTGCAAGTTGACCAGTACTATAACTTAGAGCAGAGACAATGAGGAGCTTGCACTAAAGACAACACAGCTCCCACACAGTCATGATGTTAGGGCCTCATGTCCCAACCGCAGCTATTTCTCTCACTCCACCCCAAATGGAGTCAGATCCCCTTGAAGTCCTTGCCAAAAGGCTTGGTGGTACCTTGGAAGGGGAAAACTAAGCCACAAAAGTGCTCCCACCTTCCATAGCCACCAGTAGGAATCTATAGTGTTTTCTTCTCACACAGAAGATACAATCTGGCCATTAATCTTAAAATTAAAGTTTTGTATGTTGTGAAAATCAAGGGTAATATTTAAAATTAGACATATATATTCTTTTACCTTTGTTTTTAGAATATGAAATTTACAAATAGAAGGAAATCAAAAAAAATCTAGTTAACAAATGGATTTGGGAAAATTTCTTCTTTAAATCTTAAGAAGTTATTGCCATAGATGGTAGTATGGTCACTAAAATAGATGTTGAGTAAAATTTTCAAAAATATCAAGGTAATTTAGAAGCCTAAGTCCCATTTTCAAAAGTGCCTAAGTCTCCTTGTAAATCAATGTGATTTAGACTCCTAAGGTCCTAAGTCACTTTTGAAAATAGGATTTAGAGTCCTAAGTCACTTTACTTTTTAAAAAAATTCCAATTGCTATTTGGAGGGGGTTATATGGTAAATTCAGAATGCAGAAAATGTTTGATTTATAACCACAGAATATCTATTCAAGAATATTACCATACATTTTTCTTTGTTTTGTATTATTCTTCGGTTAGTCCAATTAAGTGGAAAGATGTTTTCTCTAGAGCCTGTGGCATACAATAGTTATTCAGCTAACTATTGGCATATGTTCTTGAAATGCCTGCCCAAAAGATGACCTGTAGACTAAACAGAATCTGTGGAATCTGTTGCTCTTCTTGGATGAACTGAAGAATTCATGTTTAAAAAAAAAAAACACAGGTAGCAGTACTAGTCTTTTTTACTTTGCTTACATGCCCCCACATTTAAGCAACCAAACTTTACCAAACAGAGTTTTCTCTTAATGGGCTGTGAGATGTGATTGTCTCGAGCAGCCTCTGTTTATAGTACATTCAGCAATCTGCAGCCCTAGACAAAACTACAGTGTTCCATCCCGGTCCTCATAGATCTAGGCAGATTTGGCCTGGCAGTCCTTTTATCGTGATGGAGAGACAGCCAGGCCAAATTTAAATGAGTGGTGTTGCAGCTGGGCCGACAGAGTTACAATACCATTCTAATTGGATTCGGCAGTCCCTCTGTTATGACACAGAGATGTCCAGGCCAAATCTGCTGACCTAGGCAGCTTCCTTGTTCACCTGTAGCTAGACTGGCCCCCAACTGTATATAGAGCATAGGACTCCTAGGACTCCTAGGACCTGATTTTTAAAGAGACTTCAGGCTGCCCTCTGATTTTGCACCAACAATTAATTCCACCCACAAAAGTGTCCTCATAATTAATTGTGAGTGCAAATGCTAGCATTTAAGCATCTAACTACCCACAAATCTGATAGTGAGCCCCATATTTAATTACAGGTACAATGTATAACATGTATAAAATTGTGCTTGGAAAATTAATGACTTGATTTTGAAAACTAGTCATTGCTGTCTTACTTCCTAAGGTCAATGTTCGCTTTTTATATTTATAAATTAGGCAATAACTGGTCAGGAAAATGGACCAAGCCACAAATATTCCACAGCCAAGTACTGCAGCTTTCTATTGTATTAACTGAATTGTGTTCTTTAATAGTCTAATTAAATGTAGACATGCAGGATTTTTACACAAATGCTATTTTATATCACACTAAAACATGAGGGAGACTTCACAGTCTTAATGAGGACACCTGAAATCTAGGAAACTTCATGTAGTGCAGTATTTGGCAATTCACGTATTTAGTGGTGCTAATGGCAGGAAACACCCCACACCTGACAATTGAGAATTTGTTTCCAGGTATAAATCATCCAAATGAAAAACAGCACAATCTGGGCCACTGCATGGTAGATACAGAGACTGGCAAATAAATACATTTGATTTGTTTTATTTAAAAAAAGTTTGGCCACATTTACAAGTCTAAAAAGGAATTTGAAACCAGAGAGAAATTGTTGAACAATTGTTGAACAGTACAGAAGTCAGGGAGGCTTAATTATTACTGATCTCAGATATCATAGATATGGAATATCATGTAAAAAATCTAAGGGCTCCATCATGGGTGATATGCAGCTAAATAAGGACCAAAATTTTGCTCTCAGACAATGGAAATTGTCTATATGCACACAATAGGATTTTGTCATTGTTTTAATGTAAAAGCATCATAATGTATGATGTAAAACATGCGTGATCATTTTCTCATTGAAACTTTACAAGCAAGAATAACAAAAAATATTGTCCACCAGAACAAACTTTACGCCCAGCTCTCTGCTTTTGAGTCCCTAATATAGTCATTTTTTTCTACTCATTTTTCCTGCCACCACACACTATTCTGCCTTTACAGTCATAGTCAAAATTTACAGCTGTAGCGATATATTCAGATTAGAGTTTATATTTACTCTTTAGAATGCCATTCATTCTACATTCCTTGTAGTAATACTTTCTAGGCAGCTAGTAGCAATCAGTAGGAGTGTAAAATATTTGGGATGAAACTGAAACCTTCTAAAAATTCAAGGTTTTTTCTGCATTTCATGATTAACTTGGAAATCAATCAAATCAAGCTAAAGTATGTAAATATTTTCAGCAGGAATGGGATGATAGTTTAGTGAGAATAAAGTTGAGTGGTCCATTTTTGAGCCAAAAGGATCTGATTCCAAGTACGAAGGTGCTATTATCTAGCAATGATGGCTTTTGCATAGACAGCATTAACACACATACATTTTGATGAAAAATAATCTCTAATTCATTGTAATCTGGGTGATTTCTAATCAGATTGGCAATTTTAATACAGTGCCATGGATAAAAAAATACGACTGGCACAGCTATAGTAACAATGTTGTCATCTGTAGTGAAATTTCAATCTGAATAAACACAGAAGGAGCTTAACTGCTTTGTAACAGTCATATTAAAAATAGAGCATATTCATATACTAACAGACTTCTCTACTATTCTCTTATGACAACAGCAATTTTACACGTCCCTATACTGGATCTCAGTTCAGAGGAAGGGCTGATAGAAGTAGAGGATGGGTGTGAGGATCCACAGGCCTGGAACCCAGGTCTGCTGAGTCCCAAGCAGCTGTCATACCTACACCACCATTCAACAGATCTGATGGTGTAGGAGACAACAACCTTAGGAACTCTGAGAGCTCAGGCTTCACTGGCTGCCCAGCCCACAGAAGCCCTAATCGGTGGTGTTTACTGAGCTCTCAGTTGGCATAGGCATGCTATTTAAGCCTGGAGGAAACACCCGGAGACTCTCCGTATGCAACTAGGGGACTTGTTGGCTTGCTTCTGTAAACAGACCCTGTGTTCCTGATACCTTGCCTCATCCCTAGGTTCCAGGTCCCCTGCCCAGCTCCTAGTCCTTCACTCTGTCTCTGATCCACTACCCCTGCCTCAGCAGAGCTGTTTGGCTTCTGACCCAGCACAGCTCATTAACTATGACCTGACCCTTTGGCATGACACCAAAGCAGACTGTGGCTTCCAGCCAGGAGGGGCTTCCAACCCACAGTTGAGATCCTGACAATGACATATGAGACACAAGAGGTAGATGGTTCTTTCTATCCAATCTTCCTTTTTCTTAATTCCCAGATTACCCTTTCTGAGACCTCAGATATCCCCTTGTTAGAATGGCACCTCTCTATACTTTTCCTCTGTAAGGTCTACATTAGTCTGTTGTCTATAGCACACTGCCTTAGCAAGGCTCTGGAGGCACTGTGCCTAAGGAAGGCATAACATCTCTGGGAACACTAGGTGCTCTCAACCTGACGAATAGCCCCTTGCAGATATTCTCTTTTGTTTCCTCTTAGTTCTGGTAATACTAGAACCCAGACTCAAAACTACCTGCCAGTCCCAGTGGCAGCCTTCCTTCTTCGAAGAACCAATGTAATAGGTGTTCAGTTCTGCAATGAGAGAAGAAATTGTGCGAAATGATGTGGCTCCACTGCACAGAACTTACATAAGAATTTAAAATATGTTATTTCTTTAAAGCTCTGCTAGAATCTACAAAATTAATTTAGACAGATGGAATGAGATATTTTTCAGTGCTGGTTACTTTTGACAAACTGAATAGCTGAGTTCAATGCCTTTCAAAGGTGTCCACTCCCTTAGCAGACCAGAGCAGCCACGACAATGGAATATTTTCTGAAAGAGGAAATGGCACCTTTTGTGGGACAAGCAAGTGTGGGCAGGCCGGTTCCTTGGGCTGGGCTCAATCTGCTCAAAAAGTGTTAGAAAGCAGCAGAGAATCTGTAAAATGGGAGGGCTCAAGCCTGAGAGCAGTTTGAAGAACTATTTTAAAAGAGGCCATCCACCTTATTGGAAGCCTCTTCCAAAGAACCACTCCTTGAAGACAAAGTATCCACCGTTTTCATGGGATTATATTCAAATAGACCCTGATGTGCTCAGGCTATATCTACTCTATGCTGCAATATGGATTACAGGGGTGTGAATTTCAGAGTGCACCAAAATGTTGCGCTGTAACTGCCCCATGTGGACACTGCTGGCATGAACTAAAAGGTTCCTAGTTCAGGTCAACATAGTCCTCTTTTAAACAGGAATGCGTTAATACAAACTAGGCATTTCTTAGTTTGTGCCAGCAATGTCCACATGGAGTAGTTACAGTGCAACATTTGGTGCGTTCTGCAATTCACACCCCTGTAGCCCATACTGTGGCACAGTGTAGACAAGCTCTTAGTTAGTTACGTAAAACATGGTTCTAACTTGTCACTTACAGCCTATGTAAATACCTTCAGAAAGTTCTCCAAAATATGGTGTGTCTTTGCTGAGTGAAACGTGAAATGAATCTCTGCCAAAGATGTGTGCTGTGCCACTAAGGAAATTAGAAACAAGTAGGATCTGGCTGTGTGCATAATATGGGACGTGTGGAAAATTGCCATCCGCATCTGTTCATAACACTTAGTCTTCGATGTTAATGGCAGTAAAACCAGAGGAAAGTGCTTGGAAGAAATACAGTATGACACAAATCAGAATTGTTTTTAAGCTTTGAAAGTAAATTGGCTGCTGTGTGATCTTTGTTAACTCCAAAGATTTAAAATGCAGTTTGAAAGGGTGCTTTTCAAAACTGCAGAGGGCTGTGATGCCAGATCATGGCTCATCATACATGCCTACATAGGATTAAGAGGGCATAAAATGTCCCTCTTTCTTCCCTGTTCCAGCTACCCACATCATGCCATCTAATAAAACCCACACCAGCCAGCCTAATCAAATCAAAACTTACTAAAAACTAAAACAGTAAAAGGGGATGAAATTCTGTTCCTTGCAAGTACAAGTATCCTCAAAACCTTAATTTGTGTGACTATGTGATACCATTTCTCGCTGTGTCATCTCATGGAAATGAGGGCCAAATCCATTTTCCAGTAAAGCCAATAGAAAGATTCCCATTAACTTTAATGGGAGCTGGATTGTGTATCTGGAGTGTAACTCTTTTGGACAGGGATCCTGCAGTCTTTAAATCAAGACTGGGTGCCTAAAAAAGATACTGTAACTCAAACAGAAGTTCTGGGCGAGATGTAGAAATTACTGGCTCAGGCTCTGTGGTCTGTGTTATACAGGAGGTCAGACTAGATGTTCATTGTGACTCTGACAGACCAGGTGCCAGCTCTTGCCAAAGCTTTAGGCCTCAGCTGTTCACTGACAAATTCATTGCTGGAAACCTGTCTGTTTCCTCTGTATGTTAGTATGGTTAATATGGGTATTGAACTTGAACTGTGTTTTGTGTTTAGACCTTATGAAATGCTTCTAAATTGCTGCAAGCATTAATCTCACTTAAAAGATCTTTATCTTATTGTAGAAGGGTTCGGCTGCAGCTCGTCCCTCCCCAGGGCGGCGGAGAACCACACCGCCTTGCTACGTCCGTCCGGTTACGTTGGGGAACTAGTCTGGCCACGGGATCTCATGCCGTGGTAGAGACAAAACAAACAGGTACTCCAGCCCGGTTGGCAGGCAGTAGCGAGTCCCACGCTCAGGTCCTCGGACAGGGGTGGAGCAAACCGTTAAACAACAAGCCCAGGCCCTGGGTCAGGGCAGGGCAGTACAGAGTCAATGGCTCAGGCCCTCAGGCAGGGGCTGAACAAACAGCTAAGCAACAGGCCCAGATCCTGGCTCTGAAGGGCCTGGGAGAGGAGGAGACTGCCACCCACACCTTGGATGGCGGGGGGATGCAGGCCCACCCACTCCACTGCATCCCAGCCCGGGGCCCTAGCAGTGGCAGACGGGCTGCTGCTGTGTCAGTTGGGATCCTGGCCGCAACACACTGACATAGGCTCTGTCAGTGCTGCAGCCAGACTAGGGTCAGCTGCCCCCGGGCTACTTCCTACCTCCCCCTCTAGAGGTACCTGCATCCGGACAGTGTCCTCCAAGGGATCAAACACCATGGGCTCCTCCAGGTAACCAGCGAGTGGTAGGCTTGGCAGCTCCTCTGGGTAACTGGCGATGGGCAGGCTTAACAGCTTCTCCGGGGCCTGGTTGGCATCAGATCTCAGCTGGTCTGGCCAGTCCTTGGGTAGGCCGCAAATTGCCGAGGTCTCCCAACCAGGAGCTAGGCCACAGGCGTCTGGCTTCTCTGGCAGCTGGGTCTCTAGTGAGCTCTGGGGTTGGGCTTTTGTACTTTCTGTCCTGCGCCTTGATTTCTGGGGGGCGGGCGCAGGCTCCACCGGCTCCGCCCACTTTGTCGGCTGGAGGGGATTGTCCCTCCCTGGGGCGGCGGGGAACCACACCGCCTCACTACACCTATATTAAAAGGTAATATTTAGATTTTTGCTTTATAACTGTAAAAGTGTTCCCCCTGAAACTGTCACTCTGTCAGAAGGGATTGCCTCCTGCTCATTAAGAAGGCTATCAAAACTAAATGGGCCATTGTGGAACAGCACCCCCATAAAGAGGTGACATTCAAAATGACTTATCCCATCAGATTGAATTCTAGAAGAAGGAAATAAAGATAGTGAACAAGAACATTTTTCATCTCTCTTTTGCTGTGGTTTTGGAACCATAGACGGTAACTCACTTATGTATGTATGTTTTCCTGCTTTAACCTGTAAATAACGCTCTCATTTCATTTTCCTACTTAATAAATCCTTAGTTAGTTTACTATAGGATTGGTTACAAGTGTTGTCATTGTTGTGTGATCTTGAGATACCGATTGACCTGGGGTAAATGACTGGTCCAACCAGCGGACCAAATTCGGTGATGAATTCTGGTCACATGCCACCTAAGGCACATTGCGCTTACGCTAAGAAGTGACTGGTCTCTTTGGACAGGAAGCAACCTTAATCTTTTGTGATCTTTGGTGTGTAGCAACCAACTATCACTAAGGCCAGCTTACCTGGGTGGCAAGATAGACTGGAATTCCCAAGGGGACTGTTTGTGATGCCATGGTAAGACAGTTTTAGTGCTTCAGGAGTTCACACTTGTTACTGGGTTGGTGAAATCTAATTATAGAACATACCACCAGTTTGGAGTATCTGTCCTGCCTTTTGACAGTCTGCCCTGAGATAAGCTTTCATGTTCGTGAACCACTCCTGACCGTGTGATACTCATAATGGTCCTTTCTGGCCTCAAAATCTGGGAATATTAGTTTATTCTCTTTGCAAATTATTTTGTGCAACAAAGGGACTATATTCGATAACAACAATAATTCATGAATAACATTTATTAATTGTTAGTTGTACACTTGCTCTGTCTCAAGGCTTGTTTTATTAAATGGTGTTGCGGGCAAAAGGACTAGAAGAGATATTAGATTAAGGGATCTAAAGAACTTGCTAGAATCTTACACTATTCTAATAAATTGCTGCATCTAATACATTTCTCCATCTGTAGTGGCAAATTAATAGTCAGCATAAATAGACTCTAAAAAAAATAAACCCTAAATTGTTGAAACCACAATTTTAGATTTTATGCTGATAATCTATGGAGACTGGATGAAGGAACTATTCTACTGTTGTTTTTAGATCACAGAAATATTTTTCCATGTGAGACGAATCAAATCCATCTGAGACCAATTTTGCAGAGGGACTACTGGCTCAGTCAAAAGGAGGCCACCTTTTCCCTTTCCTGAGAGCCGTGTTATCTAGGAATGGGCAAAAAAGATGAAATTCACATTTGGAGATTCTAAAATGTAAGTGATATTTAGATCCCTCAAGCTGATTATCACTCAAGCTGATTATCACTGAAGAACAACTTCCCCTGCAATAAATCAGGGACTCTAGTCCTTTCTCCACAGACAACCTGGGTTCCTATTTATTTTTGTTACTCTTCTAACTGGGTCAGTTAGCTTTCTGTCTTTGGTATCTTCAGGGTATGTACGATTGACTGTACTTTCCACCTTCTGTGTCTGGTGGGCAGCAGTAAGGCCTACTGCACCCACAATACTTAGTAAGCATCTTCAGAAAGATTGGAGATCTGTCTCTATCTTGTGTACTTATATGGCCCTCATTACTATAGGAACTGATCATATCACAATTACTAATGTGGTTATTCTCATAACAACCCCGTGAGAGAGGGAGGTGAGGCTATGATAGCTGAAAGTGGCTACAACAACTTTCTTTCAGTCAGGAAGCCTGACGGAAGCCGATGGATCACTAAGAGTGGGTGGCATTAGCTGGTGTAGGGGCAGGTGGAATGAGTTGATTGAGCATATCACCTTGGTAACTTCCATTAGTTGGACTGTGCTCTTAGGGCTCCTGAATGAAATTAAAATGGCCCTTCCCTACCAGAAACCCCAAAGAGGGGCCGGTCATGTGTATATCACACCTTTGGGAACATTAGGCTAGAATGGGACATGAGAGGAGAGTTATACCCTTCTGCATGAGAAGGAGTGTATTTGTCCCACCATGTTCATACTGCAGTATCATTCTGTAAACAAGTTCTTGTGACTTTAACATCTCTATTTGGCTCCTGCTCTTGGATCAGTTAAGATTAGTTGCAAAATCTGATTTTTAGGATCATTCTTCATTGAGATTTTCATACCCAAATGGTAGATTGTAAATTATATGAATCTAATAGGCTAAAAGAAAGGGAAACACCAGCCTCAGGGAGTTTGAGAAAGCTCACATCTTCAGCAGGCAGCTCTGATATAGACACGTGAATACTTGAAATTATTTTGAACATGTTGTTATTAAAGACCAGATTGTGTCCCATCTTGTGCAGCAACATAAGGTGTATAATGTGCCCCCTATTATATTGTGCTGGCTAATCATACCGCTGTTCACAATGTGGGAGAGAAAGCAGGTCCCCCTCCAATGGGTGGGAAATGGGTGGTGCCTTGGCTCTGCCTCCCAAGTGTGCCTAGCAGTGTAGCTGTCCCATGCTGTCAAGGCTGAATCCCCACTCTGGCACTTCGAATGCAGAAGGTGGGGGCCCGCAAGGATTTTAAAAATTAATACTTGCCACTCCAGGCTTGTATTAAACTCCCAAGGTTACAGCTTTTCTCTGACCTTGGCTTGGTAAACGCTGCCACCACCCAAATGCAAAAAGACCCCTTGGATCCAGGAAGGAGCACTTGGGAATTCCTCCCTGTGGGGTACCCTCAAGCCCTTTCACCCCCTCTCCGGGGAAGAGCTGAGAAGAAAACAAAGGAAATTTGCTGTTGCCACCAGCAAATCAAAGAGTATAGGCACAAACCTCTTAGGACAACAATAATCCAAATCCTGTTCTTAAAAAAGGTAAATTGTATTAAAAACAAAAAGAAAGAAAATACGTCTGGAACTTAGGCTTTTGCTAGATTTTAAAAGAGCAAATCCAACATTAAGCACACAAAATAGCTTTCTTGGGGGTTCAGCTTAAAGGTTACAAGCAAACAAAAGCATCTGGGGTTAGCACAGAGGAGATCAACAAGCCAAAATAAAGAAATAACCCTGATGGCATTTATCTAAATATTCCCTATTCAAATGATTCCATCTAGGTATGGAAGATAATTTTTCATACCTGGTTCAAACCTTACACAGCATTCCTGCTCTGTGTCCCTGCAGCCCAGAGAGCACAACAGACAAAGGGAAAGTTTCTTTCCAAATTTTAAAAAGTTCTAGCCTTCCCATTGGCTCTTTTGGTCAGGTGCCCACTTTTTTTTTTCTTTACCCGTGGGACTTTTTAACCCTTTATAGATAAAGCAAGTAGAGAAAAGCTACCAAGAGGGATTTTACAGCTAACTGGCTGGCTGGGGGTCCATCAAAGGGAGCTACCCCTTCCCCTTTATTTATCACACATGCGTTGGCTGAGGTTCACTTTGACAGCTATAGAACCTGAGTCCAGGTAGTTTACGCCCTCCATGGAGCAGTGGAGAGACCATGAGGGAGACTGTGGGTCATTTTCATCCTCAGCTCCTCCAAGAGATGTGCAGCAATACACTGCCCTTTGCTCAGTGCAGACTAATTCATAATCTAACCAAGGGGTAGGCAACCTATGGCACGCGTGCCGAAGGCGGCACATGAGCTGATTATCAGTGGCACTCACACTGCCCGGGTCCTGGCCACCAGTCTGGGGGAGTCCTGCATTTTAATTTAATTTTAAATGAAGCTTCTTAAACATTTTAAAAACCTTATTTACTTTACATACAACAATAGTTTAGTTATATATTATAGACTTATAGAAAGAGACCTTCTAAAAATGTTAAAATGTATTACTGGCACGCGAAAACTTAAATTAGAGTGAATAAATGAAGACTCGGCACACCACTTCTGAAAGGTTGCTGACCCCTGATCTAGCCCTAAATAAATACTCCTATTATTCTTTGTACTATTTTATTGGTCTCAACTTGTTTGCTCTTAAAGACAGAGAGACTGGGATATGCATGGAAAATCTGAACTTGTGGGCTTGGGAGAAGGTGGAAGGGCATTTTGAATAAGACATTTGGGTCCTATTTGTTGAACTTTTTGGTTTTTTTCCAGAGAACACCAGACAGTCTGATAGTTTTCTCAGATGTGAACTGGATTAGAACTGGGTAAAGTTAAAATTAAAAAAAAGTCTAACCTGCTTGATTCACTTTTTTTGTCTGCTTATTGAAAGGATGATTTTGTTGGGAATTGGTCCTGCTTTGAGCAGGGGGTTGGACTAGATGACCTCCTGAGGTCCCTTACAACCCTGATATTCTATGATTCTATGAAAGGGAACAATTCAAAAGGAACCAGAACTCTAAAAGATGTGTGAAACATAAAGATAAAGGTAAACCATGGGTTTGTATCTTCTAAGAACAATGTGAGACAATTTCATTCATAATTTTGAAACAAGACTCCAATATATGTTGTGCTCAGGGAAAAGTCTGTAAAAGGATTTGCAAACGTTATTTATGAAAAATTTAGAGCTATAATGTGGGACAATTCTTCTCCTTTTGGTTGAAGAAAAAAATGCCCATAGCAAAGTGGGGTGAGTTGTCTTAATTAGGGTACATCTACACAGGGATAAAAGCCCAGCAGCATGGCCATGGCTGGCCTAGGTCAGATGGCTCAGGCTTGAGCCGAGGGGCTAAAAATTGCTGTGTAAACATTGGGGCTCAAGCTAGAACCAGCTCTGGGATCCTCCACCCTCACAGAATCCCAGAGCTCAGGCTCCAGCCTGAGCCTGAATGTCTACACAGCAATTTTTCAACCCTTGCCCCTTGAGTACAAGTCAGATGATCCAGGCCAGCCATGAGGTTTTTTATCCCCCTGTGGACATACCAACATCTCCAAACATTCTAAGGGTATCCTCAATGTGAGGAGAAGGAGGCTAGAAGCTGCCGGGAGTTGGAGGGTCTGGAGAACTGGAGGAAGGAAAACACACAGGGAGACAGGGAGAAGGAGTAGTCTGGAAAGAACAGGTTCTATTTCTGTGCACTTTGGCAACTTCAAAGGCAAAGAAATAAATTGGATTTAGTGGATGAGAGGTATGCTCAGCTGAACACGATGAGATTCTTAAAATCCTTCATCAAAACCTCTCCATTTTATATACAAGTGAGATGGATGCACAGAATGGAAGATAGGTCACTCAGGTGTTCTGAACTGTGCAGTACCAGCCATCGTTTTGAATTTCCTGGATTTCTAATAGGACCAGTCAAATGAAATAATATATTATTACTCTGATAACAACATTCACTAAAGGGTGGGCCAGATACTTGGGGCAGGTGAAGTTCCCTTTGTATTACTCCAGCGCTTAAAGCTGCTGCCAGGGGATTCCAATGATGCTGTAAAGATGGAGTATCAGGGGCTAGAATCCACCACAT
This sequence comes from Terrapene triunguis, assembly GCF_002925995.2. Taxonomy (NCBI): domain Eukaryota; kingdom Metazoa; phylum Chordata; order Testudines; family Emydidae; genus Terrapene; species Terrapene triunguis. The sequence goes on along the minus strand of NW_020664561.1, from coordinate 29,906,607 downwards.
GCTGACAATTCTCAGCTGGCAGAATGAACATAGACTCCTTGTACCTCCCCATTGCAGCTGCCAGGGCCGGCTCCAGGCACCATCTCAGCAAGCAGGTACTTGGGACGGCCAACGGAGAGGGGCGGCACGTCCGGCTCTTCGGCAGCAATTTGGCGGCGGGTCCCTCAGTCCCTCTCGGAGCAAAGGACCTGCCGCCGAATTGCCGCCGAAGAATGAAGCAGTGGCAGAAGTGCCGCAGATCGCGATCGCTTTTTTTTTTTTTTTTTTGCTGCTTGGGGCGGCAAAAACCCTGGAGCCGGCCCTGGCAGCTGCTCTGAGTATGAGGCTGCTGCAGCTAACAACTTAGCTCAAGAGCTGGTCAATTACCACAGAAAATTATTCAAAGAAACTATTAAATGGTGAATGCTGATAAAATTACTTGAATAACGTATTCTACAAATTGTATCCAACCAGCCTTATTTTGCAACATTGTCAAAAGTACACAAATTACAAAAATATAGTATATTCTTAAGGGGTTTTTACCTTTAAATAAATGGTAGATATTTATATCCTTTACCTATTTAAACTACAGTTTTTCATCTGGGAGATCCAGGCGGTATTAATAGCTGCATAACTGCAAGTGTGTGATTTAACAGCTTCAGACTGATGTCCTCAACAAGTTGTGGCAGGCCAAAAATACAACAGAGAACAATTCACAACTCTGTACTTTGGATGAGAAATTGTAGGATATAGAGGTGGCAAAATATAGGCTACAACTTATACGTTAAGGCAGTGGCTCTCAAACTTTTTTACTGGTGACCCCTTTCACATAGCAAGCCTCTGAGTGTGACCTCCCTTATCAATTAAAAACACCTTTTTATATATTTTACACCATTATAAATGCTGGAGGCAAAGCGGGGTTTGGGGTGGAGGCTGACAGCTCATGAGCCCCCATGTAATAACCTCACGACCCCTTGAGGGGTCCTGACCCCCAGTTGAGAACCCTTGCTTTAAGGAGTTCTGTAGTCAAAGAGGGCACCAAGGCAGTAGAACTAGTGGGCTTGCTGTGCACACCCCTATAAAGAGCAGAGGTAGGAAGTATGCAAGGGAAATGTGAATGTGATGCTCTCCTCAGGGCACCCAGAACTACAAGCCCTGTGTTACCCCCTGCCTTAATAAGAGTAAGCTTTACTGGATATTAGATTGTGTCAGCTCCATCTGCCTCACCAGCAAACTCCTAGAGACTCTGCCAGTTTTTTACCTTGCCTTGCAGGTAACCATCAGTGAAGGATGATTGGGGGGAGGGATTGCTCAGTGGTTTGAGCATTGGCCTGCTAAACCCAGGGTTGTGAGTTCAATCCTTGAGGGGGCCACTTAGGGATCTGGGGCAAAATCAGTACTTGGTCCTGCTAGTGAAAGCAGGGAGCTGGACTCGATGACCTTTCAAGGTCCCTTCCAGTTCTAGGAGATAGGATATCTCCATTAATTTTCATTTTTTTTTAATTTAACCCCAGTTCCCAAGTTCCCCAGAGACATCTCACTGCTGTGTACAGTTCCTCTCATGGACACTCACAGAAATTGTTAAGTTTGCTGCTTCCAAAGAGACAGTGTGCACACCAGCCTGTTAGGTTAGCTGGGGACTCATTCTATACTTCAATATAACAGCACTGAGATGGTTTGTGGTAAAAATCTGTGTAGGGCAGGTTTGTTTTACACACTGTCTCCCAAATACATTTAAAGAACATATTTCCAGCATACATACATAACATTTTGTACACAACCTGTACATGCCTCACACAATGAATTTTCGGGATCAGTGTGACAGCAGTTTACAAGGTATACTTTACATGACACCTCTTAGATATCTGTTATGACAACAGTGTGTTTGGGGGTATGGAGTGTGTCAGACCTGATATGAGTTACTGTAGGGTGGGCCTTCTGCCAGTTGGCACAGAGGGGCTCTCAGGGTCACATGGGGGTCAGAAGATCCATCATTATGCAGATCCACCCATCCTCCTCACTGTGGGGAATGGATGAAGGACCAATTAAGGCTACTGAAACCAAGGGAATAGCCCCACGGGTTATCCACAGCCTGTGAGCAGGAAAAGGATTCCTTACCTACTCCACTGTCTCCCTGAATCTTCCCAGTGCCTAGCCCAGCTTCTTTGCTTAACTCAGTATCTAAATGCACAAATACAGACAGTTAAGGAAAATGTAATATACTAAGGTCTCTGTTTCATTCCAATTTTAATTCCACTATTCCATATGAAACTGGAAAATTGCATTGGAACAGACTGGAAGGCATTAAGCTTTAACTGACAGGAAATAACCACTTGAACTCAAGACCTGAGAGGAGAGAGCCATAAATTGCCTCAGATCAGGAACCATTATCTCTACCAGCTACAAAGAGAGAGACTTCATCCTCAGCCACATGGAAAGGCCTTTCATCCAATCTATGACATCTTCTCTCTGTGCCTATCACAAATGGGGTTGATACAAACTGAGGCATTTTTAAATTCAGTTAATAGGGAAACCCTTCCATAACTAAAGTAATCTGGTTTGGTTGAAGCTACTGATTGGATATAGGGGTTGTGAGAGCCCAGTAGATTGGGTGGATGTTGTGGCTTTCCTTTTCCTTGGTCATTCCCCCTCAGCTCAACCCAGAATAGGAGTGGCATAGGAGCCACCATGCTGGAATGGGGGAGCTGGTTTAGCCAGTTTTGTGCTGCTTTGTCCAGAAAAACAGCTCAGGCCACCATTTGTCTCAAGATATTTCTTTTTGAACCCTGGAGTGCAGGGAGCAAGCTCAAAACTCAAAAAAGGTAAAAGCAAGTCTATCCCTATATTGCTGCTGCTGTGGTATAATTTCATTTGTTTTCCGTACTCTAAGTTTAGATCAAATCCAACCTGCCTAAGAAGGAGTACTGCAGAAAGGGATCTTGGAATCATAGTGGACCACAAGCTAAATATGAATCACCAGTGTAACACTGTTGCAAAAAAGGCGAACATCGTTCTAGGATGTATTAGCAGGAGTGTTGGGAGCTGGGAGCTGCGGGCAGCTTAGCAAATGTAAACAAATGGTCTGGTGGCCTGCCAGCGGATTACCCTTGACAGGCCGCATGCGGCCCGTAGGCCACAGGTTGCCCACCACTGGTCTAGATAATACTTAGTCCTGCCATGAGTGCAGGGGACTGGACTAGATGACCTCTTGAGGTCCCTTCCAGACCTATGATTCTATGATCATTACCTAAGTCTCCATAAAAATGTTAAATACATGAAACACTGATAATTACTTTGATTTAAAAAAAACACCCTGAGAATTTAAATTAAATTTTGTAAATTAACAAATATTTGTGAAACTTTAATTTAAAAAAATGTCCCACAACTCTAGCTTTTATCTCCCCCCCCCCCCACCAGGCTTTGTTTTACTTTTATGGAAATTGTGTGATACTTTGGCTCCTCTCCTTACAGGAATTAACCCTTGTTTTTTGAAGTCTAGTTTTCTAGTCAATATGTCAGTAACTGCCAACGTAGCTTTTTTTTGCTGAAAAAGCCTTAGTAGGTAATAACTCTTAATCTACTATCAGCCTGTTCTTTCCTGCTTAGAGAATATGGTTTCATTATTTTTAATGAAAGGTAAGTAGGATGCTGTAGTAGGGTGGCTTGCCCCTAGGGCTGGAAAGCTGGGCATTAGTCAACCCTGATTACTAAAGGATTCACCTGTGCTGTGTTATCACCCTTGATGGGGCCTGTGGATTCAGGAAGCTGTAGCAAAGACTACAGAATGAGGAAAGTCTTCTCCAGGGAAGACTCTGAGACCAGGGGAGTTGTCCCAGCTAGGAGCCTACTAAGACAGGAGCAAGACCCTGATATTAGGGGTTAGAAATCAGAGCCAGAAGATAGAGCTCTAGCCAAGTAAAGCCTGGGAATGGTGATAGAACTGGGACCCAGCTCTGGGAATAGGGGTTGTGGGCTCCCTACTTAAGGGAAGAGAGCCAATGAATAGCTATTGGGGCTTGGAGAGCCAGTTTGTACCCAGATGACTATGTCTGAGCAGATGTATGGCTTAGACTGTTCCTCCCTTAATTTTAAGCTGGTTTAGGGGCCCCTGTTTTCTTAAACAGCTGTTGTAAATGTTATTAGGGACATGGATTATTCAATTGCTGCTGTTAAATGTTCACTTATATTACATTCTATGTCTACAGCCTGTACTAGATGATTGATTACAGCTTTTGATAACTTTTACCCAGCACTGAACATGACTGTTCTTTAGTGGATTTCAGAGCTGCCCAGAGGGGGGGACAAGTGGGGCAATTTGCCCCAGGCCCCGGGCCCCACAGGGGCCCCCATGAGAGTTTTTCGGGGCCCCTGGAGCGGGGTCCTTCACTCGCTTCGGGGCCCCCAGAAAACTCTCGTGGCGCCCGGGCCCCCAGAGCTTCTTCCGCTCCGGATCTTTGGCGGCAGTTCGGCGGCGGGAGGTCCTTCTGCTCCGGACTTGCCGCTGAAGTCCCCTGAAGACCCGCGGCAGGGGGTCCTTCCATGCCAGGACCCGCCGCCGAAGACCCCAAGCCCCCTGAATCCTCTGGGCGGCCCTGGTGGATTTTTTCTAATTTTATTTACCTTATGGCAATGTGATTATCCAAGTTAATAATCAGTCATCATATCAGGCTGAAACATCTGTGGCTTCAGTAGATTGTGTTCAGGCTACTTTATTTTTATCTTCATATTCAGTACAATTGTTCCTGTTGTCAATGTTCTCCAGTTTTATATCTCTGTTTATTAGATATTAGAACATATTTGAAAAATATCACTAAAGATTCTGTGATCTACAAAAATAGTGGTTGAGTACTCATTGCATGTCAGATAAAATCAAGTTTGTTTTTCCCTGTGGAGTCCCAGATGTTCCCAATAACCTTCATACAAGTTTGGTGCGATTCCACTCAATCCTGTGCAGATTGTTTATCCATAATCTTGGTAGTTTTATGGCTCCATCACCAAACTTTATTAGCATTTTTAAAATGTAGTTAAACCTGTTTATTATTATTATTGGTCTCCTTTCTTCATAGTGATTCTTCCCTACCGCACCTGTGATGGGATGCCCTCCTTAGGATGACACCTGATGTGCTGAGATACCACTGAACCCATGTGTTCTGCCCGCTTGGGAACCCTTTTTACCTGTCTTGCAGAGCCAGGCTATTAAGCCTCCTCCAGCACACACACAGACAGGGCCACACCCAACTGCAGAATGATACAGACACTGAGATCAGCTCTGGGAAGACTCAGCTTAAATGTCTTGCCCCAGCACTCAGGTGTCCACCTCCCTTGGAGTGCAGACCCAAAGGTATATTCTGAAATCCACCTCCTTCCTCAATGTGGAGGAAGGTATGCACAGTCTCTTACCCCCCTCCCCGAATTAGAAATTACAGAAACTGGGTTTAATAATAAACAAAACAAATTTTATTAACTATAAAAGGCATATTTTAACTGGTTAAAGGGGTAGCAAACAGAATAAAGCAGATTACTAAGCAAATAAAACAAAACACACATACTAAGCTTGTTTCACTAAAGAAATTGATTACAAATAATAATTTCTCACCCTAAATATGGTCACAGGTAGATTACAGAAAGTCTTGAAAGGCAGCTGCACTGGCCTGCAGCTTGAGACTTCAGGTATTTCTATTCACAGACCGGTCACCCTCGCAGCCTGGGTTCAACCCTTCTCCCCTCAGTTCAGTTCTTGCTTCCAGGTGTTTTTCAGTGTCTCTTTGGGTGGGGAGGTAGAGGAGAACCCCGATGATGTCACTCCCCTGCCTTATATAGCTCTTGTGTATGGCAGGACCCCTTTGTCTCCCAGGGAAGAACATTGGCATTCCAAAGGGTGGCTCCAGTACCAGGTGACTCAGACCCATGTCTCTGCAGGGCTGTGGCAGCCATTACTCGTAGGTGGTCTGGAGCGTCCACAGGAAGACTAAGCTCTTTCACAGTCAATTGTCTCTGCTATGGGCCATTAGCCCTGTTTGGCTTTTCCATTGTTGTACCTGAAGCACTGGTTGGGGGGGTGACACCCGAAGTAACACATTTGAAATATAGATACATAGTCAATATTCCTAACTTCAGATACAAAAATGATTCAGGCATACAAATTGGATAATCGCATTCAGTGAATTATAACCTTTCCAATGATATTTTACATGAGCCATCTTGCATAAAGTCAAGTATCAGAGGGGTAGCCGTGTTAGTCTGGATCTGTAAAAGCAGCAAAGAGTCCTGTGGCACCTTATAGACTAACAGACGTATTGGAGC
>NW_020664561.1:29865448-29899925 GCF_002925995.2 Terrapene triunguis | reverse complement strand
GTATGCAGTAAAGGTACAGATTTCAGTAAACATTCACTTTCTTGGTCTATTATGGGGCAAAAAATTAAGCAAAAAATCAAGGAACCGTGATATGGAACACAACTGAAAATGTCACAGACAGATGAGATGTGTACCATAGGAACATAAAATATTCATACTGTATGTGCACGTGTGGGGGGAATGGAGGTCTGAAATAAATTTAAAAGGCAAAGAAATTTCATGTGTGCTATGCTACTTCAGCCTGGCTAACTGCTGGTAACAAGCCACTGATGCATGTGCAGGAATTTTACTGAAAACTTATTTAAATAACCAAACAGAAGTTTAAGATGAAATTTTTGGGAAACACAAAGCTTAAAAGACTTGCTTTACAAATTCAATGCTTTCACTATATAAACATTCACGTTACAGCTTTCAAACTTTCACAATTCAGTGCCAGACTCAGGAATTGGAAATTGGCCTAAATGTTTCACCCTGTGTTTAGAGAATCCCTGATCCAGTTTTGGGATAATCATCTCAACTAATAAATCAAAAGGAACAGTAGGAGAAGAGAAACTGACAAATGCTGAGAGGTGAATTTAAGAAGTGTGTGAGAAAGGAACCAGTTATGTAAAACTGTCTAAAAAATATCCTCTAATAAAAATAGAAACTCATGTGAGAGAAGTGTCAAAGTTGAGAAATTACATATGTAAAAGACAGGAAAGTCAAATCTTATGGTTCCTACAGCAGTGTGAATTTGGCCAAATTGTACAAGTGTATATTTTATGGTCTACTGTTTAAGTCATTAAATCTAGGTGAGAAGAAGAAGAGAAAAGGGAAGGGTCATGAAAGTCACATGTATAGTCCCATTGATTTCAGTGGGGCTCTGCATGGGCACAGCAGTCTGTCCATGTGGATCACAGGGCAGAAGCAGCATCTTGGAGATGTATACACAGTATATAAAACAGGTCATTCTGGTTTTACGTGCCCATTTTATGAATAGTTCATCCAGACACCAGTGTAATTCTTATTGAAAGTCATATCAGTACCTAGAAAAATTACTCATTGGGCGGGGTTGCTGACTCATGAATTTATTGCATTTGATGATATTTGTTGTTTCTCTTAAAGCCCCCCGCCTACTAGAGTCAAGAGATTGCTGAAGAATCTCAGTCTTAATTTTTTTAAAGTGAGTTGTTAACCTTCATGATTGTAGAGTAAAGCTTGAAGACATGAAACAAGTGCAGCCTAGGGGCTCAGAAAGCAGAAGACAAATTAAAACACCTACAAAATGTATTATAACAAAAAATCATGATTTTGGGGGCCTGACTTACAGGTTTTGAATCCTTGGGGTTGGCAATACTTAATTAATGTGATTTATTCTTTTTATTTTTTGTGGTAAGAAGTATCACAATATCTGGATGGTGCATGCACTCCACAGAGTATGTCCTCTAGAGTATGGTACTGGAGCAGTTCTGAGAAGTCTGCACTTCATCCAAATGCTGGTTTCCTCTACTGGGTTGAGGCTGGACTAGGATTCTTTTGGACCCCTCATTCCCTGCTCTATGCACAGGGTTGGGAATGGCCAAGTCTTTGTGAGAGGGCCCAAGGTTGGTTACATTCCTACCTCTGCCCCACATAAGTGTCTGCAAATGGGAAAATAACTCATCATTTGAATTTAGATGATAATCATAGCTGGTGGTCCTAATAATCAAATTACTAAATATGAGCATGATTTGTTCTGTCATGCCGCACCCAACCCAATCACTCCTAGAATTTAGGGCCTGCTCCTGCTCCCTTTGAAGATAATGGCTAAATGACAATTGATTTAGATGGGGTAATACTGGGTCCTTACTCCTTTTCTGGAGGACTCCCCTCCTTTCAACAGACACTGGGACTCTTCACCCCACTTCAACTCATCTTCTGAGGGGCCCAGTGAACTAATAGACAAACTTCTCACACAATAAAAGTACTTTACTGGCTCAATGTGCCCTCTTCCCCAGAGTTAAAGATTAGTCTGGTATCTGGGATCAGAAGAGTAGTCTCTCTGCTGCTGAAAAATGGAGGGCAGAAGGTAATCCATAAACACTCTTTAAAATGTCTTCAGGAGAAATACCTACCTTGCCTCCTCTCTTGAAGATGTGGGAAAGGGCAATAGAATATATGATCATTCCTTGAAGAGTCCTGCAGGAGGCAAAGGGCAGCCAGCATCCCCCAAGATGTCAATAGGAAGTAGGGAACCTGACCCAGATTAAGAACTTGGAGAGAAATATAGAAGGGAAAGGATTCTTTGTGGGGCGGAAGCTCGCAGGAGAGGATATAGGTTGTCTGTCTTTCTTTCTTGTTTTGTAACTCTGTAGTATTAAATTACCATGTGAATGAAGGTATAAATGCAGTGTCTTTCTTTGCTGGCTGGCCATCAATTTCTATAAATTAGACAAGGAAAATTCCTAGCGTCATAATGAAATTGTCCTGGTTTTTTTTATGTAGTGTCAAGACGGTATTTGGGTAATATACTTAAAACTAAATTATAAAATGAAGTCCTTTTATAAAACCAGATGCCAATGGGTCAGAGAGAAGAGGTTTGTTATTTGGGATACATTGCAATAGAGATGCTGTTTCTTTAGAGAATCTATTCCTTATGGGATATGATTCCTTTGTTGTTTGCAGCAATGTTATAGCCATGTTGGTCCCAGGATATTAGAGACAAGGTGGGAGAGATCATATATTTTATTGGACCAACTTCTGTTGGTGAAATAGACAAGCTTTCAAGCTTATCCTGAAAACTTTTTGCTTTCACGAGCAGATGTTAATCCTTTAAAAGATATGACCTCACCCACCTTGTCTCTCTCACAGGTCAGATATAAAGCCTGATCTTCCACAATAGTTAAGTGTTGCAGACCAAGAAGTATTCATAGACAGGTTCAGAATGGAAACATTGATCTTTGCTAACAATTTTTTTTCTTGTGTATTCACTGTGGGTGAAATTCATTCCAGTACAGAGAGATTGGGCAAGGTCTTCCACACCATTTAAACCCTAGATTAAGATCTTTTTGCTGTGTTTGGGAGGGTTTGTTGTTGTAGTTGTTTGTCTATTTTGCCTTCTCCAACAATGAATTAAGTTTATTATTAAGTCACAGACTATTATATTCCTGTACTTTACAGAATAAAATGGATAGAAGATTTCTGAGGATGGGAGGTTGAATCAACTCTAATACTTTTTGCAGGGATCAAGTTGAGAGGAAAAACAAATGTTGCTATTCTCCCAAGTTCCTCCTATGATGACACGAAAATGAGACAGCAAAATAAGATGCCACTGAAAGTGTATAGGTAATGATCCACACAGTATAATTATCCAATTTCTGCTTGTTTGTTTTGATAATAGTAATATAGCATGAACCTTTACATTGCAACTATTAGACTTCAAAGAACACCCAACTGAGATGAATTGGAGAAGTTCTGGCATCTCTTGAAGCTAAACTTTCAGGCTTCTTACAGATCAGGTTCTGGAGGACGAGATGACCACATAAATGTTTTAACTTGCCGAATCACTGCAAACTTACCCTTAATTTATTAAATCTTTATGTGAGTGCATAGTGTTAGATGATGATAGTGGATATTAATGAAGAAATAAAGAACAGTACAGTAGCTTCACCACAGGGCTGATCACGTACCATTGTCAGAATGGTTTCTGCTGTTGATACTATGGTCACAGTTCATACTTATGGTAGCTGTCATTGAGCTAGCGCAAGTATGTGTACGGGAACTGGGAATCACACCCCTAGTTCTTACTGTGGCTGTAGCCTTAGAGAGCCTTCAGGTTTTTTTCTGAACACTATAATCTATTTTAAAAAAAAAAATTAATATTTAAAACAAAGAACTGGCATCAGAACCGTTTTAAATAATGTGCAATATACATTTATTTGATTTCCATGTTCGGAGCTACATAGGAAAAGTTATTTCCAATCCACATCCCTAAATCCAGCTATTTCTTGGTATTTTAGTGTTTCTCACTATTTGACTTTTAAGGAAGGACTTTGCTCTTCAGGCAGCTGATAAAAACTTCATTCAAAACAGATTTAATCATCTGTGATGGAGAACTCATATTGAAATATTATGTACAAAATATGTTTTGCTTCAAAATACCGTCTAATGAATACAGACTTGTCTATAAACAGAAAATGAACCAATTTAACTTAAATCAGTTTAAAATCACATCTTTAGTAAAACCAATGCAAGTTTGTGTGTAGCCCATCCCTAGGTTCTGTTTGTTTGTTTGTTGGGTTTTTTGAGTCTGTATTTTTTTTCGTATGATTTAGTAGTTTTTTAGCATGATCTGCCAACTTTTTTTTTTCATTTAGGGCTGCTTCCAGAACCCAAGGAAGTCAATGGAGATTTCTACTGACATCAGTGGGAATTGAATCAAGCCCTTGGAGGGAAACTCACTTATTTTGGGATTCTGTTTACTGATTCCATTACACTAATAGGACTGGAAAGAATAGTTGGCTGTAAAGCTCACCTCTTAATGCCTGATTCACTTAGGTTTTATTAAACTGAGACAAATCAAAGATTAAAAGTCTCTGGAGTTTTAAACGGTGTCATTCTGACAGATGCTGTTTCTTCTGTTTATCTTTTGTACTGTAGGGCAAGAGCTCTTTTTGTTGTTGTTGTTGTTGATAATCCATTAGGCAAAACCAAAATAGCTATGCTTGAAAACATAGTAATTTTTAGCCCTTCACTTTGATAGGATACCAATATTAATTTTAACTTGTAGTTTGGACTAACAATTATGCATAATTATGTTCCACATTACAAAGGATATTGAGATCAGGCCCTTGTTTATGAAGCATTATAGTCTTACAATCTAAAATGTAGTAGTCATATTCTCTGATAAAGTGGCAATTTTTCTGAGCAGGCACAGAAATGGCTGACATTAATACCAAATTTGTCAATTAGTTTAATTACATGTTTGAAACACTTTTTTTTTTTTTTGCATTTAAAATGAAACATCAGAAGGACTTCGTACATGTGCAGTAATCACTGACATTACCTAAAATGTATTTATGTAAGTGAATGATATATAATAAATCTGTATCTTATACTAGTTATAGTAACAAGTCCAAATGAACTATTTTGATCTACTGTGTAATTTATACACATTTTACAAATATGTTTTTCCTGCCCTGGAATCCAGTGGGAAGGAAGGAAGAAAGAGTAAGAGACCTAATTCCATCCTATACAAACTTCTAAATCTGCAACTGGAACTTGGAACCCTCACATTCTTCAGCCACAAGCTCAGTGCCTAATTTGTGCCGGGACTTGCCAGAGCTGAGCCCTGGCACCTGTAGGCTTGGCAGGTGATAGCCTCAGTACTTCTGGGCAGTGCTTAATTTCTGCCGGGGCTTGCTGCATCACTTACCAGTCCCAGTGTGGGCAGCAGGAGATTCATGCTGGCCACAGAACGCCCTTTCTGCACTGGGGCTGCAACCACTTTGCCCATGGGTTCCAGTGCCACTGCTTCGCCTGCTCCCCTGCACAAGACCAGCACCACACAGAGCTGGCCCAATGCTCAGGGCAGAGACTCCCCAGTGCAGGCAGTGAGGAGAGAGGTGAGGCGTCAGGGACTGGGGAGGTGACTGTGCAGCTGGGGTGCAGTGTGGGGCAGGAGGAGCTGGGCAGAAGGGAAGCTCTGGGAGGCAGCCCCAGTGCCGTGGTTATTTTGACTTTGTGCTCTAGTCTGTTATTTTCCTGGTTCCCTGCCTATCTAAAACTTGTTAGCCTATTTTGTTTCTCAAGGTAAATCAGAATGAGTTAATCATATGGACAGAAAAGAACCACCTCAAATTACTTTGATTTGCCTCTCTCTTCTGCTCATATTCCTTTCATTAGTAAATCAGCTAAACAGGTAAAATGCTAGAGACACCAGATGACTCAGAGCCTGAATAAACTTAAGTCTCTGTCCCTATGTCAGCATTAATTTGCTAAGAAATACAGTATGACAATCCGTTTCCAAACCATCTGGACCATCTCAACCATTTACTGAGCTTCTTTTGATGGGGGAGAAGGATTGTCATAAGCTATATTGACGTAATGAGAGGAAGGATGTAGTTCTTAGACTCTAAAACTCCCTATGGTGTTGCAATTGTATTCTCTCAAACTTCTTGAAAACTGTGTTCCCCTAGCAAAAAAACTTGCATGCTGAGGAAGTGTTTCTAAAAGAGCCATATGTGACTCCACAGCTGTAGGCTGCTGACCTCTTTCTTAATGGGACAGAGATTCCCACTGGTATGAGATCTGATGTTTTTTCAGCTTCACCTTCTGAGAGAAGGAAGAAGTGTGGTGCAGAAAACAGACGTTGAGAGGAGAGGCTATTCTAAAATTCTGCTTCTGTACACGGAACACCACTAGAATGTGTAACAACAAGATGGGTTACAATGCACACTTTCAGCAAAGATGTTCAGGCATGATTTTCCAAATATTTAGAAAGCAAGGTTTTTGTGCAACATCCCAGCAAAATAAATAGTCATACTGTCTGGGGGGAGAAAGTTACAGTATTCAAATGCTAATATTTGCCCTGCGTTGGAGAAAAGAAAAGGTCATTAACTGGGGATGTGGGGAGAGCCACATTAGACCTTCAACTGTGAGGAACAACATTTTATTTTTTAAAGGGAATTAAAACCAAAGACATGTAAAATAACTATTCAGAATAAAGGAGTCAGGTGAGATGACTTTACTATCAGAAATATCCTTTCTTTTGCAAGTTAGGGATTAAATGTTAATTATGCCACTCATTAACCCAAACATAAAATGGGAATTAATGTGCCATCCTTGAATGATAAAGCAAACTTTAGGAGAGGGATATTTTAGATACGTGAGTAATATTGAGTCCCATCCACTTCCAGGTGCTAGGGGAACCAAACTGAACAGATGTAGATGTGGGAGGAACAGATGTAGCCTATGTTCCATGTTTTTCGACACAAAAGTGGCTTGTACTCTCTCCCCCTTCTGGACACTGTCAAATGGACACACTGGACAGCTCTGGATCTAGAGGGTGGGGAAAAGAGAATGTATAGGTTTAAGGGTGTCTGTCAATGCTCTCCTGGATTATCTCATTCCAAACCTGAAGGGAAAACACTAGCAAGCTACTGCAGACACTTATATTCCTTCTCAACACCAGGGGCTGCCACCACTCCAGAGTCTCCCAATTAGGGAGTTCCTGTCAGCATGGCTTCTGCAAAAGCTGTGCGGTCCAAGGACTGTAGCATGTAAGATGCTTGGGGAGTGAGGAGACTATCTTGAGGAGTCAAAGAGCTTCTCCTGCTTCCAAAGGAATACACTGAGATCCACAAATAAGAAGGTTGGAGCTCCAGTCTCTTCTGCTGGTAGTATGGGAGTAGGGGGTGAAGCCCACTCTCCCAGTAGTGGAATAATTGTAAAGGAGAACAAGGCCCAATATCATTAATTCAGTGTAAATTGTTATTTACAATACAGACTATGGTTCCCTTCCCAGTTTATACTCACACTGAAACAAATAAGGCCTTGTCTACACTGGCAAGTTTCTGCACAGTAAAGCAAGTTTTCGTGTTCTTTTTCTGTGTTTAGTGCCTTTGGTACACTAAGAAGTTGCTCAAATTAATTTCATCCATATGCTTTGTAGTTGTAGAGCCAATGTAGCTTGAATGAATTCCATTTGGAGTGGATTGCCCATATAACAGAGACAATAAAAGCCAGAAATAAATGTTTGCGTATTGGCACCCCTGGCAAAAGTCTCAATTCATTTAAAAATCTAAGTCAATATCCTTCATCCTATTGAGAAAACATAGCTATATTGTTATGCACTCTATAAAATGTTTGGCTGATAAAATATTTGCCCAATGGATTTATGCAAATAGACCTTTTGTTTAATATTGTAATTTTAATTATACTTAGCTAGCAGCGGCATTGGATTTTTTTTCCTTAAAATTTCCTTAACACGAGAAGCCTGCAGGTTTAAATGACCATTTGTGCTTATGCACTTTCTTCTTGTTATTGTCTTTTCTGAATGTGGGAGATTAACAGCTTGAAGAATCCAAATCTAGTGTAAAATTCCTCATTGACTGGCATGTGAATACCAGTATCAATGTTAACTGACAATAGACACCTCTGTATTTCTGTGTTTGTTTATATTGTGTTACAGGAGCTCCAAGAGACCCCATTGTGCTAGGCACAATAGTGAGAGGCAACCTCTACTACAAAGAGCTTTCAGTTCATATAAACAAGACTGATACATGGAAGAAAGGGAAACAGCGACTTAACAAGGACTTGACTGAGGCCACGCAGCAGGTCAGCAGCAGAGTCAGGAATAGAATGCAGGTCACCTGACTCCCAGCCCAGTGCCCTAAACACCTGCCGCTTCTGCCTTCCAGCTACCTAAACGTACCAGCAAAGGACTAAACTAGGAACAGTACTCCCTATCCACAAACTCCTCCTACTGAAATCAGTGGGACTAGCTGTATAGTAAGCTATTACTAGTGGAGTAGCAGTGTCAGGCCCTCAGTAATATAAGCATGTCTGTGCCAGTTATTCTGGGGGCTTTACAAATGAACTAAGAGTGTCTTGTTAAGTGATGGTCACATAAACACCACCCTATACCGGAAACCTACTGACCACTATACTTACCTACATGCCTCCAGCTTTCATCCAGACCACAACACATGATCCATTGTCTACAGCCAAGCTCTAAGATACAACCACATTTGCTCCAATCCCTCAGACAGAGACAAACACCTACAGGATCTCTATCAAGTGTTCTTAAAACTACAATACCCACCTGGTGAAGTGAAGAAACAGATTGACAGAGCTAGAAGGGTACCCAGAAGTCACCTGCTACAGGACAGGCCCAACAAAGAAAGTAACAGAACACCACTAGCCGTCACCTACAGCCCCCAACTAAAACCTCTCCTGTGCATCATCAAGGATCTACAACCTATCCTGAAGGATGATTCTCACTCTCACAGACCTTGGGAGACAGGCCAGTCCTTGCTTACAGACAGCCCCCCAACCTGAAGCAAATACTCGCCAGCAACTACACACCACACAACAAAAACACTAACCCAGAAACCTATCCCTGCAACAAACCCCATTGCCAACTCTGTCCGCATATCTATTCAAGGGACACCATCATAGGACCTAACCACATCAGACACACCATCAGGGGCTCGTTCACCTGCACATCTACGAATGTGATATATGCCATCATGTGACAGCAATGCCCCTCTGCCATGTACATTGGCCAAACCGGACAGTCTCTGTGCAAAAGAATAAATGGACACAAATCAGACATCAAGAATTGTAACATTCAAAAACCAATCAAGTAGGAGAACACTTCAATCTCCCTGGACACTCAATAACAGATTTAAAAGTGGCAATTCTTCAACGAAAAAACTTCGAAAACAGACTCCAGTGAGAAACTGCAAAACTGGAATTAATTTGCAAACTGGACACCATCAAATTAGGCCTGAATAAAGACTGGGAGTGGATGTGTCACTACAAGAAGTAATTTTCCCTTGGCTGATACTCACACCTTCTTGTCAACTGTTGGAAATAGGCAATGTCCACCTTGATTGCATTGGCCTCGTTAGCACTACAAAAGTAATTTTCCTTCCCTTGATATTCGCCCATTCTTGTCAACTGTTCAGAATAGGCCACTTCCACCTTAATTGAATTGGCTTGTTAGCGCTAACCCCCCACTTGGTAAGGCAACTCCCATCTTTTCATTTGCTATAATATATATTCTGCTTACTGTATTTTTCACTCCATGCATGTGATGAAGTGGGGTTTAGCCCACGAAAGCTTATGCCCAAATAAATTTGTTAGTCTCTAAGGGTACGTCTTCACTACCAGCCAGATCGGCGGGCAGTGATCGATCCAGCGGGGATCGATTTACCACGTCTAGTCTAGATGCGATAAATGGATCCGCGAGCACTCTCCCGTCGACTCCTGTACTCCAGCTCGGCGAGAGGTGCAGGCAGAGTCGACGGGGGAATGGCAGCGGTCGACTCACCGTAGTGAAGACACCACGGTAAATAGATCTAAGTACGTTAACTTCAGCTACGTTATTCACGTAGCTGAAGTTGCGTAACTTAGATCGATCCTCCACCCCACCCCACCCCAGTGTAGACCAGGCCTCAGGTGCCACAAGGACTCCTCATTGTTTTTGCTGATACACACTAACACGACTACCACTCTAAATCTTGTTTGCAGAGCTTGGGTCTGCATTTTCCAGGTTATTGCCGCTCTAAATTTCATTTCCAGCCTTCTTTATTTGGCTCGGCTATTTAGCCTAAAACACTTTGCACTTGATCATTCTGCTGTTATAACCATTGACAAGGACTCTAATGGGACTGGAAACCACAGAGAGGTTAGATGTTTTATTAGTATGGGAGATGTGCTGCAGGAATGCGATGTCAGCTCTACTGTTCACAAGCTCCCCCACTTCTTGTCTTAATGACTACCCAAGTTTCCTGTTTGGCCAAGAGGAACATCTTCCAGCAGAACAAACAGGAGATTTCTTACATTAGAGGCACACTGAAATGTTAGGCACCCTAACTACCTAAAAATAATGTATAGTTGCATGTCAAGTTTTTTACTCTAATTTCACTGGGTACTTGCCAGTTCTCTTTAGCCTCATTTATCATATTTTATTCAGGGAGCTATATTATAATAGCAGGAATTATTAATGGATGATTTTGTGGGTATGCATTGCTTTAAGACTTTGTAAATCAGAAGAGGGTTAATTAACTTCTTGGGCTGAAAATTAAAGGATGGGTGAAGTCGTTAAAATTCCTGCTGTCTTTCATTCTGGGATGTGGAATAACCTAAATATTGAATCGCTAATATCTTTACCTTTTGTTCTTTATGAGCAGAAAATAACATTTTTATCCAGGAGCATAATAGTCTTTTTGAGGTTAAGGTCATTCAACTCAGTCCAAATAGGAAAAAGAAAGCTGGGCCTACAAATCATCTGGAAACAACATTAAAGGCAGACATATTCTGTGTGCAGGGTTTTCTGAAAGATCTGTGCATTAAACAGAAAGCATTCTTCTGATATATTACTGTCCTGTTTAGCAGATGACTCCGGGGTACTTCTGCAATAATACCTAGCTCCTGGATGTCCACCAATGGCTAAATATTTATGTCTCTTCTCTTGGTTTGAAACTTTAGCCCTGGGGTTCTCCAGTAATTACAGAAATTGATCTACAGCATGTCTGTATGATTGCCCTGTTCAATTTTGGGAGATCTAAATGCAGCAAGTCAATTTATGAAAATACCATACACAACAAAATGTGGTTTCTTGGTATCCTTCTGCTGCAGACAGTTGAACCATTTCCATTCTTCTCTTGACTATAACAAGAGAATATTTTTCTACTGTACTTCTAGGCTCCCAAATCCAAACCACTTTAGTTGTATCATCAAGAAATCCCAACTCTCATACACTATTAGAATATTTTTATTTTGTTATGTTTAATTTTTTCTCTTCTATGAAATTTGTCTTTTCTAATACTTGTATTTAGTCTGGCAAACAGCCTTCTCACTACCTCTGCAAGTGCTATCAATTTTGCTCCTGAGCTTCACCATAGCTGGCCATGTCTGAAGACTGAATAGGGCAATTCTATGATTATCAGCCAGCATCAGTTTCAAATTGTCAGTTCTCATACTGGTTCAATAGCATAGTTAAATCAAATTATTTTGTAATGTGTTGCATTTTTATCTCTTCTTTATTCTCTATCTCATACACGTTACTGTTTTAAACACTGTTTGTCGTGTTTTTCATGCACCTTTGAACACTCCATTCAGAGATGGCTGCATTTCAGGGGTTAGTAAGTAATTCATACACACACAGTACAACCCTAATTAGTCAAAGATCTTTGAGGACACCCAAAATCCTAGGACAACAGAGGCTTTAAAATCAAGAGAATTGGCCAATTGTAATTGAAAGCTGTACCTCATCTCCTTCCACCCTAGAGTCAAGACTTCAAAGCCTGCTGGCTTCATTCTCCAGTTTGAAAGCATGCCGGTTTGCTATAGGGCAGAAGCTGCATTCTGGATGCCCCATCTGTAGAACGTAGTCAAAAAGATGCCATCAGCAGGTTCCATTTTTCTCTGAGTCCAGAATGTATTAAGGGTGTGTCTACTAGTTTTAAAAAAGCACATATGCAATCTTGAAGGATTTACCTCTCCCTAATTTTGGCTGTAGTCAACTCTCCTTCAATAGAGCTTTGTGTTTCTTATTTCAGGAATGCAACCATGAATTCTGGGTGCTAATTTAAAGGGCTAGTGAAGATGGACTAATTTAATTGTCTTCAATTCTGACTTCCGTGATTTCATTGTATAGTAAATATCACAAATCTAGATTTTAGTTTTTCTCTGGTGTTTCACCTCTCCATACTATGACCCTCTACCTTTGGGATCTTAATTTCCTTCCTATTCCCTTTGCTTTCAATTTTACACTCAGGACTGTATCCAATTCAGTATTATATTTCCATCAGGAAGGAAGGAAAAAATTTCACAGATTAAACATTCCATGGAAATATATTTTCTTATGTCCTGTGTCGCTATGTTTCTACAAGTTATCCTAAATAGTTTTCATAGTTTTAACTGCCATATAATATCTGTTCCATTATCATTGGTGCATGAATATTTTTAGACTATCCCATTTTTCCCTAATGCATGTAGCTATTCTATGATTTTTAAATCACATACCTGGCCTTATTTTATTGTTGTTATACTACAGCCTTTAAAAGGGCTGTGCAGAATATACAAGACTGAGGAGCTTGCTCTGGAAAATTATACTCGATACAAAGTAAATAAATAAAACCACAACTTCAGGGCCTTATAATGTAGACACTATAGCAGTAGCCTTCCGAATTATTTTTTTTTATATCACAGCCCCTTGAACAGGGATTGTTAGCACATTTTTGCTGAACGATACTAAAATCAGGTTTCAAATACACTTGCAGTTAAGCACTGGTTATGTCCAAGGCCTTAGACCAACCAGTGTGACCTGGTTAAAGTATGCTTACATCCAGATTTAAAGCATGTTTTGTAATTAAGTTGAGGGACAACCATGCTGAATCTGGGTCCTTGGATTTGATTGCTTTTTTTGTGCAGATGGGCCCTAAAATGGGGAGTCATTGATGATTCTTATTTTTATCACCTCTGTAAAAGTTTGACAAGATTTACGTAGTCACCCATACCTGCATAACTTCATAAGATAAAATGGATGAATTAAACAAAGAAAATCATGATTTTGCTCTAACTACACAGGGTAAGCAACCATAGATTATAACATGATTTAGCTGGCTAATGTGGATAGCTCCAAAATGTATTTTAACTGGTTTAAAAATAGTTTTTGCACCAGGTAGGATCCTAAAGCAAAGCATTTTAGTTTTTTAACCCAGTTAGCTTGACTGGTTCGTTGCCATGATTGTAATCCGCTTTCTGTGGCTGGCTAATATGAAATCATTTTCTTTGGTTAAGAGACAATATGGAATGATAGTATCAGCTATCTTGAGGCACAATTCAACTGCTCATTGGACCACCTAAGCTCTACTTAACAAAGTTAGAATTGTGTTCTGATTGGCCCACATTAGCTTTTTGGCTCAGTAAAAGAAGTGAAGTGCCTTCAACAAACTGCTGCACCTGAAGTGAATCCTTGTCCATTAAACTCCATGGAAAAACTCCCATTGACTTCAATAGGGGCAGAATTTCACCTCATGTAAGGAGAGGAAAAGGATTCCTTCTAGGGGTAAGACAAAAAAGCAGTTTGCACTGCCTTAATGGAACACCATGGTAATACCAAAGATTACTTGTAATAGCATTTTAAATGAAAATTATTTATACTGAAATTAAGTTTTGACTGTCTAGAGAAAGTGTGACTGACCATCTCATAAATTTTGATTGGTATAAAGATTGGTTGGCAGACTGACTTACTGGTGACTAGTAGAAGTCCTCTATTAAAGATCTACAATTCTACATTTGTAATAAAAATCATCTCCCCAGAACAGTACAAATTTACCACTCTGATTTGAGCTACAGCAATACTTCTCAGTAAGTTTTAACATTCTTTGTTTCCTTCATTCACTTAAATATTAAGTACTGTCATATCAACACCTTTTTAATTGTTTGAAATTTCGTATTTATCTTTGCATTCTATATGGATTAGTGCACTTTTAAAATTAAATTACAATTATTAAACCAATATGAACTTGATATTATATCTTCTCCAGTGTTCTCACAAAAAAAATATTTTTGACAGCACATTTATTACAACTATAAGAGGAAACAAACAGTAACAGCAATTTGCCAGAGCATGAAGCTGTAGTAATGATTGTATGATCACTACAGACCATACTTTGCCATTTATTTTGCTCATAAAATAGATGAAAACCAAACAAGGCTGGTGCTTGTGATGTGTAAAATAGCTAATAGTGAGTTTCTTTGAGGCAGCTAATACCTATAAACTAGAATCTTGCATAGATTATTATATCATTCTACCAATGAATATGTTTACATTTTCAGTCGGTGAAAATGGTTTCTCAGCTTTACCTACTGCATGATGTTTCTTATGTCAAATTCACCATGTTCATGTTTGGAGTGGCTGCTTTAGCAGAAAGTGACTTTCCAAGCAATGGTTATTGGCCCTTGCATTGGTGGCATTCTTTCTCATAAATATTGGACCATCAAGGAGACACTGGTGGATTCATTTTCTTTGAGCTAGAAATATATATAACATTAGTATTTACCTTAGCAATGTCAGCAGTCATCATATCACTCATTAGCTAAAACAGAAACTATCTGGTGATCTATTTGACTATAACTATGTTTATCTTCTTGCTGAGTCCTAAGTTAAATTAATTTTAATTGTCCTCTTATTGCTTCAGAGTTCAAATGCATATGTCGTACAAGAAATACAAAGGGAGGAGAAAAATATGAGGACTGAATTCTTGCATTACTGAAATGTACATAGTGACTGGGATTTTCAAAAGAGTTAGGTACCCCACTTCCATAGACCTGCATCCCTAATGACAATTACTGTCTACTAAACAGTATCTGTAACTTTCACTCTATGCATCCGAAGAAGTGAGGTTTTTACCCACGAAAGCTTATGCCCAAATAAATCTGTTAGTCTTTAAGGTGCCATCAGACTCCTTGTTGTTTTTGTCTACTAAAGTCAGTTAAAGCTCTGATCCAAGTGAAATCACTACACCAGTAAAAAAATCCTCCCCCATCATGTCTCAGTCTGTACCCTCTGTTATTCAGGTTCAGTTTTGAACAGAATGCATTTCATTATACATTTTAATGGGGGATCTTGAACTATGGGAAACTAATGCTAAGTCTTCTTGAAGCTCTCTATATACACACACAAGGCCAAATTTAGTTGAATTGTATCTAGGTCTGAATATTTTATACTAGCCCATGAGACACTTGTAGATTGTGTATCTTCGTGGCTTTTGGATACTTGATATATAGCTGATGAAAGTCATCATAAATATGCAAAATAAAACCTGTTAAAAATATTGCCTCTATGAGCAATACTGAAGTTTATTGGAATAATGTAAGCACTGTCTTTATTCTAACCCTTGGTGTCTCCGCCTGAAAACACCATGATGAAAAAAGTATCAATCCATGTGCTGTCTGAATCTTTTTCTTAGGCTTAATTTTTGCCATTGATTTCAGTGGGGTCAGGATTTCACCCTAATGGGCAAATCCTGTCCTATGCTTTACTGGGCCACTAGGGGGAGAAGAAGGCACAGGGAGTCTCTTTCCCTTCCCGTGTTTAAATAGCAGGAGAGTTGCCCTAATACTCAGGAGATTGTTTAAAAGTGTAACAGCATCATGTGGTTCGTACCACCAAGAACTGTGCTCTGCTAGTTAGGATTCCTGGCTAGTCCTCTAACTAGCTAATATGTTTTCTGCAATAAGCAACACTTATTAGTTGGACGTGCACTCTGCCCCTTTTTAGAATAGGAGGAGAATGAGTCTAGCAGCATGTTCCCTCCAGCCTGCTGTGAGATATCCTGCCCTATCCAGTCCTAGATGTTCAGCAAGATGTTACCTTTCTGATGAGGTTCCTTCAGAAAAGGGCAAGATTTTGCTCTACTTGGGACAAAATGCAGGCATCTTTAACTTCTCATGAGGATAAGGTAGGAGAACATTTGGAAAGGTTTGATGGCCTGAACTCATGTGGAAGGGGCAGAAATTAGTCCTAGGAGGTGAGATCACATGATGTAATGAGGCTGAGGTAAAAAGAAAATGTAAATGTGCTACAACAAGGTAGAAAGAAGTCTGGGGAAAATTGAGAATGTGATGGAATTTCCCCAAAATCCTGGGACACCCTCTTATTGTGGAAGGAATTGATCCAGTGAAATCCCTACAACCCTTGCAGAACACTGACTTTGAGGAAGACACCTTTTTATGGGAACATGCTATATCATATAATGAAGAAAGTATCAAATGCGACCAAAAGTGGGAGTACTTTCAACTAAAGGTATTTAGACTAACCATCGCCTTTGTGCCTTTCTCACACACTCATCTCCAAGACTACTTCTTTAGTCCTCGTCATATAAATGTAACCTAATAAAAAAATAGTATGTTGAAGACCTATGTAAAACTTTGCCATTCAAACATACTTTTTTTCATTATGTTTGCTTATATTGCAAACATTTTATGGCAGGGTCCTTGTCTTCATATTAGCCCATCAAGCGGCGAGAAAATTGTTTACACTATAGAAATTAAAATTAAATAATTACTGCTGTCATCATAAATACTTGATAATACCCCTTTTTGAATTAGGTGACTGGAACATAGCTCTTAAAGCTCTCATGTATCATGGAAACACAATCTTGATTTTACCGGCAGAGCATGTTTGGAAATAGATATTGTCAGGCATAAAGGGCAAAATGCGCATAATCCAATTTCAAGACAAAATCAGGGTATGACAAGATGCGCTGACTGTGGTGTTTCTTGGCAGTAGTGTTTCCTTATGTGCCTTATATGGATTTATGCTGAATTTACCAGTCCCTTTAGGCATTCAGGCAAAAAGGAAGGAGCCAAAACCTGGGAATATTAATGCTAATACCATCCAAGATGACCTGGATGGTATTTAATCACTGATATGGATGGGAACTGCTTGCTCTTTTAAAGCAGTTGTTCATTGTAAACAATCTGAATCTTGCCTCATGTGAATCTAAATACAGATGCATATTTAGCATTGCAGGTTTCATCAGTGCCCACAAAAAATCCCCTCTAAAAATCAGACCCTTCAGAAGAATCCATTTCTCTGAGACACATTTATTATGACTGGATTATGACAGTTACGAGTGGCACTGGCAGTTGGCAGTGAGTTTCAGAAGGGGGGTGTTCTTGGAAAATTTGTTGTACATGTCACAGAAGAAGTTTCAATGGTTGGCACAATATAGAACTTAAGAAGAAGACTGAAAGAATCTAGAATGTTTCTTTTATCTCACTGCTGCAATATCCTGGATGAACTTGACAGGATTAAGTTAAACTTTATTGAATTGAGTTTTTAATATCTTTGGAGTCCATTATAGTAAATGAATGGATTTTGTATTCTTGCGAACAATGGATTGTGTGCATTTCCATAGGAAGGGTAAATACAGCTCCTTCAGGAACTGAGAACAAATAGGGGGTGATAAGTCAAAGTCACTCAGGTTGTAACATCTCCAGAGAAGTGCCTGATGAGGTTAGCGTCAAGTAGTTCAATCTGGATTCTCCAGGAACAAACAGACTAAGAAAGGGTTTTTGAATAAATAGCCTCATGGTAAACTGACTCATGGCCATCTTTCTGATCCAGCAAATGGACAGGACCTTAGGTTCAAGGGAGCCCTAAGCCTTAGGGAAGAGTTGGAAAATCTTTGGCCCATACAGGCCTCATAAGACTTAGCTTCAGCTCAGCACATGCCCCTGTGGTAAACTTGTGACCACCCTGTGTGGGGTTTAGAAGACTAATCACCAACCAGAGCCCTTGTTGGAGTAAGGGGGTGACCTTTGGTAAGCTTATTAACATGCATGTAGATTCTTTTGTAGCTTTTAATATGTTTTCTCTGTAATGCTATTACCTTAAGAATAAATATGCTTGCTTAGAAAGAACTGTGTGGTAATTACACTGTGTACTGTCTCTGAGGAGAGAAGCAAAGCAAGCCTGCTTAGTCAGTCTGTCTTTTTCTGGAAATATCACAATATAGTCAGGGGACTATGTAGCCTGGAAATACCCCAGTCAGAAGGGAGAGAGTGCATCTTCACCCAAGAGAGGCAATGGCTGAGGAACCAGAAACCTAGGGGGGAGCCCTTGCTTGGCCACAGAGGTAGAATACAGATGTTGCCCTGAACTGTGACACACCCCACAGAAGAAGTTTGAATGACTGACACAATAGCTGAACATAGACCCTTGTAAGAAGACTGGCAGAATCTAGAATGTTTTTCTTTTCTCTCACTGCTGATCAGTAGGGAAATGTTAAGACATGGCAAAGAAACTTTTGGTGGTACAATAATTTGTTCTTTGTGGGCTAACCCTTTCTCTCTTCACACTCAGAAAATCTTATTTTATGATCGTGTTGATGTTGGCACCAGGAAAGCCAGAATTTTTGACCTCTCCAATAAGAATGTATATCATGATTCATTATGCATGAGCTGATTCCAAGCCTCTTTTAAAAAAAAATGTTTGTGGGAAGAAAAATTAATAAAAGCAGACATGGGAGAAATATGTGCATTGGTACTATTGCATTCTTTATGATTCTGCAGCATGTCTTTTTAATCTACTGTAGTGTCAAACTAATGTGGTAAAGACATATGCAATTACAAATAAAGACAAGTCAGAAAATTAGAAAAATGCAAATACAAGACTCTTCTCTTCCAAAAGCCTCATCTTTGTGGGCTCTCACCAAATGATCCCCTGTAGATGCAAGGTTCTGTAAGTCTCCTGGCTCCCCAGCAGTACTGTCTGTTCTCTGTAATCTAGAACTGTGCTTGCTTCCCTCACAGGTACAACCTCCTAAAGCTGGTTCAGCTTTATGCAGAAGTCCTTCCCTTATCTTTGCCAGTAACAATGCTCCTAACAGGCATAACCAGGATGGTAGGGGATATAGTGCACATAAAGGGCTGACCTGTGTTCTGGCTTGCACTGCTATGCAGGGCACAACTATATGCCCTGTGAGGTTGCCCATACCATGGGTAGTGGC
The DNA here is from genome assembly GCF_002925995.2 of Terrapene triunguis. Classification (NCBI taxonomy): domain Eukaryota; kingdom Metazoa; phylum Chordata; order Testudines; family Emydidae; genus Terrapene; species Terrapene triunguis. The sequence goes on along the minus strand of NW_020664561.1, from coordinate 29,880,714 downwards.
ACAGAGGGAGAATGTACATTCTGCAGAGCTGCTTTGTCTCCCCTCCCTCTGAGCAGATGGGCAGGAGCGGAACTTAGTCTCCACCTCCAAAACGCCAGCTACCAAAGCTGTGCTGGCATTCCAGGGGATGTGTGCTGGGCCACATATGGGCTTGGCACAGAGTACTTTCCCCTCTAAGCAAGGAGGAGCCTGCGAAGAGAGTCACAAAAACACACTATATGTTGCCTACGGTTCATACCAAAGCCAAGATTCAGTCCAAAGACTGAAGAAATAATTTCTTTCCATCCAGTTTGACCACTTTGAAGTTTTCAGGGGTACCTTTGAATGCTCACACACATGCAGTATATTTCCACTCTGCAGATGTGTTTAAATCACAGTGGGAGAAAGCTGAGACTGTAAGCTGTTTAGGGCAAGGACTGTCTTTTTGTTCTGTGTTTGGCCAATACCTAGCACAATGGACTCCTCACCCATGACTGGGGCTCCTAGACACTACCACAATACAAATAAATTCTAATAAAGGCAGGGAGTGCTGTCCTTCACAACTTTACTCACATGAGCACTCCTCAAAGATGCTAATCATCCTAGTGCAGATGGCTGGACTATATATGCCACTGAGGATTTATAGGGTGAATCCTTTGAAGTTTACACTTCTTACAGTTCAGACTTCTACAGTACATTTGGATTACCGTGCCAGTGAAATCACCAGTAAACATTTTTCAATGGTATGCACATGGTATATATTTGTCTATTTATAATGGGTCCAATTCTGTCATCCTTACTATATGCTGAGCTCTACTTTACTCCTCAAGTAGCCCATTGATTTCATGGTACGTCTCATGCAGAAAGGGACTAAATGTGAATAAGGGAGGCAGAAAATAGCAGCTTAATTAGCCATTTTATTGTTTTATCAAACAATAATATTGGAGTAGAAAGCTCAATTCTTAAAAGCTGCCAATATCCATCTTTTAGACACTTGGAAGGATTTTCCTTCTGAAACTCTGGCCTGTAATTCAGCCCCGTTCTTGCTGTTCGAAGGTGCAATCAATACAGAGAACTATTACAAGGAGAATAAATCCAGTCTCTTATGTATTTTGGCTTACTTTGAAGAAAAATAAATAATCCTTCAGAATATAGCTCAGCAAGCTTGGCTCATGCAAAACAGGTGTCCCCCTTCTGCTCACTGAGATTCATTCAGAATAGCATAGAATTTTTTAATGCCCTTCCACCTACAACTCTTGCACAAAATATCAGATTGGGAAATATTTTTGTACAGGGTTGGACAAGGTTCTGAAATGTTTCATATATCCAGCTCTAAACTAGGGGTGTCTAGATACTTGCTGCTGTTTAGGATACTTAGTTATATCATACAGAGTACCCTGTGTAGTTTTTGTCACTGTGGACACATATGAAGCATGAAAGACCTCTTCTGAATCAACAACAGAAGCTCCGCTTTGTCGTAAAATGGAGGAATTCTAACACCACTTCAGAAATCACCTCCCCTTTTTGTGGTTAATTACAGTTCCATGGCAGCCATTTTAAGTTTTATTTGGCTGAGAGGCCATTTTATATGTATGGTGGAAATTCACATAGCTCTTCACCATGCCAGTATTTAAATTGGAAAAAAGAAGTACTGAAACACTAAAAAAATAATTGAAGCATGCCAGGTTGTAACTTACTTGGATGAGTGCTTACTCATGTGAGTAGTCCCCTTGATTTAAATGAGACTATTTGCTTGAATAAGAGCTCACTAGTGTGAGTAAAGGCTCCACAATCTGTCCTTAAATATCTTTTACAAATCTTTAAAAATTCTATTTAATGAAAGAGCTAGCGGTTTCAGAAAGAAAATTTAGTGGGAGGGGACAGATTAGATGTGCTGAACAGTTATCTCTTGCCAGCTTAGGAACTACTTGTCAAGTAAGATATCACTTAAAAGTCTAGATTCTCAAAGGTACTTTGGCTCCTAGTTTCCATTGAAATCAGCAGAAATTAGGAGCCTAAGTTTCTTTGAGGATCAGGGTCAAAGTGAATAACGGTATCAGAATTGGTCCCAGTCCCCCATTACAGTAGAAGGTGGATGAGGTTCTGTGGCCTACAATGTGCAGGACGTCAGACAAGATGATCATAATGGTCCCATCTGCCTTAAAGGCTGAGTCTATGCATAAGCACTTACTCATATACCTAAATTTAAGCATATGAATAACTTTAGTTAAACTGATGGGACTATTCACGTACTTTTAGCATGTGTTTAAATGAGTTAAAGGGGTTCATTACCTCCATTGCTGTCGATAGAAAATACATCACCACAGTATTGACTGACACATTTTGAGAAACAGCTGGTTGCTGAACTGATGCAAAATTGTGACATAACAGTGATATAAAAGGATGACTTTTAATCCCTCCTTCTACATGAAACTAAGTGGCAGAAGTAAATAGCATTGTATATATAACAAGAACTTGCAGCCATACATCAAGGCACTGAGACTTAGAATGTGGGTGGATTTTTCAGTTTCTGCTCTGTGAAACATTCTTGATAATATAAAAATATTTTTCAAATTTGATATAATTTTGGCAAATTTTTGAGCAGCCCAATCTAGCTACACATTACAATACACAGCTACTATTACTTATTTTTTCTTTATATATAATTACCTGTATTTAACGAGGTATGTAAGTGTCTTAGCAGAGGGAAATAAGTCTGCTACTGTCCAGTATCAGACTATCTTCTCTTATCTTTCATTTAGGTTCCATTTCAGGAAAGCATCTCTATCCAAAATAGCACTTAAGTATATGCTTAACTTTAAGCACATGCTTAAGTCCCATTGAAGTCAAGTTAAGGATGTGCTTAAGAGCTTTCTCAAACCATGGTCTTGGGCCATTCCCTGAACCGAAGACAGAATCAGTTCACTTCCAAAAGAATTGAAGACTTTGCTATCCTAATTTGGAAAGGGGAAAGAATGACTGTCTTGTTGCTGAAAAAATAAAAGGACAGATTTGGGGTATCTGCACACAAGAAGACAGAGCACATAAAGTTTCTCGTTGGGACCATGCATGAATTCCAGTTATCTCCTAGTGGAAAGCACAGAGTAGGAAGTATGTATTTTATTGTGGGAGAAATTTTAGGGAGTGTGAAGAGGGGGAAGTATTCAAAGAAAAGGACCCTTACAAGTAGAGGAAAGGAAGAGCCAGCACACATGTCTCAGGGAGACAGTATGGGGAGAAAGAATGTGTTATGCGGTTTGAGCAAGGTAAAAAGAACCTGCCAATGGTGGTGTAAATACTGTAATGAAGTAATCACACATCAAATAAACACTTTTGCCCTTCAGGAGGGCAGTGCAACAGCCACAGGATGTTCTAGGACATCTCTTTTCCAAGTTGGAATTTTCAGCCAGATGAGTGATTCAATTGGCTGAGCATTCAAAGATACTTTATAAATGCATTCAATATTGAGACCGAAATATTCAACAAGCTTAGGACTTTTATGACTCAAAACACTTCAAGAAAAGTGTGTGTGTGTGAGAGAGAGAGAGAGAGAGAGATTTTTCCTTTACTACATTTGAATTGTTTTCCTTCCTCCTCTAAACCAACACCTACAACTCCCGCTCTCTACCAAAGGCCAAGACTAACATCCTGCATAGGTGGCTCTGTTAATAGCTCAAGCCACCAGCTCCATTACTATCAGACAGGTGGAGTGTATATAGTAAAATGCTGACATGTTGTGGAAGTATGTGAATTTTTAGAACTGCTTCAGCCCATCACTAATCACGTTGTTTATAATTAGGACAAATTACAGGGAACATTATTGTTGGTTTACAGTAATTAGAGACTTGTCACAATAAACAAAGAGAGTTTGTGGTAACATTACTAGGGAGGGAGAGCCAATGCAGAGACACATCATTCCTATTTATCCTTTGGGATCCTCAAGGTTAGGGGCTGGGCCCCAGAGCATTTTCAATAGGAATATGGAGGGGAGGGCATGGAAAAAATGGGAAGATATTTGTGAGAAGTATGTAATAGAGATTTACAACTTCTCTTTCTCCCTCCCATGTAGAAATGATCCAATTCAATGGGATTACTCTTGGAATAAGGTACAACTCACCTTAGAGTGACCAGATGTCCTGATTTTATGGGGACAGTCCTGATATTTGGGACTTTATCTTATATAGGTGCCTATTACCCACCACACAACCTATCCAGATTTTTCACTCTTGCTATCTGGTCACCTTACCATAAGTTCAGGTGGCAGAATCAGTCCCATACTAATTAGGGCTTGTCAAACAGCATTCCTTTAAGCAAAATTATTATTTATTATTCATTTAATTTGTGTTGCAGTAGCAATTCGGGCCCTGGTCAGTGGGTGCCCAGTGATGTGTTAGACACAGTACAAACACAGAAGAAAAATGGCCCTGCCCCTGAGCTTGCAATTTAAGTATAAGACATGGATGAATTTATAGGCTTTTGCAAATATTGTATAATAATAATACTCATGAGTAGCCCTATTGAAGTCAGTGAGACTTTTCATGTGAGTCAGAATCATATTTTTACACACTGCATATATTTCAATATTATAAAATATAGTTTTGTAAATATATATTATGTGTGAACATCTATTTATAAATATATTTCTTCTCTGCATGGCAAATCCTGCCTTCCTTTTTCAGATGAATTCAGTGAGTTTTCCCTGAATAAGAACTCATTAACAAATGAAGGATGTGGCCCAAAATGTATTTGTTAAAATAGCCGGAAGTTGTATACTTATTGAAATATAATTCTGTAATTTTCTGTCTAAGGTGACATGCTATCCTGTATATGTACAGCTGTTTCCAGTGCATGTCACAATTGCATCCTGATCCTTGACTGAGGTCTGTATACACTACGGTAATATTATTGCTATTATTACCTGTATGTCATACAGCAACAACTTCAAGTCCTACTATATATATTTTTTCTAGTATCCCTATTCCGTAAGGGTATGTTTATAAATAATGGGGCAAAAGGGATGAATCTGGCCCACTACTGTATATACATTGACTTCCATAGAAATTCTCTGTCTTCTGAAGGATTGGACTCTATTTACTAGGGCTAGTAGTTTAGTCTCTGTATGTAGACATCCATCTTTAGAAACAGTAGTGTTAGCAAAATTGCTCAACATGAGAAGAATTATGATACAGTGTTTTGAATGAGATAAAGATGACAATTTCCTGTCATTGCTATAAAATCAACCACCTCACTATCCAATACATCTTCTGCTCTTTTTAGGTCATTCTAGACTGTAACTTAAATAGATTCAAATAGAGTAGTTGTGGAATTGGGCTCCTTGCATACAAACAGTTTCTACTCTGATTTTTTTCCCCTTAGGCAATTTTTAAGGGGGTTGGGACTGTAGTTGGCCTTCAATTCAAATAGGTCAACATCTGTTGTGACTCTTTCTAAGCGTATGTATACATTTCAGTGGGTGTTTCCATGCGTTGGAGTATATTATTATATTTTATTTTCTATCATAATCATCCCTCTCTCTTTCTCCATATGATGAGCACGCCTTTCTCCCAGTTTAACATTTGTTCTTTCATTAAACCCACAAATGACTAACCAAAGGATAACTGTATATTCACCCTGGCAAACCCAGTGCTCTTTTCAGGAGTGCCATGCTTTTGCTTTAGAATACCGTATCATGAAATCCCATTTTGTTGAGGGATTAATGCACTGTATAAAAAAGGGTATATGACAATCAGCAAGTGTTGGTCAGGAATTTTCTGTTGGGATGATTTGCTGACTGAAAATGCAGTTTCTGCAAAGTTGAAATTTTCCATAAGAAAACTTTTATTTTGCTGAAAAATTTAATTTTTTTTCCATTAGGAAAACTGAGTCAGTTCGTCCCAAATCAGAATATGTTGTTGTTGTTGTTGTATTTCAAGTCAGATCAGAAAACATCATTTTGAATCAGTTCAATAAAACATCTAACAGCACATTGCCTTATGGGAGTTGCAATTCAGAGCTCAATTGTCTCCTTTGGGCTTGGCTCCCTGGAGGACTATAGTGCAATGTGGATTTGCTTCTGACTGAGCTGTTGGGTGTACCATTTGAGTCATGTGACTCTGGGTGCAGTATGGGAGACACACTCAGTCCAAGGAATCAGCCCATAGGGGAGAATGGGGGCATCAGGAAACATGTTATGGTTCTGAACTAGTTATCCCTAAATTATTCTGGGGCAGGGCAAAACTTGTGGGAAAGAATTTGAGAAATATACATAGCAGTTGCTCAAGAAAATCAGGATCATGGATGATTTTATACTTAAGAGAAATATGCCATATAAATCCTACTATACATGTTAATAATTGTGTATTCTGAAACAAGAGCTTCCAGTAAGTTTTGTTCCATCTGTGTGCCATTTTTCCCAAGCTTCATTTTAAATTTAATTTGATGTAAATCTGAATAAAAATATATACCAAAATGGTATGATGCACTGAAGATTAACAAAAGAAGAACAATATATCATAGATTAGTCTATTTAAAAAATTGATACTTTTTCATAGGTCTTAGATGTGCATACACCCACTCTATTCTTCTCACCGTTCAGCTTAGCTAGCTACAGAATTAGCTAGCAACAACCTTATATCATGATGTATTTGGTCTAAATTTTATAAAGCTCAAATTATGTTACCGGGGAGTCTGTTTAAATTGCTTTCCAGGCTCATTTAAACAAAAACAAATTCCACAAAAATACAAAATGTCATCCATACTTTTTAGGAATATAACTAGAAATATGTCTTCTCTTTGAAGGCCTGAACCAAAGCTGATGGAATTTGATGGAAAAACTCCCATTGACTCATTGGGCTTTGGATCAAAGATCTCAAGGGAAATCCCAGGAGTGCTCTTTCGTTTTTTTTTTTCTTTTGGTTTATCTGACGATCCTAGTCACTGTGCCATTGCTAGAGACCCAGCCCTTGCCAGAGACTCAACTCTTGCCACATCACAAATGCCTTTCACTTCCTAAGTAAAGCAGCCTGACCTATTTATTTAACAACAAAGAATGCTTATTTTTAAATAAATAAAACCACAACAGCTCTAATCTGCTGCACTGACACATGTCCGGTCCTCTTGTTTGCTTCCATCACACTAGAACTAGGTTGCACAGCTGGGATATAACTCAGGTAATTACAAGCTAGAGCATGATTTTATTTTAAACTGGACACAAGAAAAACATTTGTGGTTAGGTAGAGGTTTCAAGTTAGAATAAAAATAGTACCATATCTTTAATTGCAGCAACTTGCAATAACTAACCTTTACTGCATGTAAAGGATCACTTCCTTTTATCAGGCTTAATATTTAGCAACCAATAATTTAATGCCTAAATTGCCATGCTAAGCAGAAATCTTTGATCTGAAGATACTCATAATTATACATTTCTATTTTGCAGAAAAATATTACATGCCAACAAACACACCTGCAGAAATTATACAAAAATGACAGTGCACAGATGCAAGCCACATCTTCAACTAATGCCTATGAAGCATGCAGTAAGGTGAAATTAAATTTTCAAATGTACCTGCAAATATTTTCATGCAAGAGAGGCAGCTCTTGCAAATGGACATAAGGGATTTTTGGCATACTCAGTAATGAATTACACATACAAAATACTGTACCAATAGCCAGTGCAGCCAGTGGATCCAGATTTCTGCCATGTGACAGATGTATAATCTTAGGTAACTCTGAGAATAGTCTTGAGATTGGGACAATGAAATAAAGTTAATTCTTTACCTGCACTCCTGTGTATGATACCTTTTATTATATGATGTTTGAAGATTGCTAAATCTTTGGAAAAAAATTGAGCAATTGAATCCGTCTGGAAAGGAACCTAGCAAAGAACTGGAGGAATGGTTGCCGCACTTCCAAATGTCCCCCACTTAGGAAAACCACACAAGACTGTGACTTGAGAAAGACACAATTTATCTACAAGAATCCACATGCAACATTAATCTGTTACAGATCTGCATAGCAAAAATAAGTAGCTGTGAATTTGAACTGTTAATTGATAGACTAATTAGAAGGAGCAGGTGGGATTTTTAGTAGCACAACTCCTTTGAAAGAGCCCCTTCGACTGCTTCGTGTTCTGCCCTGCCCAGAAGGCCAGAGCCCCTTTAGACTGCTTCTTGCTCTGCCATGCCCAGTGGGTCAGAGCCCTGGGACTGCTTCTTGCTCTGCCCTGCCCAGGGGCCTAGAGCCCGGGGACTAATTCCCCATTGAGCCTTGTTGCCTTTATAGATATGCTTTAGCAAGGGGCGTGGCCTCTCTCCAAGACTGATGGGGAGGGAAGGCCACAGACCCTTACATGGTATTACTGATAACCTGGTCAAAATGAGGTTATTGTAAATGGACTTCATTTTGTTTTTTTCAGGGCTAAAGCATCCCCTTATGCTTCCTAATTGAAAGTTTTAACAAACAGTGATAGAATAGAAGAGAATCTAGTCAAAAATGTATATCAGTCATAAAAAGAGAATACAAGGATAAACAAGTGGTGGAGACCAGATTTGTTTACAACAAAAGTAACACATTGGGATTGTAATGTCATGTATGCAAAAAAAAACCCAAGCATTTTTTTCAAGAATGTGTTATTACCAGCATGAACTGCAAAGGAACACAAGTAAAATAAATTAATGAACATATACGGTACACTTCCTTTTAGCCAAATGGCCTGGGGGACATCCAAAGCTTTTGGATAACAAGGCATTTGGCTAAATGGAAGTGCTATAAACTTTCACAGAGCTACAAAGGGGACACATGGTAGATTTGGATAACGAGAATAACAGGAATTTGGATAAGTGAAATATATTGTGCTACTGATGATGCAAAAATATCATTCTTTGTTGGAGCTCTTATTACTTTTATAAAGCAGCATTTCACAGTAGATTGGTTTATGGCACTGGAAATAAAGGAACAAAAATTCAGTTTCAGAACAGATATTGGAGCTGAGCACAATGTAAACACAGCAAGCATCTAAAAATATATTAGAAACTCTGCAATGTTAAAATTGGAAACTAAGCTTATTTCACATAGTGGGCACAAACGTATGTCTGAACAGCCATTCAGTAGAGGTTCAAATAGTGGAACAGGAAGTCCCATGTATCCTTGGGTTGAAAAACAGTTTGTAAGTGCAGATGATCAAATAGCTATACAAGCTGTCTACAGAACAGGATGCGAAAGATATTGTAATGAATCTGACGACATGTTTAAAAGACAGGGATAGTGATGGTTTAATATGCCACATTAATGAAGATCCCAGTGTACCACTAAAACCACATGCATCCACTAACAGTGACAAATATAAGTTATAAAAAAAGATGAATTGCACCAGATGGTAATATTAGATGCTATTGAGCAAAGGCTGAATTAACAATATGGTCCCCATGGTAAAAACTAAACAATGGCCCACTAAAACATTTGAACAAGGCCATCAAATGTGAATGCTACACCAGAAGAATACTTGAGAAGGGCATGCCTTGATTAGTGCAAAACTTTATCTTCAACACCTCTTTTGGTGGAGTTACGTGGAAATAATTGGTAATGATCTGTTGATTTGGGTCTAAAATAATCAACAATGAAATGTAAGACTATGACATTCTACAGTGTGCTAATGGAAGTAACCTTGAAGTTATCTATCTTAGGGTTCTAGACTGATGCCCATTGCAGAGATCTGAGTACTTTGCATGCAAAATCAATAACAATAGCAATAGACAACAGAGGGTCCTGTGGCACCTTTAAGACTAACAGATGTATTGGAGCATAAGCTTTCGTGGGTGAATGCCCACTTCGTCAGACGCATCAGCAAAAGCAATAGATGACTTCATAGAGTATCTGTCCCTTTTCCATTTTTAGAGTAAAAATTCTATTTGGGGTATTCTTGTTTAATGTCTGTTTGTTCATTCATTGTAAATCGAGGGGGGAAATGCCAGATTGTGCTGAAGGAGAACTTGTATTGTAGGATTCATTAACAACAAAGAAGTTCAACCAGCCCCAAATAAGGTGGAGGCCATTGCACATATTGATGGGCCTCCCAAATAAGGAAACATTAACAGTGATTCATCGGCCTGTTAACATATCTAAACAAATTCATCCCTTATTTGTCTTAATTAAGTGCTCCTCTCAGACTATTCTTTGAGGACAGTACAGAATGACCCTGGGGTGACTGGAAAAGAAAAGTTTTTGGGAATTAAAAAAAGGTGCACAGAAGCACCAGATTTGAAATATTTTGAAATTAGTAAACAGCCTGAGATCTCAGTAGGTGCATCTACAGAGCAGCTGAGACAGTGCTTCCCAGCATGGGTAGACAGACACGCAGTAGTAGCAAGCTCCGCTCAACCTACTGTGCTAAAAATAGCAGTGTGGCCATGGCTGCATGACCGGTGGCGTAGACTAGTTGCCCAAATACAGTGTCACCCAGCCCTTTCTCAAGCTGCCACCATGGACACACTACTGTTTAGTGCACTAGCTTGAGCAGAACTTGCACATGTCTGTCTACCGGTGTTAGGAAGCACACTCCGAGTTGTCGTGTAGACAGTGAATGCGTGATCAGATGGTTTGGGGACTATCCTTCTGCAAGGCTGCCCAGTCATATATGTTTACAAAGCATTGACTGAAACGCAACAGTCTGTGTTCAGACTGGTGGGAAAATGTAGGCAAGAACAATCAAAGAGATAAGGCTTATGTGAAAATGTTGTTGCCCACTTTGTTGTTGTTTGCAGGAGTTTTTAGAATACTTTCAGTCACAAAATTAGCTGACATGTTCCTAACATAGCCACAAGCTTCCAAACTGCCCTGTGTAGGGATATATGGTACCAGAAATTTTCTAAATCTGTTAAGTCTGTCTCAGTCCCCATGCTTTCACTGTGGGGTTACAATTTTCTGCATCCTTTTTGTCTTCAGCAGATTCAGCTACTTTGCAGTCAGTTCCTCTGCTTTGACCATTTATACTGGTCAGAGGCCAAAAGAATTCTAAGCACTGACTCAGTAATACCCTAGCTAATATTTTCACAGTTGGATAAACTGTGCTTCATGAAAACATCCATAGTTCCTAGCATAAATACTCTGATTTTCTGTTTCAACCAGATCCTATTTATTCCTTTACTCTGTCCTGGATGCCTGTGGCTCGTGTTATGCAGACATTTACTATCCACAGTGTCTTTTTGATAACCCAAAATAAATCAGATTATAGAGCAGAGGGTCACTGCTCAATGTCTATGTCAATGGATGTGAAGGGAATGAGATTTACAGACTAGAATTTACCACTGTCACAGGTGAAAGGGATTTACTAATATATTTATATATTTTGATTTATTTAGATACAAAACAATTTAAAAAGACACTGTTCAAAGCCCAAGGTACCCTAACACACATTAACAATACTATCAAATCCCAGGAGCATTAAAGTAATCATTTTAACAGGAACCCAGTCAGCTAGCCACCTGCAAAAATTCTATTCCACTCCTTGACTATTATGGGAAGAAAACCCTCAGCCTTCTCCAAAAACTCTCTTCAATAGGTGTCTTTTGCAGCATACCCAAAAGGTTGCCACATTAAGGGGAACAAGCTCCAGCACCTGGGAGCCTTCACAGAGACATCCTGCCAGTGGCCCCTTCTCATTTACAAGAGGATCCAGCTCAAGCACCTCTACTGTCACAGCTCTGGTAATATAGCATAGGGAGAGATCCAATCCCACATATAAGGCAACTATTTAAACTCTGCCTGGAGACTAATGGGCAGCTGTTGCAAATCCTGTAACAATGAGGTCTTATACTCCCAGCAAGATATCCCACTCAGTAAGTGAGTTGCTGTGTTCTGCACCAGTTTCAGCCTCTGAATGGTTGTAAGGTGTATCACCATTTGGAGCACATTGTGATGATCTAATCTTGAGGTAACAAGAGCATGGATAATGATGGGAAGAGCTGCATCTGAAAGGAAGGTCACCTCCTAGCCAGACGCAGGTGGTAAAAAAGTGACTGTTCTAATGCAATTCTAAACCAGGTGCTGGGGGTAGTCTAGAATCACCCCTAAATTGCAAATCCTGGTAACTAATGGCAGACATACTCTCTCCATCTAAGGGATTGATGTTACCTCTGTCATCAGCTCCAGCTGCTTCCCCGAACTACCATCATTATCTCAGTCTTGTCTGAGTTGTGCCTCAGCCACCTTACTCTCATCCATGTCCCATTTTCAACTACACAGAGGTAGAGGCACTGAACCTCATCTTCTGAGCTGGGCAAGGTAGAGATATACAGTTAGGTGTCACCAGCCTACCAAAAGCACTGCACTCCATGCCTCCTTACTAACTTTTGTAATGGTCCCAGGTGCACATTGAACAGGAGAGGTGACAGAATGGCACCTTGTGGAACCCCACAGTCTTCAGGAAGAAGAGTAAATACTGGAGTGTGGATTGTGGGATGACTTGTCATGGGGTTTTTAGGACTAGATGCACGGGGTATGAAAGATGGACTATGGACTCTCTTGTGATTATTTGAACTACGTTTTGGTGATAAACCATTATGATGGACTACAGCAGGGGTAGGCAACCTATGGCAAGTGTGCCGAAGGTGGCACCCAAGAAGATTTTCAGTGGACTCACACTGCCTGGGTCCTGGCCACCAGTCTGGGGGGCTCTGCATTTTAATTTAATTTTAAATGAAGCTTCTTAAACATTTTAAAAACCTTATTTACTTTACATACAACAATAGTTGAGTTATATATTATAGACTTATAGAAAGAGACCTTCTAAAAACGTTAAAATGTATTACTGGCATGCAAAACCTTAAATTAGAGTGATTAAATGAAGATGCGGCACACCACTTCTGAAAGGTTGCCGACCCCTGGACTAGAGGATAAGCAGTATGGAGTTACTGGGAATTCTGAAGAAAGGAAACTGAGGCAGATGTATGTGTTTGTGCTTCAGTCTGTCACAGGAAAACACAGCAGGTGAGGATACCCTATGACAAATATATTGTAAGCTAATACTTCTAATCAGCTCTGCCAGCTCCATGTGAACTCCAGGCTTTCTTTCTGTTCCTTTTCCCTGAAATAAACTCTACCAGCACCCCCTCAGTAATTTTATTCATAAAAGGGTACATTTTGCAGAAGGCCTAAGATACAACTTCTTTTTGGAAGGCCCAGTTTGTAACTACAAATTTGAGCCCTATTTCGTAACCTGTAAAAGGAATCTATTTTAGCTATGACTCATTTCACCTTCAATTAGTTAGCTGGAGATGCAAGTAGTCCATTATGCACCCTTAGTTGAATTACAGGGGTCAACTCCTGATCCCACTAAGTTCAGTGAGTCAGAATTTCACATCAGATGTAAAAAATATAGATGAAAAATCTGTTGCAAATTGGACCTGCAAATGGAAGGTAGTCTTTTTCAAAATTCATGATAAAAATGAAAGCACTCTTTAGGTGAAAACTGTTAAGTGAAGAGATTTATCTGATGCTATATTTCTGTCTTAAACCTTTTTCGCTATGTTTTGCTAAATGTCCAAGTGCTTACAAGTAATTGTCTTGTTATAGGAACCCACATATAATATTGCAGTAGATTTCAGGACTGTTGCATTATAAACAGATACTGCTCCCTAAGCAAATAGTCTGCCATACCCAAGAATGAACTGAATCTAGGTTGTTCTAAAATGGTAAACATAATGGTTAAAAATATTATTACAAGAAAATTTGCACACTAAATGCTGTTCGATCCATTTACATTCTGTGAAGAGAGAACTCGGATTAACAAAAGGATCGCTGTTAGTATATATGAAATAATGTTGCTTGATATTTGTCCTAGGAGTTGCTCATTAATCTTCATGTTGATTAAAGATCTTGCTTGAGTAAGCAATCAAATAAATAAATAAATAAATAAAAGCACCAAAAACCTATATGAAGCAAAATATATACACATTTCTTCAAAAAAAGATCATTGCCAAAGTTTAGAAAATGAAATCTTCCCTTCCTTCTGGCTACAAGCCTATGCATTTTTTAAATTTTCTTTACAAAGGCTACATCTTCATTTTATAAAAAAGTAAATCATCACTGAGACAACCAGATCCCTCAGGGTAAAGGTAGGCGTGTAGTCACAAATTTCAAGAGAAAAGGAAAAAAGTATGTGTCATAAATTTTAGCATAGCTAGCACTTTTGGAAATAGAAATGGGGTCTATAGCTAGTGAGCTTTGTGAGAGGGTTGGTTTTTTTTTAATTTTCTACTACAATAGTAATTTTTGTTGCCTACTCTGCTTGTCATCTTGAATCCCCAACATAATAAGACCTGCATGCATGAGCAGGTTAGCTGGAACAAGCTTCTCATTTTTAAAGTCCTTTTCCATGTAATATTTTTTTCTCAAAGTATTCGATGCATAATCCCAGTTACACACCCAAACTCTCTCTTAAACTAGTTTCCCAGAGTTCATTTTGTAAGGTTGTTCGCTTATGTTTGTGGGGTGCCATGACTTTACATCATTTAACTTAAGGGTAAGATTTTGCAAAATCATTAATTTACTGAAGTTTTATTAAACCAAGGTTTGTTGCAGCAGGGCATACGCATTCATAGATATCAGTGTTATGACCCAAAGAACTGTGCAAAGTGCTCATAGGATGTGAAGGAAAAACACTAAGCATCAAAATAGAAAAGCAGACAGGTATAAAGAAGATAGTATTTGATAGCAGAGAGCTCTTTAACCTAGAAAAGGCATAACAAGACCAATGTTTGGAAGTGGCAGCCATACAAATTCAAACAGAATGTAAGGTACCAGTTTATAACACTGAGGTCAGTTGACCATTAGAACAGCTTATTAAGGGATTGTCCATTACTTGGAGTCTTTAAACCAAGACTGGCTGTTTTTCTATCGTCTTGTCTACTCTTGCAGCTGTGAGCAAGGTACACGCTGCAGTGAAAAGCAGGTTGTGTCCACATTGTAGTGTGTAGCTATGTGACAGTGAAAGGCTCTGGGAAGGGGGAGGCAGCGGGGAAAGGCTCTGGCATTGAGGAGCTGCTGGAGACTTTTCCCACTGCTCTCCCCTGCCAGAACCTTGCTCTGCTGCTGGAAACTTTCACTGCAGCAGGGAAAGGCTCTGGCAGCCAGGGCCGGCTCCAGGCACCAGCTTAACAAGCAGGTGCTTGGGGCGGCCAAGGGAGAGGGGCGGCACCTGCAGCAATTCGGGGGCGGCAGGTCCCTCACTCCCTCTAGGAGCGAAGGACCTGCCGCTGAACTGCCGCCGCCGATCGCGGCTTTTTTTTTTTTTT
>NW_020664561.1:29865148-29865348 GCF_002925995.2 Terrapene triunguis | reverse complement strand
TTTTTTTTTTTTTGCTTGGGGCGGCAGAAATGCTGGAGCCGGCCCTGCTGGCAGCAGGACACCACCCTGCTATAAAAAGACATGGGAGGCACTGCTTGGGCATGTAGAGTATATACCTCAGGATTCTGGTGTGTCTGTACTCTACTCGCCTAAGCAGTGCCTCACCCTCTGCACCACTATTTATACCCATGCTAGCTGGG
>NW_020664561.1:29783866-29860148 GCF_002925995.2 Terrapene triunguis | reverse complement strand
CTTTAACAGACCACATTATGCACTAGCCCTCTGCACAGCTTTCACTCTGGGGTAGAGTTTGTTAATGGCCACAACTATTCCTCTATCAAGCCTTCTTTTAATGGAGGACAGAAGGAATTTATAAATAGTAGATTTTATAGTCTTTGTTTTACTAAGAGTTTCAAGGCGAGATAAGAGTTCTGTCTGTTTTGGAATAGAGCCATATGCAAAGTTTATTTGCTTCAGTTCAAAACTGAACTGTAAATACAGCCAGTGCTTCTTGTTACCCAGATTATACAACACACAAACCCTTATGAAGGGTAGGGATGTCCCTTGATGAAATAATTAATATAGCCCTTTCAATTAATACAGGCCACACACTCTTGTTTTTATGTAACATTAGATTGTCCTATAGCGTTGAATGAAAGTTCTAACATTGTAAGATTGGAATTCAGTATAAATGTAAAGGTGAGATCTTCAGCTGGTATACATCTGAGAAGCATTGGCTTCAACAGAGTTACATAAATTTACACCAACGAAAGATCTTGCTCAGTCTGTAAAACCTTGAGGAAAGGAAGATAAACCAAAAGGCCCAACAGCATAAAAATGGAAGAAATTGTAAACTGTTGTAAAAATAAGGCATTTGATACTTTTTCATGACAGCCAAAACTTTATTATTTTTTCACCATATAAATGTATTGTTGAGGCACAAACACAAACTAATCAACTATGAGGACAAAGAGATGGGTGATACAACCCAAATTTATTTATTTAGGGTGAGAATGTAATACCCAACTTCATGCTGAGTAGTACTGTACTCCATGTAAAATGCCACTGAAGTCAATGGAATTGTTCCTGTAATACCAAACATGAATCTTACAGTACCCATGTAAGTAGTCAGTTTAGAATATAGTAGTAAATAATCCCCATTTGCTTCCCTGAAATAGTTCAGGAATGGAAGATACTTTCCCTTAAAAGAAAAATCTTTGTTTTTTGCTAAACAGATTGTGAGTTGTGCTGTTAGAAAGTGGCTCCTCATGAGGAAGAGACATACTGAACACATTTTCTTTTAGGCTTTTTAAGTTCTCTGTCCAGTTTTATTCCAAGTTGGCTGACTGTCTTCTAATGGAAAATGCACAAAATGTGTTTTCTCCATTGTTATATAGATCATCTCTGAAACACTGTATGTTCTGGGACAGGACCACATGGAGTGGAAAATGGAGTTGCCTGGAATTTTTTTTTAAAGTGATCATATAAATAATATTTCTTATGGATAGAAAAGTAAAACTTCTGTGTACTGTGAACAGGGTCTGGATCTTCCACTTACAGAGTGAGTAAAGTACTCACAATTCTTCCATGATATCTTCCATTACAAGTAGTTAGTATGCAAAAACTCATTAAAACAAATCACTGAAGGATAAAGGTCTTGAATGTGTAAAACACCTGTGTAACAAAGATGTCACTGTTGCTTTGAATTCTGGGCTCATAGAGACTTGACTATAAGTAACTATAATGTAGTACTTCTACTTGTACTGCAGGCTAATGGCAACTTGGCCTTTTCAAAACACTGCCACCATAATGTTATATGTATCTCACCAAGATTAATTTTGAGGATATAGGCAGTGTTGCTGTAGCCATGTTGGTCCCAGGGTATTAGTGAGACAAGGTGGGTAAGGTAATATCTTTTCTCAGACCAAATTCTCAAGACAAGAAAGACAAGCTTTTTAAGGATATAGAAAGGCAGAACTAGCACACTGGTTGATTTTCCAACGTGCTGATAACCTATGAACATCACTGTTTCATCAATGGTCCATATATTTTGTGGTGACAAGGGCATGCTAGTCAGTTTTCTTCCAATCAGGCATCTCTCTTCTGTGCATGACTTTAGCAAATTGTGAAAATGCTGGATGTATAGAGCAGTCCCTTTGTATTGAATTAATGTGATCTTGGGTAGTTATCTTGATTTCACTCTATAGCACCCATTTATAAATCTTTCATCAATTCCATTTTTCAAGACTGAGTCTTGCTCTCTCAGACATGGACATGTGTTGAATTTTGGTTGACAACACATTCTTTGTAGACTTAATTTCCAGATTTTTTGTTACATTTGAATCTGTCTTTACAATGGAACAAACTTACATGACCACTTCATCTGCTGTATTTGTTAGTAACAGTGAGTGCAAAGACCATTTGAACACAACTCCTCAATTTTCACTTTGGGTTCCGACTTTTGTTTATAGTGTGTCTGTTAGTTTTCTTATACATCCTATATCTTACAATATGATAAGTAGCTTTATCCTTCTGGGAAAATGATACACTTTAGTTTTGTCTGTACACTTCTGTACTCTACTTTTGGTGACATGTAGAGAACATATCCATGTAGCTCCCCTAAAAACAAGACAGACCTGAAGGGTATGGGTATGTATGCGAGTACATAGCCTACATGATCTCTACTGACTCAAGCCCTGCCTCCCCATCTAGGCTGCTATTTTTAACAGTGTTGTGTCCTGCTGCTGGAGACTTTCCCATCCACAAGAAAAAAACCTCTGCTAGCAGGAAAAGGCTCTGGCAGCAAGGAAAAACTCTGCCACTGGAACCCATCCCCATCACAGGGAAAGACACTCCGGCAGGAGGTAAGGCTCCAGTGATGGGAAGGCAGACTTTCCTAGATGCCGCCCCGCTTTCAAACCCTTTTCTCACTGCAGTGACAGACTCCTGCAGCAGAGAGCTGCTGAATCTTTTCTCCACTGACTTTCTCCTGCCAGAACCTTTCACTGGTGTGTAGCTACACACTGCAGTGTGGACACAGCCTGCTTTTCACTGAGGCATGTAGCTACATGTACCCTAACCACTGCCGCCAATGATATGTAGTGTAGACACAGCCTAAGAGAGAATCTCTGGCTTCCCCGAATGAATATAAGTATAGTACATGAGTTCTTATGGGCACCTTTCTACCAGTCCTCTAATAAATGTCTCCATTGCACCAACAGTTCTACTACCAAAATGCACAGAGTTCCTCCGAGATTGTGTATCCAACTAAAAAAAGTTGTACATATTTTCTAGTCTCCACCCAACTGCAGCAAGAAATGGCTTTCTTTTCCAGAAGCATTATTTAAAGATGTGGCGGTTAGGGGGGGCGTTCATAGAATCATAGAAATGTAGGACTGGACGGGACCTTGAGAAGTCATCAAGTGCAGCCCCCTGCAGTGTGGCAGGACCAAGTAAACTGGATATCACAGCCTGCCTCAGTGAAATCATTTTTTGACACCTGTGTTGGTGATGTATCCTTCTTTCTTCCAGAGGCCAGGTGTGACACATCAGTCTTCGACTTGCTGTTTCTGAAAGGGTAAACACATCTTACAGTTAGGAAGTGTGGGTATTAGATCTGTTCAGATAAAGTCAAATGATTATTTGTCAAACAAAGACAAATGACTTTGAAACAGAGGAAAGGTGTTTAGGAAGGAATTCCATGCATGATTAACAAAACCTTAAAGACACAGTACTGTGTACAATAAGAAATTAGGCCACTATAATGTTGAATTCTACTCAAGAGAATATTGATATGAATGAAGATATATATATGTTACATTTCTGATTCCATTCTTAAATGTACATTACAATGGAGCCTATCCACTGGCACTACACCATTGGAAGATCCCTTTATACTGGGCTCTCCTCGGCCCAGCTGTATCTGCTTTATGGCTAGAATCTGTGCACTTACATTGGCCCCTGCTCCTCCCACTGACTTTGGTAGTGCAGGCTTAGGTCCTTGGTAAGCATTTATTTACTCATAGAGCTCGGCAGGAAACAGTTTTCCTGTCCTAGGAAAACTTTCCAAGATTTCAACAACAACAACAAAAATCCTGTCCCAAATAAGAACAAACAGTCAAAATCTCAAGTTTTCATAAACCAACAATCCAACAAAATTCAGTTGAGGTCAAGCAAAACATTTCATTTTGATTTTTACTTTTTTTTTTTTTTTTTTTACTATAAATAGCTTATATTTTGCAATAAGTGGGGTTTTTTTTCAAATGAGAAAATGGGACATTTTGGAAATTTAGTTTTTTTTTCCAAATTTTTATCAAAACAAGAAACTTGTCAAAGTCAGTTCTTTTCCACAAAAAGTTCTGGTTTTGGCAAATTGGAATTTTTCGATGAAAAAGCATTTAATCAAAAAATCCCTAACCAGTTCTACTGACTCAGACATAAGGAGTCTGACTGAGGTCAAATTATTAAATAATCAATTTGTAAACACCTAAAGGGTAATAAGATTTTAAGTAATAGTCAGCATGGATTTGAAATGAACGAATCATGCCAAACCAACCTAATTCCCTTCTTTGACAGGATTACCAGCATAGAGGCCAAGAGGTAAGCTGTAACTGTGATATATCTTGATTTTAGTAAGGCTTTTGACAAAATCCTACATCTCATAAACAAGCTAGGGGAATATGTTCTAGATGAATTTACTATATGACGGATGCATAATTGGTTAAAATACAATACTCAAAGAGTAGTTAGTTATTAATGGTTTGCTTTCAGACTGGGAGGGTATATCTATTAAGGTCCTGTAGACATCAGTACTGGGTCCAGTAATATTCAATATTTTCACTGATGACTTGGATAATGGAGAGAAAATATGTTTATTTGCAGATGATACCAAGCTGAGAGGAAAGGGTTAGAATTCAAAACGACCTCGACAAATTAGAGAATTAGTCTGAAGTCAAAAAGATTAAAGTCAATAAAGACAAGTACAAAGTACTACACTTAGGAAGGAAAAATCAAATGTGCAACTAAAAAATGGGGAATAACTGGTTAGGTGGTTGTACTGCTGAATGGATTTGGGGCTTATAGTGGATCACACATTGAATGAGAGTCACCAATATGATGCAATAGCAAAAAAGGCTAATATAATTCTGGGATGTATTAACAGGAGTGTCATATGGTAAACAAGGGAGGTAATTGTTGCACTCGGCACTAGTGAGGCCTCAGCTGGAATACTGTGTCCAGTTCTGGACATCACACTTTTGGAAAGATGTGAATGAATTGGAGAGAGTCCAGAGGAGAGCAACGAAAATGATGATAAAAGTTTGGAAAACTTGACCTACGAGGAAAGCTTTGAAAAAATGGAACATATTTAGTCTTGAAAAATGAAGACTTAGGAAGACCTGATAAGTCTTCAAATATGTTAAGGGCCATTACAAAGAAGATGGTGATCAATTATTCTCCATGTCCACTGAAGGTAGGACAAGAAGCAATGTGCTTAACCTGCAGCAAGGGAGATTTAGGTTAGATATTAGAAAGGTGGGTTTTTTTCCCTTAAGGGTAGTTAAGTTCTGGAATACGCTTCCAAGGGAGGTTATGAAATCACCATCACTGGAGATTTTTAACAGGTTGGACAAACACCTGTCAGAGACGGTCTATGTCAGTGGTTTTCAACCTGTGGTCTGTGGATGCCTGGTGGTCCGCAAAGTATGTCTAAGATGCCCAAAAGGGTCCATACCTCCATTCGAAATTTTTTAGGGGTCCACAAATGAAAAAAGGTTGAAAACCACTGGTTTAGGTTTATTCAGTCCTGCATCAGCACAAGGAGCTGGACTTGATGACCTTTCAAAGTCCCCTCCTGCCCAACATTTCTACAATTCTCTAACTCAACATAACAGGAGACACTCACCAGCTTGGGTCATGGGTGACACTTTCAGAATTGTCCATTAATTATCTTATCAATTATAATTTTTATCATTATACAATTAATAAATAATAATTAAGCACATAGACACTCCAGTCATGGACCAGCACCCGATTGTTTGTGCTGTGAATGATTTTAGGGATTTCAGAAAAGGATTAGTCTAAGTCAAGAACTTTCATTTCTCTCAGGCTTTATTTAGAAAGTTTAGGTTTGGACTGGGAACTTGCCTCTTTGCCATTAATTTCAATAAGGGATTCACTAGTTTTACCTCATTGGTGTCTGCCAGTCTCAGCAAAGTCCACTGTAGCCATAATGAAAATTATATGCTGAAGTGGTAAATTTAAAATCTTTGTGTATTATATTTAATATTTACCACAGCAAGTTTTATTATTTATTAATCTGATCAGACATTGATGTCCATTTAATGGTGGCTTTATTTTCTTTCATATAGCACCATGTAATACTTTGCATTTACTTATTTGATTGCTAGTGATAATTTTTTATTTACTACTTCCATAAAAGTAGTACATTTATTTGCTTTTTATAACAGTGTGAAATATTTTGGTATTCCTTACAGTATTGCTGAGTGTGAAATTGTGCAGCAGTAAAGGGGATCAAAAAATGCTTAATTCATAACATTTGTGCATTTTTTTCATAGAACTTTGCAGATGTTCTTTTCTGCTGTGGCTTTTCACTTGGCTGTTCCCATTCTTTGTTCTCAGATTTAAAGTTTAAATATTGAGAAATGAATGACGGCTGCAGTAAGAATTTACAAATGTATCATGGGTTCCAATTTTTCCCCACAATGTTTTGGAAAATGTCAGGATGTCTCAATTACCTTCTTACATGTTTTCTTCATAACTTATTACCATAAACATATTCTTGTCAAGCATCCTCCAAAAATCTGAAGAAAAAAACTCTTTGATAAAATCCAAAATAAAGGCTATTCGAGAATTCTGGGCCACTGAAAATGGACAGTAAAATATTTGGGGGAAAGACTCATATCTTTATATCTTTATATAGTTGCTACTTTATGAAAATATTGTCACATTGTGCTCTTAGTTATCTCTGTTTATTACCAATGACATATCATATAATTTAATGAGCTACTGAATTGTGACATATGTTCAGATTAGATATTCCTATACTGCCAAATTTTCTGGCCCCCTCTGCAGGCATGCAAGCCCAAAGCAGAATGGAAATGTCATGTTTCTTCTGCAGCGGGAACAGCCAGGAAACAGAGAGCCCCCCACCCACACACCCTGCATGCCATAAAGCTGTGATACATGGTCACACTCTGTACAGGACCATAGAAGGGTGTTGATGGATGGGATGGAGCAATGTCAGGAATCTGGCCCCTGGATACAAGCACAGCACAGATCTGTTGGTCCCAAGCCCTGGTGGGGAAACGTAGGGACATAGGAATTGCCTCACTGAATCAGACCTGCTGCCCAATATCTTTTCTCCAAGATTGGCCAGCACCAGATACTTTAGCAGAAAGTGTAAGAAACCCCACAATAGGCAGATATGAGAGAATCTGCCCCTAGAAAAGTCTCCTCCCAAGAGTTAGAGGTTGGTTGCAACCCTGAAGCATGAGGGTTTATATTCCTTCCAGAGCTTTTTCTGCATTGTTTTTAGCATTTACTGTTATGGCTCTGGGGGAAGAGAAGCAGCTGAATGCCATGGCTACACTTTCCAATAGCCCACAGTACTGGCTGCTGATTAACTTCACTAAACTACAAAATGGTGCTGTCTCTAACAGACAAGATGTAACCCTCAGTGGCTGCCTCTCATTGAACAACTGTGTTTGGATTATTCCCACCCCCAGATGGACTGGCTTGCATTTATCCAGATTGAACGTGTTTGTTGGTAACAATATCAGCGTTGTGTGTGTGAAAACTATTTGGTATTTGTCAGGGCAGTAATTAGGACCAGATGGCCAATGTGCTTACAGCACTGATATTCACCATTAAGATAACTACATAAAATAATGTGACATCCAACTTCATCCTCTATTTAGTTTACACTCTCAGTTCACCTCTTGCACCTATAGACTTAGGCTCATACACACATATTTTTCCTCCCTCAGGAGAGAGGCTAGCTAACTGAGTAAGGTGAGCTCTAGAACTTGGAATAGACAAGAATCATGAACATATCAATATAACATTAGTCACTACTCATTATTTATTAGTATTTATCTTGATTGCTGAGTTCTACAAACATTAAAATTTACATTAGCAAGAAGAGGAATAAAATATAATAAATAGCTAACTGCATTACAAGAAGGCCTGGCAAGGCATTATTTTGTTCTCAGAAAGCCATGTCCTGTAGAAAGTCATGGTAGAATTACAAAAACGTACAGAGCTCATAGTATATTCAAGACTCTTAGTTTTTTCTCTCACAAAAATATCCCCCTGTGCTGGCTATATTAGCCACAGGCTCTTACCAAGATGTCATTTTTGTCCAGAAGGTGGTCTACGTTGATTACTATTAACAACTATCCCTTTACTCCTATCATTTTGAGAGTATAAAAATTCTTATGAGCTCTCTTTAGCAATGGTTTGTTCTTCCCAAAGTTTACAAACACAGTTAAATTCTGCCCTAGCTTATAACCCTATGACTCCCCAGAGGAAATCCAATGGCGTTACATGCAGATAACTGAATCTGACCTATTGACTTGCGGGGAGGGAGCGACTTACATTTCTGAAACAGTTAAAAGTGAATCTTCATTCTTTGAAACTAGTTTTTCAGAACTTGATTAGTGTGTTGAGTGTATCCAGGGAATATCTTAAAACCAAGCTCTCAGTGAGAAGCAGTGGTAGTATATCAAGGTTTGTGTTCTGCAATATTTTCAGCAACCTATGTCCTATAGACTCCCTTCCTTTTGCTGGTATGTAAATGGGTCTGGAGTGCAGTGCAGAAAGGCTTGTAGCATTAGATTTCTTCTTCACCTCCAACCCTGGAGCTGTGGGTGGCCTCTCCAAGTGAACTAAATGCAATTGGATGTTCCATATGAACTCAGGAGCATAGCCAGTGAGAGGTTGGGATAAGCCTGGGTGTAGCTGCTTTCAGCAACATGTTCCCCTACAAAATGTAATTCAATGTACTTGTTGCAACATTATGTTTCACCAGTTTTACTCCAGTCAAGGAAGTGCATGAGGTGGGCAAATTCACAGCTAAGGCAAAGGGATCATTGGCATATTACCCATCAGTGGCCACTATATCCGTCAAAGGTGAATGTGTTATGTGCTCTGTGCCTTTATTCTGGCATAAGATTTGAAGTAATTGCTCCCCTCCTGAGTACTTTGCATAGAAGGGAGTGACATGGCTCAATGTTCTTAACTCTTGGCCCAGGTTATTGTTCTCTCTCTTGCTACTCTTTTTTCCCACAACATTGGGCTGCTGCGCATTTTTGGCTCTCGTAAGTTTCAGTTCATGATTTATTAAAGCTATTGCTGTTTCCTGAATACTCCTAGATTCCTCTCAGAGGAAAGTTCTGACATGTCCTCACAAAGACAGCTGGGAGCTAATTAATCCTGCTTCACTAAAACCAAACTGCAAGTACAAAATGTAAGCTTTGTTCACCACAAGTAGATAAATATCTTTTGCATTGGAAAGATTATAATCAGACACTAATCGTCGGCCAGATGTGTGATCATACCAAAGGGAAAAGTGCCTTTCCCCCCCGCCACACACACAAGTAGTAATAGCCTCGGATATGTCTACCCCACGATACCGTATTATACTTCTCGCAAGCCAATCAAACATTAGGAGGACTATTCCCTATATGCAGGTATAGCTGAATAGTTTAGGTAATTCCAAATTTTAGTATTAATATTTTTTTCTGGTAGGACCTGCAGTATATTAGGCACTGCACATACAGAAAGGAAGCAACAGGCAAACAAATGTTGGAGGAAAGGGGCTCAGCAAACAAGTAAAGTCACCCTACAGGGATTGACCATGTCTTGGTGATACAATGTTTTGTTAATGCATTTTTTTAATTAGAAAAAATATCCCCCAGTTTCCCCTCTACCTTCCCATCCTAAGTCAATTAATTTGTTGTAGGTGTCACAGTAGGGGTGAGTCACTGAGGAAAGTGCCCTAATGGATCAGCTCAAGAAAGGCATTCCTATGAAAGGCAGCACAGAAGAAAGTATGGATAGCGGTGGGAGAAGTGGACACACACTGTGTTGAGGCTGCCAGAACATAGGGGCTGGGAAAGAGGGCAAGATGAAAGGAGACCGGGTTGGATAGGTGGGGAGCAGGGGGAATAATGCAGGGCTTTGAAGGCAAGAATAAGAAACTTTAACTGGATGTGGAGAAAGAAGAACCAGTGTGGGGAGAGCCAGTACAGAAATTCATGAAATAATGCTACTGGCATCCTGCTTTCCGCTGCGTGAGTTATTGTATGTTATTAATCCTATCATTTGTAAAGGTACTAAAGTGTTTTTTATCACTGATTTACACCTAATTCCAATTAATGCAGTGGAAGTTAAGCACACATGTTGACAGCAGAATTAGACAGCTTAAACTGAGCATGCATATAAACTATTAGGGATATAAAACCGATAATTTCAATCTGCATATACTGTATCTGAATTGAGGGAGGCAATGGAGTGTCATGAGGGGCAGAGCAAACAGCCTGGTGATAGGCGTGATAAAAGTAGACAGGTAAATAGTGGAGCTGGTTGAAAGTTTTCTGTTGAAACTTTTTTCTTTTTTTTCCAAATCAAAATGTTCTGTGAAAATTTTTATTTGATTCAAAATTGTCTGGTTCTTATGAAAAACTGAAAAAAAAAACCACTTTTCAGATTTTTACTGACAAAACCCCCAGAAAAATTCTGCATTTTTCTTCATTTACAATTTTCCAGTGAGGTCCCATAGATTGATAGATAACACTACTTACTTTGCTTTCTAGGGTACTAAATATTCCTGTTACATCTGTCAGGATCACAATAGTGAGACATGCAAAATACTTTTCATCTTTAACAATGAACTTTGTAATGTTAGTTTTCTATCTTAACATTGATAATTATAGGACCTGATGCTTCTCTCACATTTGTACACTGATGTAAATCTGTTGGTTGCTATTAAGTTAGTCCTGATTTATATTGATGTAGATACGGGCAGAATTACTTTAATGCATCATTGTTTTATCCATATGTAGAACTGACAGAGCCAGCTGTTAAGAGTAAAGCAATATCAGTGGCCAGAGTCATGTGACTGTGTGTGTGTGTGTGTGTGTGTGTGTGTGTGTGTGTGTAAAATACTCAAACTATGTTGCATGACTCTGGCCCTTGATATTGCTTTAGACTTAGCACCGGACTCTCTCTATGCTACTGAATCACCTTATTTTGCACCCATACTAATAGATTAGTATTACAGACTCTCTAACTACAACAGAAAAAAATCAAAATTCGACAAACATTTGCTACCTGAAGCTGTACTAGGCAGCTCTGACTGCTTTCCAGACCTGGTACACACTAAAGTTCCATAGAAATGAATAGGTCTATTCATATGTGAGAAGGAGAGGGGAAAGAGCTGTGCAAACCTTTAAAAGAGTTCTCAGTCCATTTATAGATCTCCTACAATAGTCACTAGTTGTATTTCTAGAGAGCAAGCCTTGCTATCCTAATTGTTACAATTCTTTGTCCCTTTGTTAATGATTTCCCCTTTATGTTCTTTATGCATTTATCTGGTTTTCTTTTCAAATGTCTCCCATACCAAAACAAAATGCACTGCCAGCATACCACAAGAGACGTTAAAAAATGGACCCTATCCTCCAAACTCTTCCGCAGATGAGGAATTTTACTCCTGAGTCATTCCATGAAAGTAAATGGGACAAACTGTGTGAGTAAAATTACCCTTGTATATGTTCGCAGGCTCACACCCAATGCTTGAAATAGTGTGACATGATTCTCACTCACATAGCAGTTCATTCAGTAGAAAGTGTTGTAGCTTCCATTTAATGCTGCTCCAGACGGATATTTGCAAAGAGGGAGGATGTATTTTGTACCACTGAGACCATAAAGCTAAAAAAGAGCAACAAAAGCTCAGCAATGGCACTGAGAAGGGTGGTTCTAAGATATCAACTTAAAAAAAAAAAGCTATCACTGGCATTTGTAAATTTCAACAGTGTGAAATTTTATCATCTCTATTTGCAAATTGGCATTTGGCATCCTTTTGGTAAATTTGAATGCATTTATCCTATTGGAAATTCATCGGTTAACAGAAAAAACATATCTTTCTACTTCGATTTTTCCATTTTCACAAAAATGTAAGTGAAAACTGAACGATGTTGCAACATTTTTTTGTAAATGTGACTGTTACACATATATCTGATATGGTGAAACTGTAGGTGCATACAATAAAAAATTATCACAAAGACTATGCACTATCTTAAAATCACAACTAGAGAAATGACTAATATGATTGGTGTGCAATTTTCTATGCAAGGTTTTTCTGGCTGTGACCCAAATACATATCCTGTTCTCTGGCTCCATTGATCACATCCTGCGAGCTTTACCTTCATATGCAAAAAGTAACAAGTGTTGACCCCATACTGACTACGAATAGCGCTGATTGGAATCTTCTCTAGTTATCAATGGGAGCTGGGTAAAGAAGAGGGGAGTATTAAGTATTGCTAAACAGCAGTCCCTCTCTCCTGATAAACAGTATTGACAGACTCTAAAGGGAGTCCAGTCCAGTTGCCTTGGCCAAAAGAAAAATTGGCTTTGGAAATTAGGGTTTGGAGGGTGAGGAAAAATGGGACAATCATTGGATCCTATCTAGGAGGCAGAGAGTAGATCTCACAGGGAGGAAAAAGTTAAAAAAAAAGTTGTTTCCAGTGTTAGTCCTTGATTAAGTCTATTCCTCTATTTGATGTAAAAGTATTCACAATTTAAATTAACTCTAAGAAAACAGATGATAAATGGCATTGGAGATTTTCAGAGGAACAGTACAATTAAGGAATCTCAGATTCACTATTTACCAGCTGATATGTGGTGTCTAATCATTGCCCCACCTTGGCTAAAATGAAATGTGATAACATTACTGAGGAAATGTTTGTCATCTTGATTTTATTATATCTGAGTGTGTGTGTTTAATGTGTAAAGTAATTAAGATGTACGTTTCCCCATTGGCATTTTTAAGGGCAGTAATTAGATCAAATCATAGAATCATAGACGATCAGGGTTGGAAGGGACCTCAGGAGGTCATCTAGTACAACCACCTGCTCAAAGCAGGACCAACCCGAACTAAATCATCCCAGACAGGGCTTTGTCAAGCCTGACCTTAAAAACCTCCAAGGATGGAAATTCCACCATCTCCCTAGGTAACCCATTCCAGTGCTTCACCACCCTTTTAGTGAAATAGTGTTTCCTAATATCCAACCTAGACCTCCCCCACTGCAACTTGAGACCATTGCTCCTTGTTCTGTTATCTGCCAACACTGAGAACAGCCTAGCTCCATCCTCTTTGGAAACCCGCCCCCCCCTTCAGGTAGTTGAAGGCTGCTATCAAATCTCCCCTCACTCTTCTCTGCTGCAGAGATATAAATAAGCCCAGTTCCCCCAGCCTCTCCTCATAAGTCATGTGTCCAGGCCCCCTAATCATTTTGGTTGCCCTCTGCTGGGCTCTCTCCAATTTGTCCAATTTCTGTAGTGGGGGGAACAAAACTGGACGCAGTACTCCAGATGAGCCTTCACCAGTGCCGAATAGAGGGGAATAATCACCTCCCTCGATCTGCTGGCAATGCTCCTACTAATGCAGCCCAATATGCCATTAGCCTTTCTTGGCAACAAGAGCACACTGTTGACTCATACACAGCTTCTCGTCCAGTGTAATCCCCAGGTCCTTTTCTGCAGAACTGCCGCTTAGCCGGTTGGTCCCCAGTCTGTAGCAGTACATGGGATTCTTCCATCCTAAGTGCAGGACTCTGCACTTGTCCTTGTTGAACCTCATCAGATTTCTTTTGGCCCAATCCTCCAATTTGTCTAGGTCACTCTGGACCCTATCCCTACCCTCCAGCATATCTACCTCTCCCCACAGCTTAGTGTCATCCTCGAACTTGCTGAGGGTGCAATCCATCCCATTATCCATATCATTAATGAAGATGTTGAACAAAGCCAGGCCCCAGGACCGATCCCCCAGGGGCACTTTGCTTGATACTGGCTGCCAACTAGACATCAAGCCATTGATCACTACCCGTTGAGCCCGAAAATCTAGCCAGCTTTCTATCCACCTTATAGTCCATTCATCCAATCCATACTTCTTTAACTTGCTGGCAAAAATATTGTGGGAGACCATATCAAAAGCTTTGCTAAAGTCAAGGTATATCACGTCCACCACTTTCCCCATATCCACAGAGCCAGTTATCTCATCATAGAAGGCAATCAGGTTGGTCAGGCATGACTTGCCCATAGTGAATCCATGTTGACTGTTCCTGATCACCTTCCTCTCCTCCAAGTGCTGCAAAATCGATTCCTTGAGGACCTGCTCCATGATTTTTCCAGGGACTGAGGCGAGGCTGATCAGTCTGTAATTCCCTGGATTCTCCTTCTTCCCTTTTTTAAAGACGGGCACTATATTTGCCTTTTTCCAATAGTCCGGGAGCTCCCTGGATCGCCATGAGTTTTCAAAGATAATGGCCAATGGCTCTGCAATCACATCCGCCAACTTCCTCAGCACCTTTGGATGGCCAATATAGTGATAGCACTTAACTATGAAGATGGATAAATGCTAAAGTAAAGAGAGATCTGTCTTACACCAGTGTAAATCCAGAGTACACAAGGATCCATCCCAGTAAATTAGATCCAAATCTGGACAACTTAATGAGTCTTGTGATGTGGTATATGAACCCTTTACTAGGCAGGAGCCCCCTGTAAACTCCCCCTCCCCATCACAGGGTTAAGGAACACTTATGGGCTAAAGGGACCTCACCCCTCATGCCCTTTCCAAGCATGCTCAGACTGGAGGAGGGTTCAAATCCAGCCACGCAGTTCAGTCTGGGGCTGGCAAGCCTGGGAGCAGAACACACCGTGGGGGCTCCTAGGGAGAACTGGAGTAGAGCCAGCACAGAGCTGGTGAACAGATGAAGCCACAGAACCCAATGGTGGAGACACGGACCAGAATAGGAAATGGGAGCCAAAAGTGGTACCCAACATTTCCTTTACCGGTTATGGTGCTATAGCAGTTTCTGTCAGGGAATACCTACGTGCCCACAAGGCACAGTGAAAGATTTTTTTTTCTTTTTGAGGAATTTCTCAATCTACCCTGACACCCACGTAGGATATAATCTGTAACCAAACTACATGACTCAAAAATATCATTCATGCAGGAAGCAGCTTAAAAATTATGTGGGAGTCCTTTTGGTGTAAATTACTTTCCATAATGTCATGATTCCTTATTTCTTATGTAAATAATTTTCAGCAATAATAGTAAAAGGACACCATATTTGCATGGAATGTTTGTAATTTGAGGGGGGCTAAAGTGAGTGATATCCTTCAATATAAGGGACACTTGAGAGGCATGCTTTTGAAAAGCCTCTTTAGTTAAAGCTACAGCTCTTATTTTCTCAGTCAAATTTCTCATTCTCCTATTACTGCTCTATATTAATTATTTTCACATTATGATTTTGAATAGAGTGCTCTACTTCTAGTAATTGTGGAGTCAAGCAGCATGATTAAAATCTCACATGAGTCTGAAACTGATGTAACAGTACTGGCATCAGGGGAGTTACTCCTGTTTTACATTGGGGTGAGAACAGGATAATCCCCAATGCTGTACTGCAAGCCTAATACCCCAAAAATGTGTTCATGCAAGTTGTCCCAATGAACTAAACTAAAAACTACTTGCATTAATAAAGATTTGTAAGATTGAACTTTATGGATGTGCTTGAAAGAAAGAAGGGGGGGTATGAAATGTTGCTAGTATATTTTGCATTTTTGTTTTGTGTAGCCAGTTTGAGTCTCCTCCATGACCAGTTTTGCTTTTTGTGAGATAGCTGTTTTTGCTGTGAAATGTGAAATCTTAAAAAGCTTCATTGTTTTTATGAACAAAAGAGGTATCATTGAAATGAATTCTAGTATGTTATAACATATTAGAATCATTTTTGAATGGAAATGAAGCACTCATAATTTGTCACGTTTTTCATTAAAAGGAAATGTGGAACTCTCATGCCATTGAGAATATTTGGCACAGCATTACTCTGAACCTTTGGAGGGTTCACTCATCTCTAGGTGAAGTGTCATTTGTGGAAGTAATGTATTGTGGGCCTGATCCAAAGCCCACTGAAATCAGTGGATATCATTCCATTGACTTGACTAAGTACTGAACTGGCATCCATAGCCC
This sequence comes from Terrapene triunguis, assembly GCF_002925995.2. Lineage (NCBI taxonomy): Eukaryota > Metazoa > Chordata > Testudines > Emydidae > Terrapene > Terrapene triunguis. The sequence continues at coordinate 29,844,133 of NW_020664561.1, read as the reverse complement.
TGACTTAGCAATGTATCTATATTTAGTAAAGTACTTAAGCACATGCTCAATTGCTTTGCTGAATTGGGGTATACATGTAGCATTGCTTTTGGCAGTGGCAATATTTTTGCAAATGTTACGGTACTATCAAAACAGATACCTAGCAAGTGGCCAAATAATAGAAAGTTTATGCCAAGTGTGATACTGTATGATTGAAATATGACCATATATGACCTTGATACCTTGTTGTTATACAGTTGCAACAAATCTTGTACAAAGTATGTCATGTAAGGTGTCATTGGAAAAGTTATGATTTGCTAAATGAGATTATCCTGTTTAAATCCATGTATCATCACTGCATCTGAAGTTATGAATATTGGCTATATGTGGATGATTTAGTTGGGGATTGGTCCTGCTTTGAGCAGGGGGTTGGACTAGATGACCTCCTGACATCCCTTCCAACCCTGATATTCTGATTCTATGATTCTGTTATTTGTTTCTCAAATGTGTTTGTTCCTGGGGTAACACCCACAAGGAGGTTAAAACCAATCTAGCCAGCCAATTGTGAATGGACTATTCAAGCTTGATGGCACATTAAGGATACTTCACTCTAACAATGGGCCATAAAAGAAACTCATTCCACCCAGATAGCTCTTCCTGTGGAGGGACACTTCGGGCTCCAAGGAGCCAATGGCTATTCCCCTGTGAGTCATGTAAGGACATGTGACATGCTCAAATGACCCTGGACTCCATCTTGTGCCAGTAACTTTCCACAAACTGAGCTGTGAGCTGTGTTTGAGCCAGTACATTTCCAAGCCTTTGAGATGTCTCTATTTTGCCTCTTTTCTGCCCTGTTTGTCTGGACTGTGGATTTACAGCCAAAAGGAGCATATTGAACTATGGACTGAGGACCTTCCAATCTTTTGGAAGTTACCAGAGAGACTTTGCAAGCCAGCAGTCTATACCATCACTTCTACAAACCTGACATAAGAACTTTGCAGTTGTTATGTATATGATCTATTAACCATTTTTAACTCTCATCTCTTCTTTTATTAATAAACCTTTATATTTTAGTTGCTAAAGGATTGGCAAGAGTGTGATTATTGGGTAAGATCAAAGTTATATATTAACCTGGCTAAGTGGCTGATCTCTTGAGATTAGAATGGCCCTATATGGGATGAAATTGGTTTTCCGTAACCACTCATGTCTGGGTGGTGAGATAAAGGCTGGAATGCCTGAGACTGACTTCTTGTTAACCTATGTGGCGAGACAGAAGTTTGCTTTTGTTACTAGCTTGGTATAATCTAATGATAGAATAACCACCAGTTTGGGGTGAATCAACCCTTTTTGTCAGCAATTTGTCCTGAACATGGTATTCTGAGCTTTGACCCACTAAGGCACAGTGACACCAAGTTACCGGGTCCTTCCATATTTGGGTAGACTTACATTTTTATGAGGCTACACCTATGACCAAAGACATGAAATCTTCTTCTAGCTTTATTGGAACATATGGAGTGAAATCCTGTTCCCATAGAAGTCAATGGTTGTATTCCCACTAACATCACTGGGGCCAGGATTTCACCCATGGTCACTATTCATTATATTTCACACAAACTTTCTTTAATTTATAGCCTGTATGTTTTCACTCGAAATAGATTTAATTCTTATTACTTTAGAGAGTTAGATTCCTAATATAATGTCATAAGATCATATTTTTAAAAAAATATTTTCAGTCGATTATTGATCTAAGTGTTTCAGTATGTATGAAACATACAATTTTATGCTATAAAAACAAGTTAATCTTATTTCTTAGAGTACATATTTTTATTAAGCAGTAATGTGAGGCTAGGGGCTAAATAAATTCCTTTAACAAGCTCTTCCATGTTCTGTCTCTTGAAGCCAACAAAACATAGGTATGAACTGCACACTTATGTAATTTTGAAAGACTTTTAGATGGAATCTTTGAAAAAATAAAATCTCTGATTCTCTCTCTGTCCTCTGTATTTCTCTTGGATCTAGGTCTAGCCAGAAGAGAGATTTTTACATAATGGAATTCAGTGGAATTAAAGAGTCTCTTATGTAATATATTTCAGGTATCAAGTGTCAGCAATAGACTTTCCATGAATTATGACTAAGTCTAGAAAAGATTTGTTTCATTTAGGTTTAAAAAAAAGCTATCAAAGGCTAGGCAGATGAGATGAATGATGTAATTCAAACTCATTATCACATGTAATTCTTAGTTCTTTCAATGTGCTTGAAGAATCTTAAAAATGTGCTACTGAATAAACATAACTGATGAAGCAATATACTATTCTATAGACATGAAAAGTCTCAAGATAAAGGAAAATGAGGAAGTTGGGTTCATGAAAGATGAAAATTAACGAATAACAAAGCATTTAAATAAATAAATAAACTGTTTAATATTGAATTGATAATATAGTCCCCAATTCTGCCTGGTACTTACCAATAGCACTACTCATTTGCTTAAAGTTATCCATGTGCTTAAGTATCTGGCAGAATCAGGGTCATACTGCTGAATGGCAAAAGATGATACTCTTATTATTTTTAATATTATTAATATTGTAGGAACCCTAAGCAAATCATACCCTCGTCATGCGAGGTGCGGTGTAAACAGAGTAAAATTACAGTCCCAGTCCTAATAAGTATATTATTAAAAAACTTGAAGGGATAACACTGTTCAGTGCTTAGGCTGAAATATTTGAACAACGAAAACTATAAAGCAATGGGAAGAAGAAATCCTTCATTATCAGCATCTTGCTTCAAAATGGTACTGATGAGTATACTTGATTCAAGCTGTCACTATATGGAAAAGGAAATGATAAAAAGGGGCAAAAATAATTGTGCATGTTGAGTGTATGTTGCTTGAATGTAAATACCTTCAAGAGCTGAAACTATACATGTGTCGTTTCAGGGTATAATTGCTTAACATTATGCTTCCTTTACCATAAATGGTACTTTGCTCTGTTGCATTCCAGTCCACCATGGTAACACTTAACTTTTTCCATAAGTAGCTTAAAAATACAGCTACCAAATGTGCACACATTGGTAAAATGTATTTTACATTTAAGCAGAATCCTCTGAGCTGCAAAGAACAGAAAGCTGATTTTAAAAGTCTGTTTCCACTCAAGGATTCCAACCTTTCATTTAGCAAAGCCTTCTGGGAATACTTTTTCCTGGTCTGCATTCCAGTAGCTTTTTTATTTCCTGTAGCTGTGGCAAAAGCAGTAATAGCAAGTCTAAAGAATGGAACAGGTTACCTTATAATATATGTACCATATGGCTCCGTAGCCTTCTTTCCTCATGTGTTTGGAAATGATTGTAGAGGATAATAGTGACTATGTTCACTAATTGCTGTCCCATGTGCAAGATCCATATCGATGAACTGGGTTAAGTGATGAAGAATTTACACTTTAAAAAAAATCTTTTAGATCTTTATATGGTCAAAGCTGATTAATTGCAAATATTTAGAAAACTTTGGCTTCCACTGCACTGTCTTTTGGATCAGCATCAACTCCATACAGTAGGTATCTGCTTTGCATTATGTATTGCTTGGGTTTGGTTTTTTTCAAATCTGCTTTGCTAAAAAAAATGACACATTTTGCTCTCACCAACTTTTCCACAGTGCATGGAGATACAGCGCCTGATTATCCAAGCAGGATGAGAAATAAACTGAGAGGAGAAGCTATTCGTTTATAGAAGCAGAGGCAAATTGCCCTTGTCAAGGCAGCAGCAGCAGAGCTGCAACCTACCATTGTGGAACCATCCTTTATGAAATATTATGGAACACAATGTTTATTAGCTGAATTTGCATTTGTGTTATTGAGAGGAAGAAATAGTTTACATGTTAATCAAAATTGTACATCTTGAAAATATTGTCTCCCATTAACTTGGAAGCATAGACAAATATTGTTCTGTTCCTGGATCCAATGTATATTATTTGTAAGCATGATTACAATGTCTTATTAAATGGGAATTTCTCCTACACCCTACTAGAAGATAATTAAAATATTTAAATTATCAGAGGATTTATTGTTACTATGTCAAGGAATCCCTGAATAGTCATATATTTGCTTCTTTATGAAAATAACTTTACAGAATATCCTGCAAAGTAATAACAAATTATTTCCAATGCTGAGTACGTAATGAGAATAAGTATCCCTCTTAAAATGGAAGTGATTTTTATTCATTGTTCCCTTAAAGGAATTTTCTTTTCCCCCTGCTGCAAGTTACACTGGGGTGTTACTGTTTGCAGTATGCATGGTATTATTCTGAGTTTCTTGCTTTTTATAGATAGTTCATCTGAGACAGTAGCTGTGGAAAGATGGCTTTAACCTGTTTAGAGTCCTATACAGCTAGACTGTAGAAGAAACGTTTGCACACAATTGTTAAACCCAGCACAAAAACAGGACCAATGATAGGGACAAAGTTGAGAAGAGTTTTTCCCATAGACTGTGTAAAGCTGAATGGGAGACTAAGGGGTGGATCAAAAATGAAATTGTGTAGCTAAGAAGGGGAATGTGTGGAATAGTCTTGTATTTATTTTAAAAGTCAGCAGTGATGAAAAGAGGAAAAAGTCGGTTTGAGGTAGCAGGTGCGATAGGGCAGAAGGTTTGTCTGAGTCCTGGGTGAAGAACTTTTTTGTTTTTAATTTAAAGCTAGAACATGGATAATGAGGCTTAGGGGTGGAATCATGAAACAAAATGAACTGTTGCATTTACAACACATCTGTAATCTAGACATGCTGCCAAAGAAACCCACAACCGCTGATGTGCAAAAGAACAAGTCAGCCTTTTAGGGCTAGCACAATGTTCATTAGTTGAAGAACGAGAAATTGTGTATCCGGAAAGTGGTGGGAGGAAGTGTAATGATTCCATGGCTGCATAAACTCCACAGTTAACAGCTGTACACCACACCATAGCTCTATGTGAAGGCTGACTGTGAAATCCATGCTAATAGCCTCTGCTTCAAATATACAGGCTCTTACCACTTGACCTAAAGGAGAATCTCCATGCTCTGTCACTTCTGTCCTTATTAGAGGTTGGCCACTAGGTGGTGACATAATCACAAGGCTGATACTTCATCCAGTAGAGGGCAGGGATACACTTACATAATTATTGTTATTCACATAGTGTCACCAAATGGCCTAGACCCTTTACATACAAATAATATGATAGGTGCTGCCCCAACAAATGTATAGGCAGTACTAAATAGGCAATACAGACAAAAGGGGATTGTATGAAGAGATTTAAATAAAACAGTATATACTGTTTAATGGTGAATTTTTTAACCCTAATTCTGTCTTTTTTTATGAGTATTTTTATTAATGTTCATAAAGAAACAAATAAAATATACACAAAGGTAAATGACTTATGGCATGTATGTTTTACTAAATACCACACATTTCACAGGATAGCCAATAAAATTATCCAATTATACAACATTACAATTTGTCAAAACTGCAAGCCCAGACAACACAAAATCAGTCACTATTATATAGATCATAACATGTTAGAGTGGGGGTAATAATAATAATAAAAATACATACACAAATAGGCAAAAAGGGAAAGGGGGAAAAGCAGAGAGGTTAGGTGGAATGGAATTATGGCATTATTTGAGCTATTTCAGCATTCTTTATCCAAATGTTTCAAAAAACGGGTCCAAATTTCTTCAAATTCATATAATTGCTCTCTCTGTCAATAAGTTATTCTTTCTTTCTCTGCTAACTCACATAAGTCCAATTACCACTGCTCTATTCTGGGCACCAGCCTACTCCTCCATTTTTTGTGCTTGCTACTCATTGCAGCCCTCAAGCTCATAAGTCTTTTTGGTTGTTAAGCCCAGCCCATATCTAGGATATGATTTTCAGCTGGTTTGTTTGCTATTTTCACTCTTGTGTCCACATCTTTCCACAGCTGCCTAACTGTTGACAGCCTCATAGCATTTGCATCAGGGTTTCTCTTTCTTTATTATATCACCAACAAACTTTGGAAGACAAGGCAGCCATCTTGTACAACATCTGTGGTATCCAATATATTTTGAATAGAATCTTTTGCTGTATAAGCCATAGCCTGAGATCCACAAAAATCTTTTTAACATTCCATAATATGCTCTGCCATTGAGGTTCTTTTAAGGGCTGTGATAACTCAGTTTCTCATGTTTTCATAGAACTCCAAATCAATGGCGTTCCTCTTCATTAGTAAAGCATACCTAGTGAGCATGGGCCTGGGAAGTTTCTGAAGCATTTCCAAGTTCGCCTGTAGTTCTGGGCATCTGAACCAAACTGATACATTAGCAAGTGTTTTAGTGGAAAGTACTGCCACTTGGGTGAGAGTAGCAGATTATGGCATTGCTTTAATGTTAGAAAAGAGACAAAGCCCTGATCCTTGACTAATTGGGAAATACATATGATGCCATTGCATCCAGGTCTTCCAAATTATATTTTCTTCTGCAGTTTGCATGTCTGTGTTACCCCACATAGATGCTTTTGCATGATGGCGAGGATGAAATTGGTACCTTGTGGCTAGGATAGCCCAGACCCTTCATGCAACCACCACTGTAGGCATCTTTTTTTTCTCCATCAGATAAAAAGAGGAACTGAGCAGACCCAATTTCAATTTCCACCTATGTAGTATATGGGTGTAAGAATGCTGGAACCAATCTGACATCTGTGACATGATAAAGCCATAACAGTGATATTGTAAGTCTTGGAGCTCGGCCCTACCTTGGCTTTAGGGAGCTCGAGTTTTTAAAGTAATAGTCATGGATCTTGACCAGGGCCCCATGGAAAGGCTCTAATAATGTTATTAAGTTTTTTCTAAAATAAGATGAGGTGGGAGATATATACACGTAGGCATAGAATACAGAGGATCCTAAGCAGAATATACATTTTTATTTCTCCCACCTCAGGCTCTGGGAGAAAGGATGCCACTTATTTTCCTCACTAGTTATTTGTAAGAGTACAGAGTCTAAATTTATCTTCACTAGTTTGTTAATATTTCTTGCTACTTTTATACCTGGGTACTTGATTGCATCATTTTGCCTAAAGACATTTCATTGAGAAAAAAAGCCCCACAGTATAACCAGGAGATATCCAATAGTTCTAATTTTTCCCAATTTATTTTGTAGCCAAGTATTGCTCTACATTTTTTGAATGATTGATAGGAGGGCTGGACGAGTGGCTTCTGGTTTGGATATAAACTAAAGCAGGGCTTTGGAGCGGAGCCCAGAGCTGGAGCGCGGAGCAGCTCCGGAGCAGTGGAGCTGTAGGTTTTTGCCTGGAGCTGGAGCGGAGCCGGAGCACAGCTCCGAAGCCCTGTAACTAAAGGGCATCATCTGAATATACCATCCATTTATTCTGCATTGAACCATGTTGTATGCCTTGGATATTTGAATGAGACCATATAGTTATTGCCAGGGGCTCAAGAGCCAAATCAAAAAGTAATGGAGACAGCAGACACCCTTGCCTGATATCCCAGAAGAAGCTGAAGTTATCTGAGGTCACATTGTTGGTTGTGATGTGAGAGGTTGGGTGAAACTATCACAGTTTTAACTATGCATGTCAGGGGCCAGAGGAGCAAGGAGAAGCAGCTGGCCTGTTCCCTAACTAAATGTGCAGCTAAGCCTGGCCCCCACAATAGATCAGTGGCTGTTCAATGCTGACCACGTTTGTAGCTGACCTTACCCTGTTCCTGGCTCCAGCCTTGTTTCTCAACCTGCTTCTGTTTGCTCCTGACTCTATTCCCCTCTGGCTTTGATTCTTGGCTCTGCCTCTGGCTTACAAGTCTGGTTTGCCCTCCAACTCTGGCATTTGCCTTTGTTCCCTCCAGTACTGACCCTTGGCTTATTCCTGGACTCTGTCCCCTGGACCCAGGTCTAACTGGCAAGCTGAAATCTCATTTCAACCACTAGGACTGACTACCCATAGCCTGGTCAGCTACAATGGGTCCAAATCCTGTTGTTAGTTGTGGGTTGTTTTATTAACATGCTCCTGATTGGGACAGAATGGCCTCTTTCTTTAAGAGCCTCCCTCTCTCACCCCTTCTGTTTTTTTCCTTTTATGTTTGGGGTTTTCTTGTGGGGTGGAAGTGCATGTGTGTGTAAGGGAGAGAGTGAACAGAGCATGAACAGTAATATATTCTTCCTTTTTTTGTTTTTCCACTTCAGTATTCTCTTTTTCTATCCTAGAAAAAGGACAAATAGGCAAACGCATAAACCCGAGTAAAAGCTACTGCTGTTCATTGCCAGGCTACTAATGGCTGGAAAGGCCAGTTTAGGCAAGTCTTTCTGGATGCACAGGTGAAGCAGGTTAGCAAATGAGGGCACATGAGCCGCAAGAAACAGTATAAAAAACCAAAGATCCCAAGAAAAGGGGGCTGGTCAGAGAAGGTCTAGTTTTGAGATAGCTTGGTCATAGTGTTGTGGGTTAAAATCCTTATGTTGTGTGGGTTTTTTGTGTTTGTTTGTTTGGGTTTCTTTTGTTCTTACCCTAAGATAGTGGAGGGTTAATTACATTCAGCTTCTTTTAACTTCTTTGGACTGGAACACCTGCTTTCTTTATAAAGCTGACTCAGTTTTTTGGTCTATATAGGACACTAGCTCTAGATTGTAGCACACCAGTCATGTTCAGTATAACATGGATAACAATGCTACAGGCACTGTTTCAGTTTTGAGAAAATGCATTAGTGGCACATGATGCAATTGAATTTCAGCTTAAGGAAACATTATCCTGTCAAGTATTGAACTAATCATTGGTATAAACTATGGTAGATGGATAACTAACAAACTTCACACACTACAGCCATCTAGTAAGCTCAATATAGGTAGGTGTTCAACCATCAGTGTGCACAGTGGCACTGTAATCTACAGTAGATGTTATCACATGGGGTTGAGTGGTAGTGTCTGCAGGTAGGAAATTGTTTGACTATTAAGCCCACTGCAATCTAGCCTGGACCTGTGCACGAGCTCAATGTCTGTTAGTCCCCAGAGTTGATATCCTGGGCGTATAGATATCCTCCTGGGGATTCATCCATTCCAACGACCCCATATCATGAGAAATCACAACACTAACAAGTACACTGTGTTCTATAATATCCATATGGATTCCAAAGGGACAGGAGATTAACCAGGTTGGAAAGCCCTGGTGATTCAGGCCAGGGTTCTATGCAATGAAGCAAGGGTAAACCAACATGATGATGACATTAGCCCAGCTGGGAGCATGTAAGGGGAAGTGAAAGTAAGAGTGAGGGGATGGGAATGGCTGAGCCTCTTGACAGGAGGGGCTCTGCTCTTCGCTGAGGAAATGTTTCTAATTTCAGTGTAAGCCTGTTTTCTTGGGTTTAAAAACTACTTGCTTTTAAATTCTCTTGATTTAAAAGCTTTACTTTATCTCTACCCTGAAGATGGCTGGAATCCAAAGACTGTTTGTTTTACTTTCCCTCTTCAGAAGAAAAGTGGGGTTCAAAGATAATGATTTTTTTTGCTACCTGTAAAGGCTTTCTCTTTCTTCTGGTTCAGAAGAGGAAAAGGACTTTGTTTTCAACCTGTTTTTAAGCTTTACTGTTGTGCCCAAACAGGGAAAGAAGCAGAAACTTCATCCTACTGAAGGATAGAAAGTAGGACTGTCAATTAATCACAGTTAACTCATGCGATTAACTCAAAAAAATTAATCGCAGTTTTAATCACACTGTTAAACAATAGAATACCAATTGAAATTTATTAAATATTTTGGATGTTTTTCTACATTTTCAAATATATTGATTTCAATTACAACACTGAATACAAAGCGTACATTGCTCACTTTATATTATTTTTGATTACAAGTCTTTGCACTGTAAAAATGATAAAGAGAAGAAATAGTATTTTTCAATTCATCTCATACAAGTACTGTAGTGCAATCTCTTTATCGTGAAAGTGCAACTTACAAATGTAGATTTTGTTGTTGTTGTTGTTACATAACTGCACTCAACAAAACATTGTAAAACTTTAGAGCCTACGAGTCCATTCAGTCCTACTTCTTGTTTAGCCAGTTCTCAGACAAACAAGTTTGTTTACATTTACGGGAGATAATATTGCCCACTTCTTAGTCACAATGTCACCATAAAGTGAGAACAGGTGTTCTCATGGGACTTCTGTAGCCGGAATTGCAAGGTATTTAAGTGCCAGCAGGACCGGCTCCAGCGTTTTTTGCCGCCCCAAGTGGCAAAAAGAAAAAAAAAAGAAGCCGCGATCGACTTCATTCTTCGGCGGCAGGTCCTTCCCTCTGAGAGGGACTGAGGGACCCGCCGCCGAATTGCCGCCGAAGAGCCGGACGTGCCACCCCTCTCCATTGGCCGCCCCAAGCACCTGCTTGCTGCACTGGTGCCGGGAGCCGGCCCTGGGTGCCAGATATGCTAAACATTTGTATGTCCCTTCATGGTTTGGTCACCATTCTAGAAGACATGCTTCTATGCTGATGATGCTCGTTAAAAAAAAATGCATCAATTAAAGTTTGTGAATGAACTCCTGGGGGGAGAATTGTATGTCTCCGGCTCTGTTTTACTCACATTCTGCCATATATTTCATGTTATAGTAGTCTCAGATGATGACTCAGCACATGTTGTTCATTTTAAGAACACTTTTGCTCTAGATTTGACAAAACACAAAGAAGGTACCAATGTGAGATTTCTAAAGACAGCTACAGTACTCAACCTCAGGTTTAAGAATCTGAAGTGCCTTACAAAATCTGAGAGGGATGAGGTGTGGAGCATGCTTTCAGAAGTCTTAAATGAGCAACACTCTGATGCAGAAACTACAGAACCTGAACCACCAAAAGAGAAAATAAACCTTCTGTTGGCAGCATCTGACTCAGATGATGAAAATGAACATGCGTCAGTCCGCACTGCTTTGGATTGTTATTGAGCAGAACCTGTCATCAGCATGGATGCATGTCCTGTGGAATGGTATTTGAAGCATGAAGGGACATATGAACCTTTAGCACATCTGGCATGTAAATATCTTGTGACACTGGCTACAATAGTGCCATGCAAACACCTGTTCTTACTTTCAGGTGACATTTCGAACAAGAAGCTGGCAGCATTATCTCCTGCAAATGTAAACAAACTTGTTTGTCTGAGCGATTGGCTGAACAAGAAGTATGAGTGGACTTGTTGGCTCTAAAGATTTACATTGTTTTATTTTTTTGTACATAATTCTACGCTTGTAAGTTCAACTTTCATGATAAAGAGATTGCGATACGGTACTTGTATTAGGTGAATTCAAAAAAACTATTTCTTTTGATTTTTACAATGCAAATATTTGTAATAAAAAATAAAAATGAAGTGAGCACTGTACACTTTGTATTCTGTGTTGTAATTTAAATCAATATATTTGAAAATGTAGAAAAAATATTTAAATAAATGGTATTCTATTATTGTTAAACAGTGCAATTAATCACAATTAATTTGTTTTAATCACTTGTCAGCACAAGTAGGAAGTAGTATTTGGAGATAGGAAAGTTTGGGGTGTAAACCCACACTGCTGGTTCAAATTCATGGGTTTGAAAAAAACTCTAAAATACACAGTGGATTGGAGTTCTCATTTCCCATCCCTTAGCCATAATGGGAGGACTGACACTTCTAAGATGCCTGTGAGGAAGCACAAGATGGCAACAGTTGTTGTTCACATTGTTTATGCTCAGTAATATATAGAATATGGTTTAATATTCTTTCACAACACTTACATATACAATCAATAATTGCCCTTTTTGATACTGAGGCCGATGGGTGAATGGAGCCAGAGGTTATCACTGCCTGCGTAAGTATAACACAATGCCATCTTGTACCAAGATCTGCAAGTTGCCTTTCTGCTGCTCCAATGCAAAACAGGGACTTGAGCTTCCCTAAAAGTGCAGCTAAGGATTAATTTGACATAAGTAAATTGCCCTGTGGTGTAAAGTTTTTTTTAATGATGCCGGTTACTCGTTTCCTCCTCACACAACCTATTTACAGGGCATTCAGTGCTAGGAATGGCCCTGGAAAGGGGATGTGAGGGAATGGGGGCAGAACACATTGCACTCTGGTGATCCTGGGCTAGTGAAAGAGTCCTTGGGGGACTGTCGCAGACAAGGGAAGTTTGAGTAGTCCTGAGCCACGGTCGCCTCTCCTCCCCACTCCGCTACACAAAGTGTGAGCATAGCTGAGGATCAAGCTCAATTTGTGGACCATTCATGTAATTACATCAGTTTTGGAATAGTTTGCTATAGGGAATCCCACTGTTCAATAAGTTAGCATGGCAAAATTCAATGTTTATAATTTTGATAGATAATATTTGTTTTTAATTTTTTTATCTATTTAAATTTTCACATTTGGGGGCAATCAACAGCAGGAAAGATAATTATTTAATGACAGTAGACATTAAGATTCACTAAGTTAAAGCTTTATAAGTATTAAAATGCAAATTGTCAACCTCACTTTTCAGAATATAAAAAGTAAATCTCCTTAGAGTTTAAGTTCTCAGGCTGCATTTTTCTTTCTTTGCCTATCTGTAAATTTCAGTTGTTATAGATGGAAATATTTTCATTGGTTTGTGTGTACAGTGAAATCAACATTTACTGATAAAAATCTAATCCTTCCAAGCCTATCAACAAAGGACTAGTTTGGCAATTGCTTAAATGCTTGGTAACTCTTCTTTAATACATTTCTATCTCCAATTGCCAAGGTATGTCTGAGATGTATCCTTTGTATCATTGTGTGGTAGGAGGGAGCACATTCATAACCCAAGTATGTATTCCTTGTATCAATTCACATGCAAAAACACTGACTGAAGTTGCATGTGTTAATTGGCAATGACAGTAAGGTCACTTCAGTTGAAGATTCTATGTGTACTTGTGCATAGAAGGCTATACCTCTTCCAGTAGGCCACTTGTTGAGCATCTCAGCTGTGGGCACATACTGTAAACTTGTGTTTTGACATTATTTTCACACAGCTGAGTGGAAAGCCGTGGCTTGTGAACACCCATTTTTCAAGGGCATTGTGAGTACATGGATTCAAAGATTTTACCTGACAATCTCCATACACTGCTCTCCTGGTCTCTCACACCCTCTTTCTGTTTTTGTGGTTTATAAAGTCATTATTCTTTTGAAAGTCAGAACAATTTAAATGGATGCTGCAGTTTGAAAAAGCAACTCATTGGAATTACTCTGCATTGGAACTGCATGACCAGACTATCTGTTTTAAGTTATGTGGCAATGAAGGTCTAAGAAAAATGTTTGGCTTTAAATGCCTTTTTAATTCCTTCCAAAGACACCTATTGAAATGAAACATCTTGTTTTCAGTTTTGCACCACTCTGTCCCACTCCTGAGTGACGCAAAGGGAGGAGAGACAGGTCACGTTCCCCTTTCCTGGGGATTCTCATAGCATAGGGGATTCTTCAGTGGTGTAGATGTAGAATAACCAGCTCCTATGTGTTCTATCCAATGTCCCCAGAATAAAGGGTGTATTGGAGGCATGTTATGGCAGGAAGGAAGAGTAGATGGATCAAGCTGACCGCCAGTCTCATGGGTACCATTGCCAGCTGGTCCAGGTTCGAGCAGTTTGTAGATTGCTCTAGTCTGTCCCAGGACAAGGAATAGGACAGAAAATCAGGTAGTCTAGTCAGCTTTCTGCTTCACTGACACACTAACCCTCAGTGTTTTTGTATTATAAGTACCCTTAAGGCATGGCTGCTGGTGTTGCTGTTATAACACAGCATGTTTTAATAGTGTTAATTTAATATTGAGAGAGGCCATGATAGGTCTAGGTGCTCAGCACCTCTCCCTCCCACTGAACTCATGTGAGACAGCTCAGCTGAGATTAGTCCTGAGTTGTCAATTTTCATCTGGAATTCAGTCCCAAATTCTTCAACTAAATATCTCTGGCTTCATAGGATTCAAGTAATATAACCGCACTGCAATTATGTAGCAGTTATGTGTAACTAAAAATGACAACTCACGATATTTCTTGAGTGAACTCATTGGTCAGACTTCAGTAGTCAGAAGGTTTTTTGTAGCTTTGAAAAGAATTCAAGAGAATTCTCTTCTAAACACTCTTCAAATGCAATTTAATATATAAATACCAGACAGACAGCATGTCATACTTCCTCATGGTTCAGAAGCAGAAGGAATTATAGCCTAGAATTCATTTACAGACATCTGTAAAACACCTTGCTATGGAATGACAATGGAGGTGATCCATAACTTGAGGTGGGTGCTTGTTCTTCGGGAAGGACCTTGTTATGAAATACAGATATGGTGACACACAACATTGCTTGTTGGTAAGTATGCTCCAGGCAGTCTAAAAACATTATAGTACTGTGCCCCAGACATGGGGTTTCTGTTACTGGTCAACACAGCGTGATTTATGAAGATCTCTTGTGATTAGGCACCACTCAGTAAATAGAATAGCAAGTGAGGGGGGGGAAACTGAGTTAACTTTCCTCTTTGACTGCAATCAACAAACCACATATGTGTTTATTTCCAGTAACTATTTAGTTACAAAGGTGTCAGCTTTCAGCACATTTCTTCATTGGGTCTGGCTGTTTAACTGGTGGTCATTTAGACCACCCATTAAAACTACAGTCAATTATTTTCTGGAGGAAATGTCATTTTTATTCAGTGAATTAAAAGACTTATGTAAGTGAAAACATGTGTATCTATTTATTGTATGTATGAATGACAAAATTATTCTCTAACACAGTACACAGTAAACATTTTAATCTGTTTTTAAACAATGTTGCAGCACAGCATCTACTCATCCAGGGATGGGCGGTTCAGCGTTCCTGGCCAATGGGAGCTGCGGGAAGCAGTGCGGGTCGCAGGTTGCCCACCACTGTTAATTCATCAGTGACTTTAAAAACAAAACAATGTAATTCCTGTGAATTATAGCTGCCAGTGTCAATTTCAGGAATATCTCAATTAATTCTGTATCTCACTTCAGTAGACTCTGCTTAGGATCCTATCCCACAATGATCCCACTTCTATGCTTGTGGGACAGTATTGGGGCCTTAATCAGCACCCTCAAAATATTGGGACAATCTCCAGTTAGCAGATTCAGCACAGTGTGTTTCTCTGACTATAACAGATACTTGGCACATATAGCTTATTTAAATAACATTTCTGGTGTAGTCTGGAAGACTTGTTTATTTTGGTTAATTATGTATGTCAGAGTGACTAGTAATTCTGATCTTACCTACACAATGCTGGAACCTTAAAATTTCACATGTTCAGTGGGGTTTTTCCTTCCCTAGTGGGTGAATTCCATTTCATAATAAATAATTGTAAAGGGGAAGTGGTCCTCTAGCAAGACATGTTAAATATTAAGGACCCAGGGCTATACTACTTTTATCACCTCAGTGTTGTCTCTTCCTCAAAGCAAGATAGAAATACCTTACATCTGTTGCTGTGCACGCTGCTACAGTCCACCTTCTTCCTCAATAATAATCAGTTAAGTACTTGAGGTGGTCAAGAGATTCTATTACTTGTTAGTCCCAGCCAGCAGCCAAATGCCAGAATTTAAACAAACTAAAAACCCAGCACTAAAACTAAAAACAAACTGTATTAGCTGTCCCCAAAAGATATCCCTTACTCAGGGTTATGGTATTGATCTCTCAGAGGCATTTTACCTTCCAGAACATGTACTACCTCTCAGAAGGGTACAGTATGCTCCCTCTGTGTCTGGTCAGTGCTGCATTTGATGGAGGGGAGGGTCTCTAGCCTTGCCTACTTGGGATGGGGGGGGTTTGCCCCTGAGAGCACTGAATGGAGCAGTCCTTGTGTTCTAGATTCCTTAAGGATTGTAAATGCCTGGGTCCAGTGTGGAGTGAAGGCTTCTTGCACCTTTCCTTTCTTCCCAGCCTCCTTTGGTCACCCATGCAATAGAGAGCTGTAAGTATAGGTCCATAATCAATTCAGTTCCACAGTCCTGTCATAGAGAAAACATCCATTATCTTTAAGACCGCCAGACTGTTCCCATTGTCATTTTGCTGGGCAATGCTCCCACATCTGAATAACTCTAACTTCTAGAAGGGGGCAAGGGAGGAAATGTGATGTAGATGCTTATTAATCATAAAGGTTGATTGTCCTATGTTGCAGGAAAAAAGCACACACAAATAAACTTTTTGTAATTTAGTTGTGCCCTGTTGTCCTTGGTTTGGGAAATAGTCTCTCTATATATCTGCTGTCCTTCAATACAGAGCCAGTAAACTTCTCAAGCAGATACTGACGTGAGTGTATGGTACATAGGAGGAAAAATGAAGTGTGTGTGTTGGGGGGTATATACAATAGGAAATCAATTTCTTTGGCAAGCTTAAAAGCAAAACAATGTACCCTAAAAATAAAAAAGAAAGAAACTAAAGGTAAACTGGTTAGAATTGCATGTGCTGGTATGTTTCTATGTTACTTATCAAGCACCCTAGGTAGGCATAGACTACCAATGAATGCTTAGAAGGATAAAATAGAATAAAATACAGCAAAAGCTTATACATGGCGTCCAGAAAATACAGATCTAAAAACGTAGGGTAATGCACTGCAGTGTATCATGAAGTCACTTTGAATTTATAAACATAATGTAATCCCACATACTAAGAGCCTTAAAGGCATTAAAGCAGTCATATGTTTTAAATATTTTGTTAATATTTTGTAAAATTAGAAACTGCTTATTTAACATGTAGGATAATTCTCTCCAGATTGTTCTGTAGTTTTCCTAACATTTTGGCCATACACATCCCTGTATATTCTTTCATGAAACTCAAAAGTTTTAAAAAGTACAAATTAAAAGTTTTCCAAATGTTCTTTCCAAACAAATTTGATACCTAACAAAAAAAAACATTACCAGAAACTGACATGATGTTTCCTTTGATTCGTAAGGGCTGATTTAAAGCCCATTTGAAGTCAATAGAGATTTTTCCATTGACTTCACTGGGCTTTGTACTAGATTCTCAGTGAACAAGCACTGCAGCCAAGTGGCAAAGGAAATGACATTTTTAGCAAAATCAACTACTGTATGACACTGTGGAAATGTAGATCCAGGGTTTTCTGGGTTTTATTCAGACCTTGTACACTTAATGATGGAATATTTCCCTCATAATATTGTTTGCTGAAATTCTTCTAACAATTTTCTTAGTATCTGGCTCCTGAAATAGCATCTAAAGTTAGTGCCTACAATCTGATGGATACTGTATGGTTAAAACATTTTATATATAAGGTTGATACAGACTTGTATCCACTTTTTTTTTTTTTTTTTTTTACAATCTCAAAATAACTATAATTCTTAGTCTTTGATGTAACCTATAGAAACTTTAAACCATAAGCAATGCAAACTTATACATAAGATTCAACTGCTGTCGTGCCTTGTGATATTTCCTATTTTAAGGTTCAGCATGAAAATTATTTGACTTTTTTCTAATTTAGAAAAATCAATTTTTCTGTCCTGATAATGCACGCTCCTCTTGTGAGCAAACTGTTCATTCTGATTCTGCTTCCAAAGCAGTAATATATACAAGCAGACTGTTTGGCTTTAACAGGTACAATAGCAGTTGAATCTGCTTATGATTTAATGTTTCTAGGGGTTACATCAAAGCCTATAAACTATTTTTTTTTAAAAAAGATCCAAATAAATTAGTGAATAAACCCATTTCCAAATTCAGACAAAGTTCCGGTCAGTTTCTTATCAAATCCTAAATAAACAATCAGTGATTCAGTGAGCACTGTGATAAATCCACCAATTGACCTGCCCCCACCCCTAATTCCAGCTGTTAAAAGGACCCAGCACATTCAATTATCTCAATCCAGACCAACAGGCTGCAGTAAAAGCCTTTGTGGATTTTGATGATGAAATCTCTTCTCACCAAATGGACAGAAAAATAAAAATGTTGATTCTGGCAACTGAGTGTATCTAATCTATGATCTTTCAGTCAATAGACTAGACAGGATCAAAAGTGGTCATGCTGGCCAATCAAAAACTGCTTTGATGTCCTCTACAGAGCTTCCTCTTTGGAGGTCTTCAGAAAGGAAACTGCTTTATGCTTTTTTTAACATTGTTTTTCAATAAAAACTATGCGTATTAGAATAAGCACTGAAATCCTGTAGTGTTTGGTCCACAACCAAACAAGTTGTAATCCTGAGGACTTTGTCTAACCTAAAAATTTCAGATGCAAATAAACACTGACAGCCCTGAGAATAGAAGAGATGAAAAAAGAAGACAATTTCACAGAATCCACCCTAAGATCAAAGGTGAAATTATCTATATAAAGAGAATAAAAAAAGATGCACGTCCACAATGAATTTGGGGTAGGAAAGTCAGAAGCATAGTAATGAGAAGTATTAGCAATATCCACAGCAAGATGTTAACAGAAGGAAAATTCAAACTTGAAGTCAAATCAATTCTAAGTTGGCTGGCAATCTCCTTTACAAAGATCTTATGGACAAAGGAAAGATGTCATAAGAGTTATAAAATCTGGATAGGTACTCAACAATGAAAATAATTAAAGGTAATTTCTTGTCAGCTGGATCAAGTAGCTAGCTAACAAAGTAGGAGGCAAGAGTGAGATGAAGTAGTGATGGCTTTGAGGGAGGTTGCTACAATGGGGTCTACTGCTGCCATCTACATAACCCACTCTGAGTATGTTGATGGTGATTCAAGAGAAGGGCCGGTTCCGTAAGTGGACTTCCCCAGCTGCTTTCAGTGAAGTTGCAGTGCTGGTGACCTCTCTCCAAAATCCTGATTTCCCAGCAGCCTGCCCTCAAATGTTTGGTATTCTTCAGTTTTTCGTGTTTTTTTAATGCTTTTCTTTCTCTACACTCTTTTAATAACTACAGCCTTTTGGTAAGATTTTTAACCCTTAAATTACTAATAACAAACTAGTTTTCAGGAGCAGCAAATGTGGGGAGTTTTGCAAGAGAATTCTCCGGGTGGAGGAGTGACTGTGACCCTTGGGGTGAGTTTGTTTGCTAGTGTATGTGTTGTGTGCTTGCTTGCCATGAGTTTGCTTGATTGAAGTTTATAGCGTGGTCTGTTTTCGGGCTGTCTGCTGAGCCAAGTGGCCAGCTAGGCTAGACTCAGAGTTTACTAACAAGGCTCTAGCCTGCTAATATTTGATTCCTAATCCATTTAGGATCTCTTGAGAAGGGGCAGGGCTAATTCAAGGAGAACTGGGGTTTAAAAAGCCAGCTCCAAAGCAACCAGCAGAGCTAGCAAATGGGAGTCTTATGAGGGAGTTCAGAGCAGGAGTGAGAGAGGCAGATATACCCAACAAATGTACTCTAAACTTAGGTCAATAGCCCCCACAAAACACAAGAAAAAAAACCCTGCAAAAGTAAAAATGTAATCAGAACTCCAGTTTATTATACTAAATGCTGCATGTATGATTAGCTGCCTTGTGGCGTTTGTGTGCATTTGGTGCAAGCAGCTCGTAGCCCTCAGACTGAGTACAGGCTCTTGAGACCAGAGTGGCTAAACTGGAGGAGCTCAGGGAGACAGAGATTCATAGAGGAGACTTTCAGGGACACAGTAGACTGCACCCCCACCCCCGTCTGACAGCCTCTCTTCTGTTGAGGAGGATGCAAGTCTCAGGGAGGAAGAACATCAAGCTGGAGCAGAGGGAAATGATCCCATAGTTGGGACCCTCCTTCCAAGTGATGTGATATGGAATTCTCTCTCACTGAGGATACCCATCTCGGGGAGGGGACCCCAGTTATTAGGAACAGTGTTAATGGGGAATTCAATTATTAGAAATATCGATAGTTGGGTTTGTGATGACTGGGAGAACTGCATGATTAATTGCCTGTTGGGTGAGACAGTGGCAGATCTTTTGAGACACACAATGCTGGGGAGGATCCAGTTGTTGTATGTGCAGGTACCAATGATACAGGGAAAGGAAGGAGGGAGGTCCTAGAGGCCAAATTTAGGCTGCTAGGTAAGAGATTAAAGTCCAGGACCTCCATGATTGCATTTTCTGAAATGCTTCTAGTGCCATGCACAGGGCCAGTTAGATAGGCAGAACTGCAGGGTCTCGATGCATGGATGAGATGATGGTTTTGGGAGGAGGGATTTAGGTTATTGGGAAAGGAGAAGTCTATACAGTAAGGATGGGCTTCACCTAAACTGAAACCAAAACAGATTGCTGGCCTATAAAATTAAAAAGGTCATAGAGGAATTTTTAAGCTAAGGGCTGAGAGAAAGCTGACAGATGCAGAGTAGTTCACAGTTTGGACAGAGACATCCCTTAGGGAGACCTTATTAAAGGCGAGGATAGAAGCTGATAAAATACAAATAGGAACTTAAGAGAAACAGTAAAATGAGTCCCCTTCAATTACATCATATGAAGGCAAGCAACTAAGTAGAAATATACTACCAACCAGCTGATCAGGATGGTGATGGTGACTGTGAAATACTCAGGAAGACTGTAAAGATTACAAAAACAGAAAACCCAATAATAATGGAGGATTTCAACTATCCCCATGGTTGACTGGGTACATGTCACCTCAGGATGGGATGCAGCAATAAAATTTCTAGGCACCATTAATGACTGCTGCTTTGAGTAGCTAGTCCTGTAACCCACAAGGGAAGAGACTGTTCTTGATTTAGTCCTAAGTGAGCATAGTATCTGGTCCAAGAGGTGAATATATCTGAACCTCTTGGTAACAGTGACTATAATGTAATTAAAGTAAACATCCTTGAATGGGGGGAAATATCAAAGAAACCAAACACAATAGCATTTAACTTCAAAAAGGGGAACTGCAGAAAAATGAAGACGCCAGTTAAATGAAAAATGAAAGGATCTGTCATAAGAGTGAAATGCCAGCAAGCTGCATGGAAACTATTTAGAAACACCATAATAGAGGCTCAAAATAAAGTATACGCCAATTAAAAAAAAAAGGTAAGGGGGCCAAAAAAAACCACCCTACCCAAACAGCAGAGTAAAAAAGAGGCAATTAGAGACAACTGCCCTGTTCTATTCATTCCCTCTGAAGCAACAAGCAGCAGCCACTTCAGAAGGTAGGATACAGGGCTAGAGGGACCACTGGCCATACGGGACTGGACCATTCTTATGTGCTTTGGATCTGATCTCATCTTAATGATTTTTTTTTCTTTGCATCATCCCTGTATGCAGTGAACAAAAAAGTTTGATAGAAAATAGGGCATTATTGCAAGCACGGGGAGTTAACACAGGGGATCCCTTTGTTCAAACTCAGTAAAATTCCCTCCTGTGCAGAGAGGCAATACTTATGCCTTCAGAATAAGATTTAAGTGGGACTCGTGTGCATAGGCCCTGAGTTGTCCCTCTGCACAAGAGTGCATTTCACCCATAAAGACCAACTGCATGACCACAAACAGCACAGTAACCCGATAAATAACTAGGTACTCAAATGAGCACACCAGGATGAAAAGCAATGACAATTACTGTACCTGAGTCTCCTTGATGGTTAGTCAGCTAGGTCTTAGTGAAGTGGTAATGGAATTTCAAGGCTGCAGAAACCTTACTGTTGTTGCTACACTCTCTCTCCCTGGTTTGGGACTAGGAGGCTGACTTGATAGATCACATGTACAGCGTTTCCCAGAGCTGAACAAATTTCTCAGATTATTAAATTACTGTATAAGTATGTGGGGGAACTCCCTTGGTATTATTCAGTTTTATTTTGGAGCAAAGTAGGTAGTGTAGTATTACTGAAGAGGAAATAGAGCAGCAGACTGGATTAAAATAAACTTTAAGACATTTTCCTTTAGATGATGAGTGGAAAAAAATATGATGAGTGTTTGACGTTCCACCTTCTGTTCTAAAGCAAATCTAACTGTGATGCAGGGACTTATGGACAGTCTTAGAAAGAGGGCTGCCAGGAGCATGAGTAGAGGTTTTTCTTTGTTTTTGTTTTTCCAGAAAGAGCTAAACAAACAGATACTTGCAAGCAATGAAGTTATTTACTGAAAAATAAACCTGTCGGAGCCTACTACAAGCAATGTTTTCAGAAATTTATTCCACCAATACCATAAAACAAGCGTGCACACAGATGGGCAGATTTTGCTGCCTTTAATCAAACTGAGTCATGTCTTAATCCACAAGTAGTCCCACTAATTTAAAGGGAGGCAGAATCCAGTGCATTAAGTACTGCATGGTGAGCTGTAACATGCCTCTGTTTCTGTGGTTTGCCCATTGTGTCCAGCCCCACATTCAAAAGGGCACACAAAGTGGTGGCAAAATACCCTGTGCACACTGCGTGCTGGTGATTGAGTATCTTGACCAGCACATACATCCTAGATCTCTTAATAGGTGACCTGCTTTGATTGGTAGGGTAGACTAAACCAGAATGATGTTTTTAAGTCAGTGGTAAAATATACCATATTCTCCCTATGTCTTATGCAAGTGACCTTTGGAAAGAAGGGAGAGTGCCGGGGATAGAAGAGAATAAATGTCTAAAACAAAGACCCCTTAGGTTTTGGTGTCTTGTGTGTGTTTTCTCCGGCCATGTGGTGTTTTTATTCTTCTGGCTGAGAAACTGAGTAAGTCCCCATGATGAATGCTTCTGCAAACTATGGAGTCCTCTCACTGCCAAGTTATTATTCTTTGTTTTTCATCTTCCTATAGTAAAATATCTTTGCAGGGTTTCCAACCCTGCACTCTCTAGTGTTCTCTTGTAGGTACATAGGGCTGTTGCCAGAGCTGGTGGAGCTGGCTGGTTCTCCAGTGAATTGGCGCAGTGTTCTGAAAGATGTAAATATGCTGGGCCCCGATCTAGCAAAATACTTAAATACATGCTTAACTTTAAGCATGTGAGTAGTCTTACTGAAGCGTTTAAAGTTAAGTACATGCTTAAGGGCTGTTCTGGATCCCAGGCCCTCTAAGGGAGCAGAGGCAATCATTCAATATATTAATATCCATGAAGAATGAATAGGTAAGGAAATATCAACATCTCTTGGGATAGCTTGCATTTGGGGGTAGTGTTCTCAAGAAAACTAAGCACATCTTTTACCCTTAAAGTTTGTATGTTCTAAATGTTTTTCTTGGTCTTTCATGCTAAATTAAACATTTAGTGAAAGAAACAGAACAGTGTATTATATTTTTTGTACAGAGGAAAGGTCTAATTTTGAGGGACCGCTAATGTGTGATATAAAATGTTTCTTTGCTACCTGTATTTCTAAAGGAGTTGTTATGGCTTATGACAGAATAATTTAAGTTGGTATGGTACCTTAAAGATGATATCAGTCACTGTGGCACATAGCTGTAAATGACTCAAGGTAAGGCAGAAGTCAAGAAAGAGGAGATAGAATATTTGCATTTCTGTTGGGCCAGAATTTGTGTCTGTCAGGTTATTAAACAAATAAATAAAACTTTAATTACAATATATCTAGAATGTGAAACAACAAGGCAGTGTTTTGTATTTGATTTGAACTATAAATACTATAATCTGGGAATGACCTGAAAGTCATCAATGAAAAATGGAGTTTATTTATGGTTCTAGTTGACCTTTGTGTATAAAGCTATTCATATAGGCATTCGGTTAAAATTTTGCACCCCATGCTGAAAAATATCAATGACCCACAAACTTTGTGTAAATGACCCATAGTCATTTTATTATAATTAATTAGAGGTGTGGGTGATCTACCCATGACAATAGGG
Source organism: Terrapene triunguis (assembly GCF_002925995.2). Classification (NCBI taxonomy): domain Eukaryota; kingdom Metazoa; phylum Chordata; order Testudines; family Emydidae; genus Terrapene; species Terrapene triunguis. The sequence continues at coordinate 29,820,509 of NW_020664561.1, read as the reverse complement.
AAATCCGGGATCCTATATACCTGAACATGAATATTTGATGACCTATGAGTAGTGCCGGTCCATATAAGTTAACTTACTGCACAATTTCCCTGTGAAAGGATTTAGATTAGGCAATATGAATGTTAGGAGTTGTATGTAGTCTTTAGCCCATTATAAAGCTAATACAGCTGAATTAACGTATGAAAGCAGATTCTCTCTGCTGTGTCCAGAATGTTTTCAATACTTTGAAAGCTTTCTGGATCCACTGCCATAAACCACAACACCATTCTTCAAGCTGTGCAGGAAACTAATGTAAAAATATGGTGCTAAAATGTACCAGAAGGTAGCATTTGTAAGTGACAATGCACATTTCGAAGCTTAAATACAGTATTACATGTGTAATAGGAAACATGCAGTCCACATGGCTCATGGATTGTGTTGGCTTTTGATGGAATCCCTATTGGTAGTTCAGTTTATTGTGTTTAACTCAATGGAGGCTGGAGTAAAATATTTATTTCAGTTTTTAATTCTGGATATCTAAAGCACTGCATCAAAGTAGTAATCTCCCCTGACAAAACAATGGTAACTGAGGTAAATTGTATTATCTCACTTTTACAGATAGAGAAGCTGAAGAACAAAGGGTATTTTCACCTGGGTGAGTTTGTGTAGGCTTGAGCAAATCAGTAAACTAATGGCAGAGCTGGAATTACAACTCTGGAGTGGAGTGAGACAAAATATCATCATCTGTTTTCTTCATTATTTGGCACCTGTTGAGTTCACAAAACATTTGGGTTTGGAGCTATTTTAACAAACGTGAAAATTTTAAATAAAATTTAATTTACTAACGTTGTGACAAATTTTCATGGTACTATTTATAGATTCTAAGGCCAGGAGGGATCATTATATCTAGTTTGACCTCTTGTATAAGACAGGCCATAGGACTTCACTGAATTAATTCCTGCTTCACAAGAGTATATTGTAACCTTAGTTGTGGTTGCTCACATTCTGTGGGTCCTGGCTCCCTGACTGGCTGAGCCCTACTTCACATGGTCAGAAGGAAAGTCATTTTGATGTTGGTTGTATTTTGTACATTCTCTGAGACAGTTAAAAGAAAACGACTGTGGCAGCAGCTTATAGCAACCCCCTCATTGTCTACAGTAGCATGGGTGAGCAGACTTTATTTAGTAACCACTACTACCCAAATATCATCTACGATGTGTAGGGGACATTGGCAAGATAGGCTCTGCCTTTAGACATTCTACGTATTATAGCTTAGGAATAACCCCATGGGCATATTTGGTTGCCTGCCTGCCAAAGGCAGGACCCTATACAGATATGCTGTACTTATGGATGAGGAACCTATCTGGTCATTAACTTCTGAGAACTAAAAGAGAGAGCATGAGTCATTGAAGCTTCTGACAGTTTGCTGTGTGATTTGTTGATGAATCTGGACATTACATGTCAAGTGGACGTTACCATATAGGCTGCTTTAGGGAAAATATAGACATATATCATTCCAAACTGAGAAATAAAGAGAAGATGGAACAAATCTGACTGTTCCATAATGCTTTTGATGTGGCTATATGACAAAATATATAAAGGCACCTACTTCTACTGGCTAATTGGAAAAAGTACAAGTTGCTGCATCTTTTCTGCTGCTGTAGAATTAACAAGGAATTTTGGCATTTAGCACTGTGGTCCATGGACAGCCAGCTCTCCAGAGTGGCCTGATCATATAATGCCAGCCCTCCTCCTTATTTCCAGCTGTTCAACTCTATTGAAAGAAACTCAAAATACATTAGGGGTGGGATTTTCAAAAAGTTCTTAATGTTGGCCACTGAAGTCAATAGTAAAACTCCCACTGACTTCAGAGGAAGCAGAGTTGGACCACTGCTGAGTGCTTTTGAAAATCCCACCCTAAGTTCTTTTTCCAATGTTACTGTAATTGTAGTAGGGATGATATTTGATCACCAGTGGAAGGGCACATTGGGTCACATAATTACAAACAGCAGGAGATATGGGCACCCCTACTAAAATATGGTCCATACTCTGAAAACAATTTTGCAGTCTTTTGTTAGCAGATGGCAAGGTAACTTTTAGCAAGACTATTCTACAGAATGAATGTGAGGTATACAAAAATGAACTGCCCAGAGGGGACCTCATTTGTCTGTTTCAAAAGTAGATTTCTATATCTAAGAGCTTGTTTACATGTTGAATTAGTTTGTTTAGGACTATATGAACACACACTAGGGAACTCTTAGCGTGTGACAGCAGGGTCCACATGGGCAAAGTTAGTGTGCAACATGCTAGTGTTCATTAGAACATATATCCCTCTAGTGCATACTGAAGCATCCTGTAGACAAGACCTACAATTTTATCTTTATGGTACCTCTGTAAACAAAAGGGATACAAGTATGAAATGCTGATGTGAAGATACCATCCTTCACCTATTCTAAGGACCAATATAAACAACATAAATGGACTCTAATGGTGGACATTCTAAACTTGTCTAATGTCTGTCAGCAAGGAGTAAATGTGTAACCCACACACCTCCAGGGTGTGGTGTTCTGTCCCCTCTAGTGGCACCAAGACCACTTAGAGACTAATGAGCCTGCTACAGCCTTAGCTAAGGGCCATGTGGCTTTTAGCTCATGCAATAGAGGCTCATGCATTTAGCTCCAGAGGTCCCAGGTTTGATCCCTCCCACCAATGACCGGCGTCTTTTGGTGTTACATAAACACTAGCATTTAGTTGGATAATACTTTAATCAGAAGTCCTCAAGTAGAAGGTGAGAATCTGATTAAACTATTTTTTCTACAATAGTTTGCTCATAACTTTAATTAATTCGCTTAGCTAAGTTCATGCATATGTTTTCTTTTGTTTTAGAATTAATATATCCAAGGCAACACCATTTTGTGCAAACCCCATTTCTCTTTGTCAGAACTTAACTTTATTGATAGGTTAATCTAATATGTTAACTCTTACTTGCAGAAATTGGGTTAGCAAAGTATTCAAGAGGCAAATATAGAAAAGGGTATATGACCCTTTCAGAAATGGTAAATCAGTGTCCCTAATTGTATCCTAATTTGTCCTTAACCTGTTTTCACTGTATAATTATTGAAGGCCAGGTTTTCTAATACTCAGCACCCGCAATTGGTGCCAGATTTTCAAGAGCATTCAGCTCCCATTGTGGCACTTAGGGACAAATTTTTTTTTTCAGAAAAGCTCTGCTTCGAAAGTGGCTAGGCCTCTTAAAAAATCTGGCCCTAATAGGGGAACTAGAAATAATGTACCAAACAGGGATATGTACAGAATTCACTGTCCTGTATTCTAGACTAGGCCAACCCATGTCTGAAACCACTTTCTTGTGATTGACTCATACAGCCTGTACATAATCAGCTGGTCAGGATCCCAAAAGAGGAGCTATCTACCGATTGGCTAAGTAGGCAGCACTGGCTGTATGGTCAAACCCCAATACTCAGTATGAAGTTTCAAAGACCCACCCCTAAACTATAATAACACAGAAGGGGCAACATATTTACATTCCAATCACTTTTGTCCACCACATTCTCATTTAATTTACATTTATTCTCCTGCTCTGTGTTGCCAAATGCAAATGAATGCTGGAACAAATTACTTTAATGAAATTAAACGTTAAAAACAGGATGAATAGGAAGGATATATCTGTGGTATTAATCATGTGGCAAGTCCTTATATTTAATTTTATTGTATGGTATGATACATTTTACGCTGCAGATCATTTGGGATTCATTGGAAGAAACATTAACTAAATACTTTTCCCTATCTAAGGGGAAGCAACAGAAGGGTTTGTTTAAAAATTCTTAATTACGTTAGCTCATCTGTTCCAAATCCTAAGAATCAAATAACTTGCAACAAGACTGAACATAAACTAAATATCTGGGAATGATGCTAAAAATACAGTTGATGTTGTTTGATCAAAATATGTCCCGGTCATTGGTTCAGTTTCCTGTTCAGATATACCAGGTGATGAGATTGAAAGAAGGTACTAACTACTCACGTAGGTGCCTCGTGGAAAAAGTATATGCAGTGACTGGAAACTAAAGCTTTCTTTTTTGCTGATAGCTAGTTAGTTAATTCAGTTTTGTTGCTCCTTGTATTTTCACAACTGGTGTTTTACATTTTCTGAGCTTGATTTTAAGTTGCATTGTTTAATTTCTCTTTCTGCTTCAAGAATTCATAGTACTTTGAAAATGGTCTGATCCAACATTGTAAAAGAATATGCCGCTGTGCTGTAAGTGGTAATTAATTTAAGGTGTATAGAAAGGCAAACAGTCTAAATATATTCCACATAAATATGGTAGTTCTTTAATCTGAATGGCTTCTCTGCCAGGAAGAGAAGAATAACACACAGAAAAGAAGTTGTAAGCAGATGGTGTTGGGCATTCTTTTAAATAGAGGGATGGAGTGCAGACAGATTACTTGCATGTAAATAGCCTTTAAAACTGTGAAACTCGACATTTACAAAATACTGTCTCTGAAACTAGATTTTTTTTTTTTTTTTTTTTGCTGTAAGCATTTTGGGTTCAGGACAACAAAAAACAAACTTAATAGTGTGTCAGATTTTTTTTGTCAGAGTTAAAATGACTCCTTGGAGATTCCAGGAAATTTATTCACAATAAATTAGAGCTGCCCAAACTGCCAGCCAGACTGTCTGCTGCAAAACTTACAAACGTCTTATTGTCTTGCATCTGCAAAGTCTGCCAATAAAATTGGGCTTGATTCTACAATCAGTAAAATATTGTACTCCCCCTATATAGGGCTGTTTTGTTTTAGGATCCATTCATACTGTGTGTGTGTATTATGAGGTGTATTTTTATAAAGAGGGGAAATTAGAACTGACTACATCACAACTGCAGTCAGAGTGCAGGAACTTATATCAGGTCTATTTTCATAGGGAATCCTGTTCAGAGCCATTGGGATATTTATTCTTTTCTGGCCTTTGTTTTACAAAGCTATCAGTTTAACATCCCATTTGATCAAGATATTGTTGGTTGGGTCCATTGTACAAATATAATTTTATGGCAAACTTTTGCAATCTCACAGTACTGATTTTTTGTGTCAATACTCAATACAGCATGTAAAAATTAATAAAATTTATAGGAGACAGAGGTTGCACAGATGAGAGTATCAATGTGTTGTGACCTGTATTGGATATTCAGCTGACTTTTAGGTCTTTGGAACGATGATGGAAATGACATGCACTGTTTCTCTGCAGCCTGGGCAGGAGCAGTGTAGATGTCCCATGTCACCCCACTAACGTGCCTCCATCCTTATCTGGAGGTGTTTGAAGTTAGAGGTTGCTTCCTACTGCAAGACTGGAAACTAAAGACTAAATGGGCATGGAGATAGTCAATAAAGGTGACAATTAGATAAAAGTATGTTGGTGGCTTCCTGTGATATGCACATTCCTCCACTAGGAACTGGATTGAAATCAATTCATCTCAGCCATCACGGAGATAACAGCTATTGGGGCCTGATCAAATGTCCATGGAAATCTCTACATGGAATACATTTTAAGGGGCTTTGGATCAGGCCCTTAAAACCTATGGTTAAGGGGCACATTCAGACCAGTAGTTTGGAGTTCCATATTTTACCAGTGTCTTGAATTATACAATTTCCCTGGTTTATTGCATTTGTTTTGAGTGTTTCTAACCATCTGTCATGATTTTTCTCGAACTCTTGACGAGTTTCCTATTGGATCTTTTAGTTATACATGAGTGTCTGCTTCATTTTAAATCTTGGATGAACTAAGTGAACTAAGATTGAGATACAAATCATCTCATTTAGCACACTTGCATTTCCACGTGCTGCTGGACTGAAGACTTATAGATTGTTGGTGATGCCCTTAGTGCATTGTAGGACTTGAGATGAGATTTTTTTTGGTTCAATTAAACCATTAAGACCCGGTGTAGAAAACTCTGCAGTTTGTTTGATTCAGGTCTATGCTTTCCATACTCCTATAGACCAAGGGAGCCTATAACTTTTAAATTTCAAAGAAAGAGTTTTCTGATCCCAACTAGCTCGGTTTGTGGTCACCTCTTCCTTGCACCATGACTTGATATTCTAACTCTGTTGTAGTAGTACCACTCAGTCCTCTAAATCAGTGGTTCCCAAACTTGTTCCGCCGCTTGTGCAGGGAAAGCCCCTGGCAGGCCGGGCTGGTTTGTGTACCTGCCACGTCCGCAGGTTCGGCCGATTGCAGCTCCCAGTGGCCGCGGTTCGCTGCTCCAGGCAGCGGCGCGGGCCGAGGGACATACTGGCCGCCGCTTTCAGCAGCTTCCACTGGCCTGAAGCAGTGAAATGCAGCCACTGGGAGCCGCAATCGGCCGAACCTGCCCTGCCCACCAGGGGCTTTCCCTGCACAAGCGGCGGAACAAGTTTGGGAACCACTGCTCTAAATAAACCTTTTAATCTACATGTAGGAATAACAATCCCTCATCTGTAGTGGTGTGCTAGGGTCCTCCCCTACTATGGTTGTGTGTGGAACTCTTTCTAAAGTGCATTCAGGAGTGAAAGGGATATAGCATGAGCTAAGGCATCCTAAGGCAGTATTCCTTTGCACTGCTTTCTCTGCAGGTTTAAGAGAGGAGAGAATCTAGAGCAGGCCAGTCAGCTCCCAGCCCATCACCTCTCCTCCAACTCTGTAGAGCTGGAACACCATGAACCATCTTAGAAGGGACTTCTGCAGGGTCTGGGAGGAGATGACAACATTCTGGAGAAGCAGAATTCCCCACCCCTTTGTGTGGGTGTAGACTCCTATCTATGGAAGGACAAAGACAGAGAAATGGAAACCAGCTTCAATTGGGAGTGGAAAATGAGCTGCGTGGGCACTTGTAACAATGCATCATAGGATCATAGACTATTAGGGTTGGAAAAGACCTCAGGAGGTCATCTAGTCCAGTCCCCTGCTCAAAGCAGGACCAACACCAACTAAATCATCCCAGCCAGGGCTTTGTCAAGCCGGGCCTTAAAAACCTCTAAGGATGGAGATTCCACCACTTTCCTAGGTAACCCATCACTTCCCGCATCCTTACACTCATTGCCCAATATATTGTTCAGCTTCATACTTTAAAGGGTTTGAGCCAAAAGCCTTGCTTGTTTCACAGTGCAGCTCAAACAGCCCTTCAGGCACAGGTTCTGTTTGTTTTTCAATTGGACATTATTGCCTTTATGAATTTTCAAAGAGGTTGAGATCAAAGTAATGTAGCATATGTTCTTCTGCAATTATAATGCACTTAGGGTAATTGACAACAGTGCTCAATAGCTCTGAAAAGTGATATCCAAACACAAGTAGGAAAATCCTATTAATTTAATAATAAAATGGTGTATTCTCCAAGTTACAGAGGTGAGGTGGACAGTCAATGCTTCTCCCAGTGTAGTACAAAGATTAGCACAGGGGATTGCCGATTAAGAGACCTAGGTTCTAGCCCCAACTCTGCTACTGACTGGCTGTGTTACCTTGAGCAAGTTACATAGATTCAAATTTGCATGTGTAAAGTTAGATACCTAATCTATATCTCTCTCACCAACAGAAGTTGCTCCAGTAAAAGATATTCCTTCACCCACTTTGTCAAATCTATATTTAGGCAGCTAGTAAGTTACCAGATCTTCAGATGTGCAGAGCATCCACAGATCCCAGTGTGGCAAATTAGGAGCTTCAGTTGCTCAGCACTTCTGGGGCCTGGTCTACACTAGAAAATTAAGTCAGTTTAACTGAAAAATTTACACTCCTGAGTGGCATAGTTAAGCTGATCTAACCCCCCAATTAGACAGCACTAAATTGATGGAAGAATTCAGTCTACCTAGCTACTGCCTCTTGGGGAGGTGGATTAACTACGTCAATGGTAGAACCCCTCCCATCAGTTTATGCAGTATCTACGCTGAAGTGCTAGCATTTTAAGTGTAGACATGCCCTGGAAATCAGTTATTACTAGCTACCTAAATATAGAGCTAAGTACCTTCTAGACACTTAATTTTGTATGTTTGCCTCTCTGTGCTTTGGCTTCTCTCTTGGAAAATATTCTAGAGAATTCTGTTTTTGAAAAATGCTTTGAGATCAAGTGAAAAGTATTGCTATTCAAATTATTTTTATCTTATGGGAACCCTGAAACCACAATTCCTGGGTTTCTACTCCCAAGTTCTTCCCATGGTCTTCTTATAAAACATAGTGCCCAGCACATCACCATAATATCTAGGTGCTTCACCCACTACGGTAAGGTACTACTCTACATGAGTAAAAGTATCTGAGTCTGACCTGAAATGCATTTATAGACCCACTGCAAGCTTCTGTATTAAGATGTAAGGATGTTCTTAGAATTGATTAATTTTTTCACAATATTGTATGGCAGAGTACATGTTAAACTAATAATTTTCAAGAATCCCAATGCAAGATGAATTGGCCTTATAAGAAAACGTTTACACAGTGTATATATTATCAAAGGAGAGAGAGCGCCAAAACAATTATGGATTTCATCATGTATTTAAAGCCTGTCTTAATTATGCACAGAAAATTCTTTTTTCATTCTGTGTGCTGTTCCTTAAACACGTCTTGGCATTAACACTAATTTGTTTCAATAGGCTTTGTTGTAGTTTTAATTCCATTTCTGAATCAAGATTTTTATGGATAATTAAGGAAATGTTTAATGTTTTGCTTTAGTTTGATTATGGTTAAAGATCCACTCTTTGAAGAGGCTAGCCATTTTTTTTTTTCAGTTTTCAGTCACTTAATTAAAATGGACATGACCATTATTTGAGTCTGAAACGTGGGGCCAGATCCTACTCTCAGTGATGCTATGGAGTTACTCCAGACTTTCACCACTGTCAGAGAGAAGAATCTGGCCATTGGTATTTGAGTGATGTGACTAATTTCAAAGTGCATTATATTAAAAACTCAGTATCCTGTTCAGTAAAAGAGGCCACAAGACTTTTTGCAGCAGTATAAAGGAACGTGTCCTTTGCAACTGTCATAGTTATAATTATTATTAAGAGGTTGAGTTTCCTGTATAGATCCTTCAGTCCTTGTGAGCCAGATCCAAAGCACACTGAAGTCAACAGAAAAGCTACCTTTCACATCAGTAAGCTTTGGATCAGGTCTCTTCTGAATAATTGCATCTTACGTACTGTATCTTAACTATCATACCCTGTTAACATAGACTACATGCATTTGATATAGTCTGTTAAAATGATGGGCTTCATGTGAATCAGGAATAACTCATTAAGTCAATGGAGTTACAACATTGTAAATGAGATTATATTCAAGCCTTGCATTGTTTCCTTATTGTATAGAATTTCAGAAGCTATATGTTTTTCCAGAGCAGTACTGACAAACTTTCAGTTTCATATTTATAAAAATCTTTGCCACCTTATTGTCTTTCAATACATTGAACTTCATTGCATTTGTTAGCGGTATAAGTCACTCATTAATATTTAGTGTGTTCTTAATTGGACACCACATGCAATAAAACATCACACATAGTAGGTATGATCATTGAGGTTGTACAACAAATAATATAATGACTGTAACAATTACAAGATGACTGTGATTTCCAGCAACTGTTTTACAATATGGAAAACATTTGAATATTTTACAGTTACAAATGAGGGCAGACTCTCATTCTTAATGGTTATTATATATTTATTGAAATTTCCTTGTAGAAAGAACGCTTTTAGTTCTTCACTTTAACAAAGAATATATCATTTTTTTTCTAAAAACAAGATTGTAGGAATATACTGGATTACTTGGCATGGTATGATGGAAGTTATAGATTCTGTAATTCAATACTGGGATACTCATGCACTTATAATATAGGGTCATGTTATTAGTATACTAGCATATGCTTTTGTCATTCTCTGGAAACTGTATCACTTTAAGTAACGTAGTAGCTAGTGATAAATGTAGTATTTTATTATCATTTAGTAAAACCTTAGTGTATTCCTATTACAAATATGGTTGACTATATAATAACTCAGAATGTTGTACTGTATGAAAGTAATAGAAAATTAATTGTAAATTCAACTTAATGAAATTTTGTACTGTCACTTTAAACTTTGGCAATGGACATTGAAATTAGAGAGGAGCTTGTATTTAACTAATTATGAGAAACGTTTTTGCTGTTGACAAATATTGCAGTCAGTCAAAATGTCCTTGGGCACTTCTAATAAAGTAAGAATGTTTTACAATAAGTTGATTCAAGTTTGTTTATGTATATCATTCCTACAGAGGGATATGAGGGTTTGAAATTGATCTGATGTTTTAAGAGGCTTGGAACTAACATAATTGCACTCTGGATCAACTGCACCCTAATAGTTATTTATTTAGGTATTCTTTGAATTTTTGTAATTGCAGTGCATATCCTCCACATGTGTTTTCTTTTGTTGCTAACAGAGCTCAAAACAACTGACTGACTTCTTTCTATTTTGTTTATGAACCCTCATATTTGATGCTAGCAAGCATATGAGGTATTAGGAGTAGCTAGTATTTACTGGTGTGGGCCTAGATGAGAGATGGGAGGAAGCACACTCAAAATCACTCTTGTTGAAGTTCTGCCTTTAAAAACAAACATCTTAGTAGCAAATCATAAGTCTACTACTCCACTGCACTGACATTATACACAGGGCCTGATAGGAAGGAATCTTCACTCGTGCCATCCCCCAAAGCCACTCCATCCCTACATCTGGCGTAGTCTATGTAGTCCCTTACATTGCCTCTTTCCCACCAAAGTCAGAGAGAGAACAATATGACATATGCTGTGATAGACGCTCCTACCAAAAAAGTCAAATTTTGGAATCCAAAACAATTATTCTTGATAGCCCATATAACTTAGAAAAAAATCCAATCCTACTATATACTTTCCAGATTTTAAGTATTAACAGGCCCTTGTCTGGTAGTTTGGACTAATTTCTTGCCCTTCTTCCAATGGGAAGGAAGGCGGGGAGGGAGTGTAAGAAGGAGAGGGAGCAAAATGTGCTAAGTTTAAAAGTCTTTCAATGGAAATGGGCAATAGTTGATCCTGGGAACAAAAAAGTTGTTTTTCTTTGGGCCAAATCCTGCACTTTTTTTATGCCAATGCAATGCCACTTAAGTCAGTGAGAACTGCACACCTGTAATTGAAGACAGAATTTGGTTGCTATAGTGTTAAATTAGAGAGGTTTATCCAAGTTTATCCAATATCGTTAATATTCTGCTATTGCCCACAATGCGCCAGGCATTTTCAAATTCAAGAAAACACACCATAAGCTCTTTGGAACAGATTGTAAGACATCAAGCATAATATAAAGGGGAGAGGGCTACTCAAAGATTGTATGCTTTTTTGACACTGTATAATGTGTATCTGAAAAAATGCATATGCATAAAGAGCCGTGGGGCCAATCCAGTTGCCATTGAACTCAGTGGGAATCTTTCCACTAACTTTGGGATTCTTGGAAGGGAGAAAAGTAATAAACAGTAAAAGGGATGTGAGTTGGCACATGGGTTGTGAAGCTTTTTCATCACTAGTAAAAGTGGTTAGCATTGTAGGAGGTATAGTGATATATTGGGAGTTATTAATAGCTTTCAGAATTCCTTCTCTGTGGAATGAATAGCCATATTCATTTCTATGGGATTTTAGGGGACAATTTTAAGGTTTAGGCAGCAGACACTCATCGTGAGCTTTTTCAGGTACTAGGTGGGTTAGGTTTCATGTAGCTATTTTGGTAGTCTCTGTGGGTAGTGGGTATTACAAATTTAGCCCATCGCGAGTGGTTGGCAGATGTAAGAATAGCTGCTTCTGGGTTGTGAAGAAAAATAGTTGGGCTATGTACTAACAGACAGCCATTATGCATTTTAACAAAGAACACTAATACCCAGCACATTCTGTTTTGTCAAAGTTATTATTGCTAGCATCTAATAGATTTATCTTACTCTTACTTGCAATTACTATGAAGTCTAACAGCTGGAACATACCCTTTTCAGGATTAAAAACTAAATGGAGCATGCCATTTTCTCCTAAAAAGAAACAATTCACATTTATTGGGGGGGGGGACGGACGGTCGGTTGTGTTACTTTAAAGTAAGTTAAAGGATTAAAAAAGCTGCTTGAAGCAAACTGCATTTTAAAGTACTCTGGCAAGTCATTCCCATAAGTGGCGTATCTTACTGAAACATACAGTATTTAAAGCAGAAGATATTACCAAAAAGATATTACCCACATCATGCTTCTGAGATTTGGGAGGTTGTAAAAACAAAAGGATAAATAAAAACCTTCAAGAAAAGCTCAGTATAATATTTCCAGTTAGTCTTGCATATAAGAAAGAGCCATTTAAGCTTTTACTGCTATTCAGACAGATATATCCAGATTTTTAAGTCCTGTGATGTTTATTTTCCCTGAAGAGTGTAGACTACAGTGGACCTTCTATTTATGTTTCTTCAATTTCTGGATCCACATTTGTTCTAATAAAAAGGATAATGCAGCCAACTAAAACAGTAGTGTGGTAAAGCAGAGTTCCAGCAAATGAGCAAGAACCAGCTTCCCCACGTACAAATAAAGAGGCCGACTGGCACTATTATCTTCCTTACAAGGTACTCCCACTGAACCAGAAGGCTCAGCTCTTTTTCAGCCTCTGCAGATCTTGAGCAGTCAGCATTTTAAACTTCAAGACAGGGGCGGGGAGGAGGGGAAGTTGCAGGAGAACTGAAAGGGAACTCCCATCTGTGACAATGCGGTAGAGACAGTGAGGCTTTCCTGTGCTCATGAAAGAGCAAGACTGCCAAAATAACTAGGCATCCTTGTGGCACCTTAGAGACTAACAAATTTATTTGGGCATAAGCTTTCGTGGGCTAAAACCCACTTCATCAGATGCACGGAGTGAAAAATACAGTAAGCAGAATATATATTATAGCACATGAAAAGATGGGAGTTGCCTTACCAAGTGGGGGGGTCAGTGCTAAGGAGCCAATAGAAAAGGACTGCCAAAATAGTTATTTGTCTTATTCAAAAACTCATTGTTACACTCTGTCATTAAATCCTAGTCTACACTAGAGAAATTGGGCATCCTAGCCCCCAATTTCCTTGCTTCAGATAAAGCTAACCACCATGTGGACCTCACTATGCCAGACTCCACTGGGTTCACTGCCGCATGGATGGGGATCACTGGTATAATAGCTCCAGGGCTTCAAAAAGTCTTCCCAGCACTACTCCAGTCACTGCTAGGGTGGCATGTATGGGCTACATTCTGAAGCCACTTACCTGTACACACAATACACTAATAATACTGCACACACTTTGGAGCTCAGTTGTATGCTATTTTCCCAGCAACCAATTCTTCAGAAGCTTCTCTTTCTGTTTCATTCTGCTTCTATTGATAACATGTCTTGCAGGGATCCTCATGAGTATGCTGCCAGCTGGCTTGAGGCTGTTATGCAGGCATTGGTGAATGTTTTGGGAGATGAGGAGAAGCAGGGTCAGCTGAACTGTCACTTGAAGCCCTTTTGATGTATGGCAGGATGTCCGAGCGATTAACTAGGTATCCTTAGATGCTTCATTTGATGTGGCAAACAGTGCTGAGAAAACGTCAAGAAATTTAATGTCCAATATAACAAGGCCTGGAACAGTGAAAGCAGTGTGACCAATACCACTGCCAACATTAGTCTGCTACTCAGTCCTTTGGTTTCTCCCCTTGTTTGCCCATCACAGCCTAATGGCAACACAACTGATTGGAAGAAGACTTCACTGTCCAATCCCCTTGACCAAGACTGAGTGGGGGAATGTAAGTTCCAGAAACTCTTTACCTTTCAGTATCTCTCCACAGAGGTGGCAGGGTTCTCTCTCTCTCTCTCTCTTTTTTTTTCTGGAGACTACAATGTGAAATTACTCATACAACAGTAATCTGAACTCACACAAAAATTATTAAAAAGCAGAGAAAATGCAATCAAAAGAAATAGTTTGCTCCACATAGCTAGATACCAATCTGTGTATTTCTTACCAGCTAAATGAGATAAGGCATTGTCCGTGTAGTTACAGAGAAAGCCAAAAAGATTTATCTCCTGTCTCTCCACTCTTTGGCCAGCCTTTCAACTTAGCTTGCTACCTAACTATCAAGTTCATGCTGTATCCAGGGGTCTTTCTTATTAAGCCCCTCCAGCTGAGTCAGGTTGAATGTCCAGATGCTCTTCCCTTCTTCCATGGCCACAACTCCTGCTTTCTAACCAATTTTCTCCAGATACCTATGCTTTCTCTGAGATGGCCCACTGAGGATACAAAGTCTCATAATGATAATAACTGTCCTACAAAGGCTCAGCGGCCTAGCTTAGATACTGCATTCCACACAGCAGCATGTTTGTCTCTGTGTTAGCAAATTTCTGTATTGTCCTTTCAAATTGGCAGTGTGGCATTTTCCTCAATCAGCATCCCCTTTCCACACATTTTCCTTTTTTTTTTTTTTTTGAGCTATGGATTACAGACAGAGGTCCAAGCTGTCTGTAACAAGCAGGTCTGGGTCAGAGTAGAAAATGAGTTCTATAAACTGAAATGATCGTTAACCTGAAGTCTCAGGCAGCCTGAGGCAGTACTGGATATCAGAGGTACCTTGCAATGTAATGCTTAGGGAAAAGGAGGATGAGGAGGAGAACCCCAATTCCATTTACCAGGTGAACCCAGAGGAATGAAGAGCTGGACTAGGACATGCTGGAAATATTGATGGGAATTCAAGATCTCTTTGTAGGGATCCAGATACAGCAGCAGAGATGGCAGCTTAGATAATCTGGCAAGAAGAGGAGTAATTGGAGGATAAAGGGCTCTCTACACAAGGCACAAAGTTTTTTTCACTCTGGTGGTGCACTAATGGCTCCACAGTTAAAAGGAAAATTCTGGCTCAAACTAAAATGGAACCTTAACTATCTTCTGTATTTGTTCTCACTTCATTATTTGAGGAGGAGAATAATGGAAAACATAAATCTGGGCATGTTTTCAATTTTTTAAAGTCCTTTTGGGTTCCTCAATTAAGTAGTTGTAAATGGTCATAACCATCTTGCTTTCTCTCCCTAAAGCACACTGTCACCAACCTGCACCTGCTGAGTAGATACCTGAATCTGTGTCTGCAGGGATCAGTCCTCCAAGCAGTAGTTTCCTAAGCATGGCAAAAGTGTGTATGCAGGGAGACCCAAGATCACAGTAGACGTGCTATTAATGTCAAAGGTGTTCATTGGGAATAGAGTTCCACTGAGGAAAAATCTGGAGTTTGGGGGAAATTCTGGCATTATCTCTGGTCATTCTCACACTACACTTCCAGGAACCTGCAAAGAGCAGGCTTGCTTTGCCACTGGGGTGTGTGTGTGTGTGCGTGTGTGTGTAGATATATAGAATGCACTCCTTGACTTTTTGGGAGGTATAGAATGGATACATGAATTCTATGAATAGCTCCTGCACAGTTAGGGAATTCCTTCTTGCTGCCACTTCAGATGCTTGATGAGGGCTTTTCAAAAGCTCCAACAGAAACTTTCCTTGATGCGCTAAAAGTTCATCCTGGTCTCCATTTTGAGAAAAATACTAGGAAATAGTACTAGTGACCAAAGAATTATAGAAATCTGACTTCTCACATAGTTCTCCAGGGCTCTCAGCAGACTTGTCAACATTCTCCAGAAGCCACTACTACAGAGAGCTATGCTGTGAAATGTGCAATAAGAACCCTGCATTTCAGTGGTGTGGTAAAGCATAGTGTTTGATGCAGGGCAAAACTGTGACTGTAAGAGCAATGCTAGTGTAAACACACTGCACCATTGGTCGTGATGCCAGTGCTATCCCTTGGATTCAATTACCAATGGTTTAGTTCTCTAGTGTAGATGTAGCCTAAAACACACAACTCCTAGTCATCCATGGGATGAAAGCTTTTTAAGGCTTTTACTATAATACCAGTTGGTGTATTTTCAAGCAATTTGTTTAATCTAAACACAGTATTAAAAGTAAGTATTAAGGGAATGGGGGGATTGTTTATATAATCTAGCAATCCTCTAGGATATATTGTACTGTATTTTCCACAGTGCTGCCATTTGCAGTGATCTCACAGGCATTAATCTGAACATCTGTTCAATTGATCATCTTATTATAAGATTTTTGTACTCTTCTGTAAAACTAGTGCATGATCCTTCAATATCTAAGCACTAAATTAGATACTGCAACTTACTCCTTCTGTGCAATTAATAAAATCAAAATAATGCAAGAAGTTACTTATAGTACAGACCCTATTATGCAAATAGCATGGGGAAAACTGAAAACATTTGATTCACTACCCAAAATCTCACTTCACCAATGTAATATATAAAAATTACAGGACATGAGTCTGTTTAGGAAAACATGGAGCTTCACGTTTGGATAATCAAGCTTTTGTTATACATACAGCAGGTATGGATACTGCACAAAGAAAATTACCTCAGTGCTTTATAATCTGCATGAGTTTGACCAATTTGTGGGTGGAGTTTAAAAGTTTTGAGCAACAGAGTCCTAACTGGTTTGGCATTTAGCCAGTTACTTCTGCCCATTTTAATGGGAAGACTTCAAAACTTAGCACATCTCTCTCTCTCCCCTCCCCTGCGACCCATCAGCTATCACCACAATTGTGATCAGTAGGATAAATATGAGCTATAACATGTCCCTGATTTAAAAGGAAGAGTTTGTGGTGAAAACAGAAGGTCCTGCTGATCGGGGACTCCTTTTGAGGGGTTGGAGGCATCCATCTGCTACCCTGCCACGTTGTCCCTGGAGGTGTGCTGCCTGCCTGGATGCTGCATGCAAGACATTACAGAAGGTTGCTGAGGCTCATCATCCCTCTGATCACTCCCCCTTCTGCTCATCTACCTGGGCACTCATACTGCTAGGTATGCCCCTGAGCAGATCAGCAGTAACTACAGGGCTCTGGGAGCAAGAGTAAAAGTGTTGGTGTAACAGGTGGTGGTCTTGCCCAGTTGAGAGCAAAGGCCTAGGCAGAGACTAACTTTCCTGGAGATAAATGCATGGCTATGTAGATGGTGTTGACAGGAGGGCTTTGGTTTCTTTAATCATGCGGTGCTGTTCCAAGAAGGTCTGCTAGAAAGAGATGCAGTCCACCTGACCAAGAAGGGGCACATCAAGAAATGGCTCCCTTTAGCTCGTCTGGGAGGCAGGATAAGGCCATGCTGATGGGAGGCAGAGCCTTGTCCATGCTGTCAGCAAAGGATACAGGGGCATGGTTTAAGGGCTTCATGTCTTGACAGTGATGAAAACAGTTTAGCTCGATTTATAAGGGTTTAACTGCTAGTGCAAATACCAGTGCAGCTGCTCCTGTTGCTGACACTGAGTACAGTGCATGCGAGTGTAGGTGAAGCTCAGGAAACCCTGGCAGAAGGAGGTAAAAGAATCAGGTGCAGTGTGGGATGAGATGATGCAAGGAATGTGTTTGGGGCTAGAAGTGCTTCATTTTGCCAGAGAGCAGCACAAGGGTTTGGCTCAGGTGGAAGCTAGAGGAAGAGAGCTATGTTCCAAGGTGGAGGAGCGCAGTTTGGACACATTACATTTATTGTTGGAATCCAATTAGTTTTTATTTTAATGTTGTGTTTATATGGGGGGGGGGAGGAGAATCCAACTTTACAAGAATTGAGGAAGCTGTAAGAAGCGTGATCTGGAAGATTTATTTTTCCCACTGAATCTGCTGAAAGATTTTTAAAAGTAATCAGTTGCCAGGCAATCAGTGAATGACTAAGAGACTAGTACTACAAGCCTCAGGGAGAGTGTATGTCTGTCTAGTAATAACACTAGGTTTCAGTATGATGCAATAGAGAGCTCAAACTGTGAAGCAAATTTCCCCTTATACTAGCAAATAGCTATTTCAATCCAAATATTAAATAATACCAAAACCTTTCCCAGTGCCTAGAAGAGTTAGGGAAGAAGTGTGTACAATGTCCATGACTCTTATTTTATGAGTTAATTAGCCCATCTTTAGGCATTTGGGTGGTACTCCTGTTTATCCAAACTAATCTGTTAGTTCACTCACAATCCATCTCTAGTCTACAATAACTCAGACTTGGGCCCGTTTCTAATACTGCTTATGCAGTATCAGGCAAGTGAAACCTGCTGCCCTTGAAACAGAACAGTAAGTATTAAATTTCATGTGACATGCAGTAATCCAAAAACCCAGAAGCTCTCTGAATCTGAGACAATGTAATTACTATGTAATGTAACACTTACTCTATTAATTATATTCATGCATTTATTATGGAAAGGAATCTCCTACAACACATAGGGTATGTCTATGCTGCAGCTGGGACCGTGCTTCGCAGCTCCAGTAGACAGACACATGGCTAGCATGCTAATAATGGCAGTGTAGTCAGTGGTAGCATAGGGGCGTAGCTTGGGCTAGCCTCTCCGTACGTACTTGGGGGTATGTCTACACTGAAATTAAACACCAATGGCTGGACTGTGCCAGCTGACTCGGGCTTGCGGGGCTCAGGCTCAGGGGCTGTTTAACTGCAATGTAGACATTTGGGCTCAGGCTGCAGTCTGAGCTCCGGTACCCTCCCACCTCGCAGATTCTGGACTCCAGCCTGAACCTGAATGTCTACACTGCAAGCCCATGAGCCCGAGTCAGCTGGCATGGGCCAGCTGTGGGTTTTTAATTGCAGTGTAGGCATACCCAGGGGGGCTGGGCAGGTTTGTACTCACATAGCTAGCCTGAGCTGCCACCCATGGGACCGCCATCTACATTGCTATTTTAGCATGTTAGCTCAAGTGGAGCTAGAGCATCTGTCTACTCAAACTGGAAAGCATGCATCCATTTGCAGTGTAGACGTAACCGTAAACCGATGGTACCGTCCCTAATTTATGGCTGCTCATGGGCTGTTGGCTCCAACTACCTAGCCTATTTATCATGCTGTCTCTGTGTGTTTTGGCTTCATGGACATCTTTTCACAGAACTGGCAACCCTATTTTATTTAATTTCATCATAGTTGAAGATTTAAACAAGTCGGGGGGAATGGGATGTTACTAAAATCATTTTTCCCCACTGAAAAAAGGGCAAAGTGCTATCAACTTGCAAGGAACCTTTTCAGTACTTTTTTCTTAGATTTAAGCTCTAAAAATGTTGAATAACAGCTTATTATTTAGTTAATTTGATTATACTTGTATAACACAACTGGACTTAGTGTGATATGGCTGTCTGTTTTAAATAGGGCCACAACAGAATAGCTGAAAAGCCCAACTCCATGTTTTGTTCTTACTTTTAAGCATTTTTCCTTGTACAATACTGTACCCTGGCAATGGCTTCCTTTTAATTTGTACTTTTCAATGTGAATTTCTGATTTAAAGGAAGCATGAAGGCTACTGTTCCAAAACATGTGATACAATTTAGAGACCTGTCTCAAGAGTTCTGTGGGCTGTTTAGCCCAAGCTTGAAAAAACTAGAAAAAGGAGCTGCAACATGAGCTGAAAGACAAAACTTTAAAACTGATTTATATTTCACAGGGATTTGTTGAGCTGTGGGTCTAGATTGCACTCTTCTGTCACTCGCCAATTTTGACTCTGCTTCCATGATAGGCTCTGTCTTCACATTTTAAAATACTAACAGGCTTCTTGTGGATGGATCAAATGACTGCTCTGTTCCCTTCACCTGTGAAATTTCAGAGACTATTTGAAAAGGGCCATTGTTTCCAAGGAATGCCAGGCCTAGTCCAGGAAAGAAAGTTTTCATTTCATCAGGAATTTGGAGTCTGCCTGAGAAGGCCAGGCAGTTACTACGTGAAAGCTATGGCACATTCATTCAAGATCTGAACATTTACATTAACTGGGCCTCTCCCTTCTTGGGTTCCTTTGCTTACCCCTGCTGAGTGGGTGGGAAGGAGAAGGAAGCCTTCACTACTAAAACCATTGGGCTCAAATGATTATTAGCTCTCCAGACATAGGTTTCTCTGTTCTTGCTTCTGTCCCATGCATCCACAGCACTTGTGTGCATTCATGTGAATAAGCTTATATGTTTAATGAGCATTTTGAAATGAGCTTCTAATAAAATATACTTGTATAGGACTACACGATAAAGATACTGTATGTATATTCAGGGCCTGATGGTTGACTCCTGTTTCAAGCACATTACAAATAATTTCTGAAGTGAATATTGGGAATAGAAGCTGAAAGCATACTTTGATATTTTTTTAAAAAGCATGTGATATACAAACACACAGTTAAACCGTTCTTGTAGGATTCTAAGGGGACTGGGTGTCAGTTTTACTATCTAAGGTTTCCTACTGTTTAGGTTTCTCAGACATTTTCTACAGAATGTGTTAGGAATTTAGCCAGTATGGATTGATGCGACTAATAACATGTTTAACTTTTCTGCATCTTTATTAGGAGGATTTGCCCCTGTGCCACAGTAGCTTTACTCTGTGATGCAGGAGACTCAGAACTCGCAAATGTATTAAAATGTGGACTACCATTAATATTATTAATCATTACTTGAACTTGTAACCAGCTTGTTCATTCTTTGGGGAGAGTGAGGAAGTTTTCAGAGGGATAATCAACCTGTTTTTCAAAGGAAAGAGAAATCTGACCTGAATATGAACTGAGGGTAAGTACTGCACTCAGTGAGCTGAAGCTTTGGAAATTGTACTTTTTGCACAAATGCATTTCCTCTTTGTTTTGGTTTCAGCCCTCATTTAACCTGAAAACGGTAACACATTAGTGGCATTACATATTCAAGTTGTAATAAATGGGCTGTGACTGTTTTCTGAAAGTATGGACCAGAATGTAATAAAATTAATAAATGTATTAAGAAGAACCTGGGATTATAATGCATGACATTTTTGGATATTTTTCCTCTCCTATTTTAGATCTTTCCTGTCATCTAGTGAAAAAACTGATGTAACATTCTTTGTCCTTAGACCATGATATAGATGGTACATAAAAGGAAGCTCGTCCTTTTGGGACCTGGCTTTGAATCAATTACAGAAAAAGATGACAGAAAAATACTCTTTTGTGGCTGCTAAAGTTCAGGAATGAATTCTGGCAGTCTTAGCCAAATCCCTAATGCAGAGGCCACATTACCAACATCAAATTGGCAGCTTTAACCTGTAACTCCCATTACAGACAAGGCAATGAATGAATTTTGTTAAGGTGTCCTGACTGAGCTGCAGCCTGGCTGCTATACACACCAAAACTCTCCCTTATAACCTCCAAAAAGCTGTCACACGAAGAAAAATGAAGTTTAGAATGTTTGCCATCTACAGTGGCATAGCGGACTACTATTTTGTAATAAGCTATATTGCCCTTGACAAAGCTGCCATCCATTAGCCTCTTGATCAGTAAAAGCACAGGAATTGCAACAGGAAAAATATTAAATGCTGGTCAGTCTCCTATTTTTCTCTTTTTATTAATATTTGTATAGAAAAATCTTAGCTCTTTTTCCTATCTACTCTCTTTTTCTCACTATCCCTGCCAAGTCAAAATGTCCTTCTGGCCAATAAGAGTTTTAAGTGACACTGGAACTGGCCATTACCATTCGTGGGTCACCAAGCAGAGGAAGAGAGGGAAGTGGAGGGTCAGTCACGAATGTTTTTTCCCCAGTACTCTCAGCCCCTGCCAGGCTGTGCAGTGAAGAATCAAACTTGGTCCCAAACTCTGATACCCTGCATAGCCCAATGAAGTCCTGCATCTAGATAAACCAGTCAGCCTAATCTTCTCCTTTCCACAAGTATCTGTTCATTACTCATTCCTTTTTTGGAAGGACCCAGTTTTTTAAATGAATTCATTGATACAAAAACAAAACCCTGGGCCAGATCCTGAAGTTCTTACTCCACTTCTAATCTGTTTTTCCGTGCTACTCACTCAGGACCCCTGAAGCTAATGGCAATTTGCCTTGAGTAAATTCTGAGGAAAAATTTCGTAAAACCAGAATAAGGATGTGGCCTCTGTGTTGTTAACTGATCTACAGCTCTCTATTCAACCCTGTTTTTTCCTTTCATTGTTCGGTGCTGAATAACAGTGTTTACTGGCAGACTAGAATGGAGTTGTCTCCTAAGATTCCTTGTCCATGCTGGTTGCTTCAGCTCAGACTAGTGAGGAGTTTGAAGATGCAGGAAGACAAAGGCTGTCTAATGTGGTTTTTCAGAATTGTCTGTCTGAGCTATTTCTCTCAACAAGAAATTGAACCGTGGCCCCCTGAAAGCAAGTGATAACCAGGACCTAATTTTTGTCCTGCACAGTAGCGTAAATCATGAGAAATTTCACTGAAGACAATGGAGTTATACTAGTGTGAAACCCGAAAAGAACTAGGCTGGTGTGTGTCAAATATTTTTTTATATATGTGGAATTCCTAAAGAGTACTTTTCCCATTCAATCCTTTTTGAACAAATACTTGATTTGGTGCCTTACATAGAGACACAAGGAATTGCGCTGGGGGATAATTTAAAACATTTTTACACCCTCATGTGCTAAGAACATTAAACAGCCATCACCTACTTTGCATCCCAGCTATGATAAGCAATATGGAAAAAAGAGAGCGAGAAAGAGGCTCAATAACAAAATCCACATTGAAAAGTTAGGCACTTTGAACTTTCCCATCACCTTACCAGTGTTTCCCTACAGGCAGTCTAAAAGACAACTCAGTAATGTCTGAATGGAACAGCACACAAAAGCTCCTTCACAAGTAGGTCTTTAATTGATTACGGCTGTGTTTATAGAAGCAGAAGAGAATTTACACAAAATGACAGATTGCCTTCAGTTTCAAAATGGTTTACTAATGATAATGGTAACAGAGGTCCTCTCCACCTCCTATCCAGCTAGATGAAGTCTTAAGGATGCGCAGTTTACCTTATCATAGCAATGTATGTCTGCTTATTTTTGCATTTAAAGTAGTGATATTCATAACCTTCATGATTGCTTTGACAGTGCAAATTTACACAGAGAATAGCACTAATGATTTTGCATGAACATCAAGGCCTCATAAATTGTAGATCCAAACATTAAATATGAGAACAGAGAAGAATAAATAATATAAACCTACTGGAACTCATTCCCGCTCTACCTCTGATTGTCAATTTGCTTAGCTAATCATAGAAGTGCAGTTTGTGAGTACAGTCAGAAAGGTTGAGCAGAAGCAAGTAGTGGAAAGAAATTCCTTTTTCTATTCATATTAAAAGACATTTCAGAATAACATGTTAACAGTATACTGTATGGGTGTTCCAAAATTGGTTCCTGTTACATCTTTAGCTACTCAGAGATACTGGGGCAGATCTCTGTTAGGATGGTGAAAATCCGGAGTAGCTCAATCTAGGAATGAATTGCTCCAAATTTACAAGGATGTAACTGAATTGAGAATCTGGCCTCCTGGAGTTAAACCAAACACAAATTAATCAAGACTCTCTATTTCACTTTTATGCATCACTATAACAGAAGAGCTTTTTTCATTCCTCTGCTAATAGTGACCTCTGCTGGTAAAATTCCATAATACAGACTTTCTTTGGTACCCCAGGAAGAGGTAGCACTTTTGCAAGGAAAATTATTACTGTGCTTTTGTAATATATAGTGTTAATTTTAGAGCAGAATTTTAGTTTCAAAGCTATGTAATCTCTTTGAACTTTAGAACATCTTCTAGATCTAATGTTGATTTATAAATCTTTGTTTCATTATTACTGCTGTCTGATCTTATATTGAAGAATATGATAACCTGACAACCTATTATTTTCAACCGGTATTAGTTGCTTCCAGCATTCCAGAACTAAGCTGAGGATGGTGCTGATTTGAGCTGTGGCATTCTCTCATGTTCTTATCATTTACTAGACTGGAAACTAGGAATTTAAAATGATATCTTCTCTACTTCTGATGCAGGCAAATGTATTGTTTATGTAAGTATGGAGGTAGGCAAATAGGAGAACAGATAATGCTGATGTTGTACATTTATTTTTATTTTAAAGACATTGTAACTACTTTGTTCCTGCTGACACTTTATTCGTTTAAACATAAAGACTTGTTAAAATTAATTTCTTTCAGCTGTATGATTCTTAATGTCAGATGACAGCCTTTAACAAATAAAGAGGTGCATCTCTGGAAACAAACACACAAGAAAAGCTAAATGGTTCTGTAAATATCAAAAATGGCCACGACAAGATCCCACAGGGGGAAAATATCCTTCCAAAAATATCTTTAGAGGTATGAAAATGCTTGATGTCTCCAAGTTGGAAAGCATGTTTTAATGATGCTTTTTAGTGAGACTTGTCTTCTCAAAGCTTCAAAGCTTGTCTTGTCATTGTATGATTCAGCATGCTTCCTGCTTATGCTGTCATGTTGAATTATGAAAAGTAATAATCTTTTAGAGCATGACAATACCTCAAGCCTGGAAATTTCAAGATACCCTAAAAATAAAAAATAAAGTGAAAAATCCATTCCTAAATAAAATGTAGTGGGGCCAAATTCTGTTCCTAGTTACTCCAGTGGCAAAATCAGAGCAATTCCACTAGACTCTATCAAGTTCCTCTGGATTTACACAAAGTAACAAGAGCAGATGTAGATATCTGTAGATAATGACTTTGTCAGTTACCTGACCCACTTTGAAAATCTAAAAATGTATTTATGATAGTACCTCTAGTTCATATTCACCAGAGCAGTCAAATATTCCAGCTTTCTACAAGTATTTATTCAAATTTTTAAATCACTTCCTTTGACAATTTCCCAGACATTTTATGTTTCTTTCCTGTGAATGTGCTAGCAGATGAATTTGTGGGTATTCGTGGAAGCAGCTAACATTGAGTGAATGCTGGAGAATATTTGCAATATCAGAACTCATTGCATAAGTCCATCTGCTGTGCCTGCATGAGGAGCCTGACCCATGCATGACACTCCACTCAGGGTACAATGGCAGAGGCCTCCCTCCTACTGGATGGATTTCAGCCCATCTGAAAAGGGAATCACAGCTGAAGGATGAAGAAAGTGTACTGAGGAGCTCACCCAGAGACAGACAGCAGCAGCTGGGGTTTCCCTTGCCCACCCAAAGACTGGATATGGGTTGGGAAGGAGGGAGCCCCTGGCCTACCTGAAAAATGGTGTTGAGTCTCTACCACCTCAACAGAGTGGGTCTTGTGTGGGTGGCCTCTGGTGCTACCACCACCAGCCAGGCCAAGGGCACAAGTACCTTATTGGGGTTGTCAGGTACATGGCCACATTGGAGGCTTCTGTAGAGGTGTCCCTGAAGCCCCAGATTGTCCTAATCCAGCCCTAAAACAAAGTATTATTTACATAAATTATTTGGACTATAAAGACAAATATTCAAGAAAATTATAAGATGTGTGTAGACAAATCCACAAAGAAGAAAAATGAGTGTCATTAAAAAAATATTTGTTCACTCTGTTCTGCTAGCATCACATACTTTCATATTCATAACACTCCTGTCCATCTTCTCTGCTCACTTCTGCATACTATTCTGCTTCTTTCTTGATAGCTGGAGCAATCTACTCCTCTACTGGCACACTATGTAAATGATCAAATGCATGTGTATTCAAATATTCACCTTATACAAGTTCAAAAAGCAAATTAGAACTAGAGAATAAATAGTCTTAGTAAAGTAATATCTTGTAATGTGTCTGAGCCCTCTCCTTTATAAATAGATTTTATATCATGGAGGTACAAGGTGGATAGCTTTGTGAATACAAATTTAAAAAGTCCGTGCACTATACTACAGAATAAGAAAGTACACAAACATTTTAAGTGCTCTCTTTGCATTTTTAAGTTGCATATTTGTTTGACTAATAATGAGTTTTCCATACAGCTGTTCTAGGAACAAATTTGCTATGCTCTGAAATTTTGTAATCTGCATAGAGATGGGTCCTTTGTACATTCATCTCCATGAGGTGCTTGAAAAAAAAATCGTAAGACTATAGCAATTCCAAGAATGAGTATTACTTTGGAAAATGCCTTCTTGGGTTATCTCCACCTTATCATCATCTACGTCTGGTTTTCAGGAAGGAAGTATCATATATAACAGACACAGGGCAGTAATGGAAATCCTGAAGACATTCCACATATTCCCCATAATTCCCACAGAAGATTGAAGTTTCTTGCTTTGTTTTCTGTTTTAGTTGAAATTTATTCATAAATTAATAGTTAGTAGATAGATAATATCTGCTCCCAAATATTGGCCATTGCTTAATGGGTGTTAAAAAGTTGTAACCTTACACATATACAGAATCAATTATGGATAAAAAATGATTACAAGGCACTGTGTTAAAATGGTGTGTTAAGCAGTGGCCCAAATCTTTGTCCAAATCACACTGAGAACCATTTTATGCTGTCGAGAATAAATTTGATATTGGTGGGACTACTCATGGAGTAAAGGAAGGGAAGTGACAAAAGCTAGCAGAGCAGCAGCCAAAAGAAAAACAACTCATGCTATGGTCTATCAAAGGTATGGGTTTGTGAGAGAGCAGAGGCAGTTAGGGAGCTGCCTGGAGGAGACTTGAAGCCTGAAGCAGGCTTGCTAAATGAGCCAACCAGAAACACCTGGTGCAATGAGGGAACTTCAGACAATTGGTTCCTTATAAGAGAGAGGAAGTAGGCCTTGGAAGGGGGTTGACTCTGGCAGGGCCGCCCAGAGGATTCAGGGGGCCTGGGGCAAAGTAATTTTTGGGGCCCCTTCCATAAAAAAAGTTGCAATACTATAGAATACTATAGTCTCATAGGGGCCCCCCCCGGGGCCTGAGGCAAATTGCCCCACTTTCTTTTCCCCCCCCTCCCCCCCCGGGCGGCCCTGGTCTCTGGTAAGCCTGTAAGGAAAATAGCTCTGAGCTGGGTAGTTGCAAGTTAAACCATAGACTTTCTAAGAACTGATAAAAGGGCCCTGTGAAGGAACTCTTTCATTTACCCAGCCTCTGTGGTAAGAGCTATGCCCTGGGACAGACTTTTGGTACTTTTACTTTTCAGTTCATTTTGTCTGAACAATCGTAGCTCCAATAAGGGTGGTGATTGGATGATCAAAGTGTGTGGAATCTGTATAAAAAGTCAGGGCAGTGCAGAGGCACTCTGGCTACAAGGGGTCACATGGTGGCAGCCAATTTGTTGACAGGGTAGTATATTGCAGACATATATCTCATCTCAGCTTTAGCCAATATATAATGTCAGGGGGTGAAGCTTGCTAAAACATGTTGTTTTTAAAAACTTACATTTTTGTATAGTGACTTGTTTTGTTTGTTGGCTACAGCTTTGACCATAGTTATGTTGTATCAGGCAATGCTTTTAGCTTATGTAAATAGTAACTCACTCCTCCACCCACTGCTAGCTACACTAAGTGGTGCATAGAGAGGCAGAGGTATGGTCCCACCAGCTCCCTTTGCTATGAAGTACCATGCACTCCAAGAAAGTAGAGAGGGAACAGTTTCTGTGCGTCTCTGATGAAAGATTGGATCGCTGCCTGACCTGTACAGGAGCTATACCAGTGTTGGACGTGGCTACTTTTTTTCTTCTTCCATCCTGTATTATGCATCCACCTAATGGCCAGGCAGAATCTGGCACAAGAAGATCATCCCACAGATCCCACTATAGCATCCATATTTGCAAAACTTGTCCCATGTGGTCAGCAAAGAACCACACAGACCAAGCTGCAATCATGGTCTGAGGGAAAACAGCTATTGTAAACATTTCAGCCCTTTCACATTTCTTCAACTTGTCAGACATTTAAAGCTTAGGTCATTCTATCAGGGAAAAGAATGAACATGTGATCCTGCTTTGCTCAAATAGAGTGGATGGGATGGAGAAAAATCATGGTGTGAAAGTCCCTCACCCATGATATTTAAAGAGTTTATTAACATTATTCTCTCTTGTTGATTCCTCAATGAGGTGCTCATTTGTAAGGGAATCCTAGAAATGTACGGCTGGACCTTGAGAGGTCATCTAGTTCAGCCCCCTGTGCTGAGGTAGGATCAAGTATATCTAGATCATCTGGGACTAGGTATCTGTCTGTTCTTACAAACCTCCAGTGATGGGGGTTCCACACCCACCCTTGGAAGCATACTCCAGTGCTTAACCATGCATATAGTTAAGGACTGTTACAATTTCTTTCTATGTTTATGAAGGTGTTCATGCTGAAAGGTGAATCTTTTACAATTTCCTTGGGCTGATGGGAAAAGCATGGAGACATTTTCCTGTGGCTTTGCATGAGACATAAGAGAGCTAGATTGTACCTGTCATAAACTGCCAGCATGAATACGCAGAGCTTAGTAGGATATATCATCCAGGGAGCATGCACTTGTTGTCCTTGATTGTTAATTATTTATTTTGACCTGTTCCATATGCATACAGGTGTCTATCAGTCTCTTTAGAAATCTGCACCGTTTAGTCATGCACATAGATTAAATGTTTTGTGTCCAAAAGGAGCTTTGTTTCAACCAAGTTTGAGATGGAGGGATTTAGAATAGGAGTATGTTAAAACTAAAATAAAGACCAAACAAAACCCAACTTTTTTTCTCAGATATTTTGGTGGCAATGCCTCTTTAAAATATGGCACCATCTGGGACATGTCTATATTCAACCTAAGATAAATCATCATCTCTGTTGAAGAGTTCAGATGAATACTGTGGTATAATGGAAGCACTTTACAGTTAGAGTCCCACGACCAACTACACATATTCAACATCCATGAGATCAACCTCCAGGTAGAATTCAGTGTTTAAGGAATTAGATGAGTACAACCTTCATTTTATTTAACTATTTAAAATAACTGGATACTACTATTAACATTTTTGTTACAACTGTGCTCTCTGAGGAGTGTAGGGGGATACCAAAGAGAAGTTTAATACAGTAAAGAGGCATTTCTTATGTGTTTCAAAACAAATGCCTTTTTTCACCAGACATCAAAAATCGGAAAACCGTGTAAGGAAGTTCAATCTCAATTTTCTGAAAGCAAAGAGGTGATTTTTATCCAGGAAACAAGGATAATGTTTCAAACTAACCACAGTTGGTTATACCATTTGGTGACATAAGAAAAAGTCTATCACATGTATTTCAATCTTCCAACCTACAGCGCATGTACATTATTTAGAAGTTTTTAGGGCCAAATACTGACATCCAATTTAGCTCTCCAACATTCCTTGGCAACAAGTGGGTTTAGGTAAAACCTGACCTAATATGGTCAACATTATTAATATATTCACACATCAGTGTACTCAGTGTTTATTCACTGTTTTCTCAAATCTCACTTGGGCAAACTTTCACTGATGTTAATTGACTTTACTTTACCTGAGTAAAAATTAAGTATGGAGATCAGGATTTGACCATATATGTTAAGGAATTCCCACTGTTGATCACCAAGATAAAATTAAAAAAAACGTTCTCCTAATCAGGGAGAGTTCATAAATTGACTGTTAAAATAAGTAAACTGTGGTGGAGTCCAGTCTTATCACCTTTATGTATGTTGCAAAAGACAATCCAGCTGTCTTCTCCAATGCAGTTTCATGGCAACCCATATCATTCTAGGAAGCACTGGAGAGCTACAATGGGTGCATTTAGAGTTTTTTCCATCTGGGGAGAGATTATTGGATTCCAGCAATTCCTTCACCCCCATTTTAAGTAAAGGGAATTTCTTTGAAACCGGTAAAACCCTTCAGAGCAAAAGAAAACTTTTTAAGTAAGGTGTAGCAGCAGTCACATACTTGTGATGAGAAAGGGTTAAAAAAAACATATTAGGAGCTTTCAAAATTAAAACATAACAAAAGAACATTCCTGCAACATTTGAATAATTACCATGAAAATATCCGTTATGGGTTTTTCAAACAAAATAAAATGATGTTTGGTAGCTTCCTGTTCTTAGAATAGATATACCTTTTAAAAATTCTGAGAGAGCTGGTGGAATCTCCCCCATCTTTTTAAAGATGCCCCTTGAAAGTGGAATTCTGAATCAATTATTTGCTAAGCCCAATTATTTTGTTTTGTATTGAACATTTACTGGAACACTAAGAGAGCCAATACATGACAGATATGTTGTACATATCAAATGATTTGTTCCTCTGACTAATGAAGTGTAATCCCCTTTTTTTCTTCACAAATTAACTTTGAACATTCACAACTATTTGGATCTGCTGTGTGAATAACTATAATATTTGCAACTGTTCAAATCTGTTGTGTGAATATCTGGGGTTTTTTTTTAGAAGGCTGTCAGAGTACTTTGTGTGCAAACTCTTGCCAATATTTATGCTAGTATTCATGAAGCTTTTGCTTTCTACAGACATTCTTATAAACAAAACCATGCTCACCAAAATGTTTCTGTATAAATGAATATATTAGATTGCGAATAGCAGCAAACAAATTGGCAGTTTTTATTTGCAATAATATTCTTGTGTACTTTTTCTGCTCTGTGCTCTACCAAATGAACCTCTCATGTTCTAATGGCAGCATAGCTAAAAACTCCACAGATACTTAAACAATACTTCCTGATCCAAAATTGACTCAAGTCAGTGGACTTCCTCTGGCTTTGTATTAGGCAGTTATAGAAGTACCAATTAAAGAGAGTGCTTATCTCTGATAATCTGTTTATTGGTTATTCAGTATGTCTAAGGCCCTGGTCTCATGACATGTATTACATGAATGGACTGATGTCTATATGCTACAGCTAGAGGATTGGGGCCCAGTTTTGTATCTTCGACCCTCAGCCTGTGATGCGGGGAAGAGAGCTCCCTGGAGACGCTGTTGAAACTTCCTTACCAATTACTATGTACTGAGTTGAAAAGTTAGAAGGCATTTGGATTATTCTTTCACCCCACCAGCTTTCTAAAATAGCAAGCCATCCAAAATTACTGAGAGCAAGCACAGAGCATTTGTATCAATGAGCAGAAACCACAACTAGAAAGTGCCGAATGACCTGGATATTTTTCATTCTTGGTTTGACCACAGGAGAATCCTGGCCTTCAATTTGTCCACCTTGCTAAAGTTTTCATCTTATTTAAAAGCAGGAACCCTTAGCATGCACTGCAGTTTGGAGTGAAAGCCTGGCCCCACTGAAGTCAATAGGAAGACTCCCAATGGTTTCAGTGAAGCCAAGATTTTACACTTGGTCTCTTGAGGCTAAATTCTGATCCCACTGAAGTAAATGGAAATTTGGTTCTTGTTATTTAAAAGGGTAATAAGAAAATGTTTTACACAACATATAATTAGCTAGTGACATGCAAAGTCACAGAATGCTATTCAGGCAGATGTAAAAGGTTATTAAAAATCTAACTAAACATGCAGTTACAGTAGTAGGACAAAAAAGTGTAAGGTATGAGTCATTGAAGTCATTAGACTTCAAAGAATAAATTTCTTCCCTGATGCAGAAAGAATAGTCTTCCTTTGTTATAATATTGCTTAATTAAATATATTTCAGGGAAAGGTATAAAAGTATCTGGCATCGGTTACAGCTGGACACAAAATACTGGATTTGATGTACCAATTACACTGGTCTACAATTTTTGAGAAGTCATCTGCTTCAGAGATAAAATGTGTTATTTATTATGTATTTTGATGTGCTGAATTCAAATATGACAATTAAAACAACTGATTGGCTACTGTTTCTAAGATATTTAAGTTTTTACATTTTATGTCTATGTATATTGTGTAGATAGTAGAGTTTTAATCATAAATTGTAAACCTAGGTCTTTTCATGTGTTTATGGTTGCTTTACATGATAATATTTCACCTGTCCTGTTTATGTAACACTTTAAAAATCAGCAAAAGGGTTATATAAATAAAATTTATTATGAAACAAAAGGCAAAAAACTATTCTGTACATAGTTTAGTCCTATTCAGTGTCTACTCGGCGCTTCTTGGCTTGTCTCTTGTATTCATTAAATGGAGCATCTCTTGTCACTGTCCAGCAATAGTCTGCAAGCATTGATGGGCTCCATTTGCCCTGATAGCGTTTCTCCATTGTTGCAATGTCCTGGTGAAATCGCTCGCCGTGCTCGTCGCTCACTGCTCTGCAGTTCGGTGGAAGAAAATCTAGATGAGAGTGCAAAAAATGTATCTTTAGTGACATGTTGCAACCAAGGCTTTTGTATGCCTTGAGGAGGTTTTCCACCAACAACCTGTAGTTGTCTGCCTTGTTGTTTCCGAGAAAATTTATTGCCACTAACTGGAAGGCTTTCCATGCCGTCTTTTCCTTGCCACGCAGTGCATGGTCAAATGCATCATCTCAAAGAAGTTCACGAATCTGAGGACCAACAAAGACACCTTCCTTTATCTTAGCTTCACTTAACCTTGGAAATTTTCCACGGAGGTACTTGAAAGCTGCTTGTGTTTTGTCAATGGCCTTGACAAAGTTCTTCATCAGACCCAGCTTGATGTGTAAGGGTGGTAACAAAATCTTCCTTGATTCAACAAGTGGTGGATGCTGAACACTTTTCCTCCCAGGCTCCAATGACTGTCGGAGTGGCCAATCTTTCTTGATGTAGTGGGAATCTCTTGCACGACTATCCCATTCGCAGAGAAAACAGCAGTACTTTGTGTATCCAGTCTGCAGACCAAGCAAGAGAGCAACAACCTTCAAATCGCCACAAAGCTGCCACTGATGTTGGTCAGAGTTTATGCACCTCAAAAGTTGTTTCATGTTGTCATAGGTTTCCTTCATATGGACTGCATGACCAACTGGAATTGATGGCAAAACATTGCCATTATGCAGTAAAACAGCTTTAAGACTCATCTTCGATGAATCAATGAACAGTCTCCACTCATCTGGATCGTGAACGATGTTGAGGGCTGCCATCACACCACCGATGTTGTTGCAGGCTACAAGATCACCTTCCATGAAGAAGAATGGGACAAGATCCTTTTGACCGTCACGGAACATGGAAACCCTAACATCACCTGCCAGGAGATTCCACTGCTGTAATCTGGAGCCCAACAGCTCTGCCTTACTCTTGGGTAGTTCCAAATTCCTGACAAGGTCATTCAGTTCACCTTGTGTTATGAGGTGTGGTTCAGAGGAGGAGGATGGGAGAAAATGTGGGTCCTGTGACATTGATGGTTCAGGACCAGAAGTTTCATCCTCTTCCTCGTCCTCGTCTGACTCAAGTGAGAATGATTCTGGTGCATCAGGAACCGGCAGTCCTTCTCCGTGGGGTACTGGGCGTATAGCTGATGGAATGTTTGGATAATGCACAGTCCACTTTTTCTTCTTTGACACACCTTTCCCAACTGGAGGCACCACGCAGAAATAACAATTGCTGGTATGATCTGTTGGCTCTCTCCAAATCATTGGCACTGCAAAAGGCATAGATCTCCTTTTCCTGTTCAACCACTGGCGAAGATTTGTTGCACAAGTGTTGCAGCATATGTGTGGGGCCCACCTCTTGTCCTGATCTCCAATTTTGCAGCCAAAATAAAGGTGATAGGCTTTCTTAACCATAGTGGTTATACTACGCTTTTGTGATGCAAAAGTCACTTCACCACAAACGTAGCAGAAGTTATCTGCACTGTTCACACAAGTACGAGGCATCTCTGCTCACTTTGGCTAAACAGAAATGTGTCCCTTTGCAAAATCAAACACTGACAAATAAGAGAGCACGACACTGTATGATTTCTAGAGCTGATATAGGGCAATTTGTTCAGCAGAGTGATGTAAGCTTCATTATGATTGCATCATCCATGACTTCTAGGAATAACATGATGCAATTCATATCATGTATGATGCAATACCAGCTTCAGATTGCATCATTCATTGTTTTGCCTAAAAAGCAAGTACTGTCCAAACCCAGTCATAGATTTATTCATAGATCCAGTCAAAGATGTATTTTAGTCATTTCTGGTTTAAATTGAGATCCCTTCCCTTTATAACTCACTTATCCTCCGCCATTCCCAAGTCAAGGGTCGTATATACTGACCCAGTAGCATATCTTGAAAACTAGAGCCAATCAACAATTTTAAGCATCATTTTCGTTCTCAGTGACCCAGAATTAGTAAAGTTTGACTACATTTATTTCAGAAACATTTTGGCTGTAGAGCAGTGTTATTCTATTCTAGTATTGGCATTTCTTGTATTGTTATGACAATGTATTTTGTCTTTAGAGAAGAGTTTATAATTCAGGTTTAGGAAGGCTTAGTAAATCTTAAGGGGCCTTGTCCAAAGCCCATTGAAATCAGTCCTCCCATCAACTTCAGTGGATGCTAGATCAAGGCCAAAAGCAGTATCAGGTTTTTGGTAAATCCATCCTTATTTTTATTCACTTGGTTCTGTGCAGTATTCTCTAACAGTGGTTCCCAAACTTGTTCTGCCGCTTCTGCAGGGAAAGACCCGGCGGACCGGGCCGGTTTGTGTACCTGCCGCGTCCGCAGGTTCGGCCGATCGCAGCTCCCAGTGGCCGCGGTTCACTGCTCCCACACAGGGGAGTTACAACACAGCACATTGATGTGCGCTGCTATTCACACCCTGGTAGTCTGAACTGCGGGGCAGTGTAAGCAAGTCCTAAGTCATAGAAGTGAAATTTATTTTAATTCCTCTTTGCAAAGAGAAAAACATTAGCTTTAAATGCACGCAAAGAATTCTAGAACTATCCTTATTTAAACTGATTTCTTTTATAAACATTCTAAAGTGTTTTATTCTTCAAATGTTAAGGAGAGTGTTTATGGTTGGGACTGTTTTACAGAAGGTTGGTTATTTCCAACTTTTTTCTCCCTCAAATGCTTACGGTGGCATAAACATGTTTTGATATGTATATTGCATATACACCTCTACCCCGATATAACGCGACCCAATATAACATGAATTCGGATATAACGCGGTAAAGCAGCGCTCCAGGGGGGTGGGGCTGCACGCTCCGGCGGATCAAAGCAAGTTCAATATAACGCAGTTTCACCTATAACGTGGTAAGATTTTTGGCTCCCGAGGACAGCGTTATATCGGGGTAGAGGTGTATTTGTATTTAAGTGCAAGCCACTTAAAGCCATTTGAGTATAATTATATTAATTGAGGAATTAATTAGTTATCTGGCAGTGCTCAAGCAATGGCCAACGCCTTGCCAAACTCAGACAGACACCTGAAGACTTATAAAAAGACGGTATCCTCTTTCATGACCATCTAAGTTGAAAGACTCTTCAAAGATCATGTAAGTTTTACATATCAGACCTTTATATAGAAAAAGTTTGGACACATTTGAAACAAAATTTCAACTATTGTTACACCCTTCAGGAACAAAAGGTATAGCTCAGAAAATGAAATGAACAAATAAGTTAAAACTCTGTCTTTAAAAATGCTATTATTTCACACTACAAAAACAAAAGCTACTATATCCCTGCTGCATATGCATGAGCAGATTACATACTCATGACCTGAAGATGCTATTAAGACCATTCAAATATCAACTCCTGTCACCTTTTCATTGACTCATCCCATAAAGGTGATGAACCAATGAAAACGTGACAGCAGCTGACATTTGAATCCAGCCAAGCCTTGAAAGAGGTGTTCCTTTCACTTTCAGTGAAAGAGAAGAGTATAAATCTCTCTGAATTGAGACCAAGGAGAGCAGTACTCTCATCTCCGCTCAGTAGGTTCATCTCATCTCTACAATCAGGCAAACCAGCAACAAGACAGCTAAGAAAAAGAAGCCACAATACAGTATCCAGAAGAAGCAACCTTCTAGCCCAGCATGACTTCTGCAAAATGATGACATCACCAAGACTTTTCATTAATGAGAGGAAGTTTGCAAAAGCACAGTCAACCAGTTAGATTTAAATTTTTCTTGTACTGATTTTAATGAGATATTGAAATGCTATTGTAATTTAATGTAGTAACCGCTTTTCCTGTTAAGCACTAGATGTTTAGACCATCTTCTTGGAAAGGAGACATCATCTAACCTTTGTAAACAGAGAACAGCAGAATTTAATTTAAAGTTCAGATTCTAAATATTCATTCATTTGCCTGTTTCCAGACAGCTCCTTCAGTGGCTTCTTCAAAGTAACAAAGTTAATCCTTTCTTTGGTTTTCTAGGATTCAGTTGAGATTGCTTACCTCTGCCTGTTTATAAACTGTTCATGTTATTCATGATAAACCCGAGGATTCACCAATCTTAAACAAATTCCTTTGCCCATCTCTGATGGGTTTTAAATTCCACACTGCCAATGAAAAGGTTAAAGGAAATTGGTGAGCTCAGTGCATCCAGTTGCACCGGGAAGATGGGACCCAGCTGGGGAGGAACTGGATGTCTACTATAAAAGAGCTTAAATGTAGAACGAGGCTGCAGGAGGGAATAGGGCTGGGGTTCTCTCATGAGAAGAAGCTCTGGCAAAGAGTCAGGAGAGATATATGGCAAAGTCCGGTTTTTACCCATGACAGTCTAAGGAACCCCACCTATAACGTACTGAGGGCTCAAGGCATGACCCCCTACTGCAGTCTCTAATTTAATTACCCTTTTTTGGTTGCATTAGCTGATTTTATTTGCAAATGTCTACTTGCCAACTTTTACTTTTTAAGCATTACAATTAATTAAAACATACAACTTTGTCCAATTTTAAAGCAAACTCACAGCCTCTTTTTTATGAGTAGTTAAACTCTTTGTAGCCACTTGTTTCTCCATCCCGTACAAACTTAAGCCCTGATCCTGCAAAACTGCATGTACATGCAGGGCCGGTGCAACCTATTAGGTGGTTGCCTAGGGCACTAGCATTTGGGGGCGGCATTTTCTTCAG
>NW_020664561.1:29725423-29783466 GCF_002925995.2 Terrapene triunguis | reverse complement strand
TCCTAAGGACCTTCAGTACTTCAGAAAAGTTCAAATCTGGACTTTGTTAGTGGCACCTATTTCTATAAATGGGTCAGAACTGGAATCCCAAAATCACACTCTGACCAACTTTGGATTCAGATTCAGTTCTGTGACCATGCTTTTGTCCTCTGTTTGTATGGCACCTAGCACTAGGTACCATGGTAATACAATTAACTAATACTAAGCTAAACTTGATCACTCAGCTAATCTAAAGCAGTAAGACTCTTTTCTTACCATTAGCATCAGAAGAAGCTTAGAAAGAAATCTTGCTAATAGACAGTATCTGAATCAAATTCTCTTTTCTAAAACATATAGAATATATGATTAAAAATTCACATGCTGAACAAAAAATATTTTATTAATTAAGGCTGAGATTTTTCAAAGGTGGTTAAGGGAATCAGGCACCCAAATCCTATTCAGTTAGGGGGAATTTGAAAATGAAAGAATTGGGGCATCTTCGAAAGTCACTTTAAAGAAATAGATGTTACTATGTAGATTTGGATTATACACACTTTTTTACCTTTGCTTCAAACAAGGACTTGGTAGGACATACAGATAGCTTTTGGCATAAAGAAGACTAGCATAAAGAAATAGGATAAGGGAATGAATTCTATAATACAAATCAGCACGATGTGACACTGATTTGGATTTGTTTGTACTTGGAGGTTTGTGGCTTCTTAAAGCAAAACTATTGTGCTAAAATATAACACTTCTTAAAATGAGCAATTAAGGATGCTGTCATTACTGAATATATTGTTACTTATAAGAACTGAGAACAATGGATTTGCACACACAATTTAATTTAACATCTATACCATTTTATACCAGTCCTTTGAATTAAAACCAAAAGTGACAACACCAGAAGGCAATTGTTTCAGTATAAAATCCCTGTTTAATGTTGCTGTTAGA
Source organism: Terrapene triunguis (assembly GCF_002925995.2). Classification (NCBI taxonomy): domain Eukaryota; kingdom Metazoa; phylum Chordata; order Testudines; family Emydidae; genus Terrapene; species Terrapene triunguis. The sequence goes on along the minus strand of NW_020664561.1, from coordinate 29,782,536 downwards.
AAACCATTATCCTGAAGTGCAACAAAAACACTGACTGGCAATGTGTCTTAAATATTTTATATTCATAGAAAATTTGAGGCTGTAGCATTTTCCACCCAAGCGCCCTTGTATACTTACGGTAAAACTATTTTTAAAAAAAATTGTGGTCTGAAACCTATTGGGTTAGATGGTATAGAAACCGAGAAACTTACTAGAAAGTTTCATGTATTGAAGTGATTGAAATTTTATTCCACAGCGTGAATTTAATGTATTAGAATGTTTGGGGGTTTTACGAGCTTTAAATAATTGGGACTGGTGATTATACAACACTCAATCAGCAGCTGAAAATGTGAAACAACATAAGGAATCACATTTTAGTCTAACCAACTAGAAAATAATGCCACTGTAAAGTTTTAATATTTATTGAAATCACAATTCCCTAGATGGCTATGGATGCTATAAACAATCATGAAAATACTAAATATCACTCTAATAGTACTTACACTTATCCAAAATAAGTCTACGGAAAGTGAAATCTATTTACTCCCTCAATTAAATAAATATGAAAATAATAGATTCTGCAGTTAAGGGATAAAATCTATGGGGTGTGGGTGCCTGGCAGATTTTACTAAACAAATAACAGCTTTGCCCCAGAAATTTTAGGAAGAAAAACAAAATGCAACAAATGTGGTTTAACGAGGCCTCAGTGTTGTTCACTTATTACATCTGGGAACTATCCTGCAATAACTCATCCAGTGCACGTCAACCTTCATTCCATGATCTATAACCACATAGAGGAGAGCAGCCTTTGGCCCCACTCCCTCCAAATCTTTAACTGAGTCTAACACCATTGTTGAGACCCCATTGCCCTTCCTTCATATGAAGGTTGAGGGGGTTTCCTACTCGACGTACCAGACATTAGGAGTCCCAAACCCATTCCCCAAGTTCTTCAGAAGTATTCTCCTAATCCACTTCCAATTCTGGTTTAGCAGGTAACCAGGCACACTATTAAAAAATTACCTGCACTAGACACCTGCCAAGTTGAAATCAAGTGCATTTTACAATCTAACTTATCCACTGTGTCTCCAGGCTACTGAGGGGATGGCAAAAAATCCATCTGCGAAAGCCAATCTGTCCGTGAGGGGAAACAATCCTTCCCACACCCAGAAAACTTACTAGCATGATGCCCACAGCAAGGTCTGTAGACCGGGTGTTATGCTAAACGTAAGGGAAAGGGGGAGGAGTTGTTGTTCTCTGGTGCAGAGTGGTGTGCTGAGCAGGGGAAAGGGCTTATAAGTCCTCCTTTTGGGGCATGGGAGCAAATGAGCATCCATTATATATCTTGTCCAGCCAGGGAGCTCCCTTCCCCACACCCATGAGGAGGCAGATCAACCATGAAGCAGGGAAGGGGAAAAAGAACACGCGACAATTCTTAAAGGGGCTCAAGGATTTTTCTTTCCCCTGCTGGCCCAGTCACTCTTCATAGGCACATAGAAAATAACCCACTCCCCCGGCAGCCTCAGTGATGGGAAAATGTAGGAAATGTCATTGAATCCAATTATACTAATTAATTAACATTTAATAGCATAATCTGCATAGTCTTCCATATCTATACTAAGCAATTTCTTACATGCTGAAATGAAGCTGAGTTGTTTCAAACCTGTTTTTCACCATGTACTCCAACATCATAAAGAGTCATTTTAGAAGATGACCAAGACACCTGAGCATCTGGTTTGAAATACATAGACTCCTTGAAAGCATGGATTCAAATCCAGAAGCACGGATTCAAATCCAGAAGCACTAATTATTATTTCAAAGGGCAGTGCATTGGTGGTACTGCTGTTGTTCTTGGAGCTCCAGTGTTAGCTTCACTAGCAGTGAGTGCAGCTTGCTGTGTCAGCAGCCCTCAATGTTGTTCATAAAGAAAGACTACAGGATCAGTTCGGTGGTGAAGGCACTCAGCCAGGTTTATTATTGTCAAAGCATGGTCCTCGTACCCCTTAGAAGCTACAGGTACACTAACACATTTATGCCCATGACAAGGTACCAGTTCAATAAACATATCAGCATTGCCTAGGCCAAACAAAGATGCCCCTCCTATGACTTCTTTTTATACACTGATACAAAGAAGTTATCTATTACACTCCAGATGTTATCACCATGTAACTCATAGTTCGAACAAAACATCCTTGTCCTGTCATCTTTATCTTTACAAAGGGTCTGTGTGTTCCTGCACCATTGTCTCAGGTCAGGAATGTGCTTACTTGGTCAGTTGATGCCTAGATGTTACTATACTGACGGGCCTACTTTGGTTCACCACCTTTGGTTCATACTGTTAGCCATGCCTAGGGCTCCAGCAAGGCCTACATTCCCCTCTTTTTTGTCTTTTTATGGGGACAGTGTTTACCCATCATCCTGGAAAAGCATAAAGTATCAATTGAAAATGACCCAGTGGGATAAACACAGTTTCTTGGCAATTTTACTTTATCCATTCATGCCCCATATGTCCATTGGTCTGCACATTTTGTCATACAACCTAAGAACAGTTTCCTTTACTCAATTTTTTTTTTAATACCATATAGTGGGTCTGGGAATGTTAGGTCTGGGACTTTATTTGAGAGCTGTATGCATATTATTGAGCCCTGGGTATAATATATGGAAGATAGATATAGTAGTATATAATAGTTATACTGGATAACAACACCCATACTTATTTCTATATAGGGTACTCATAATAGACAATGCTTAATATAAAGATACTGAATTACATGGATAATTAAGGTATAGTAAAAAGCGACAAAGAGTCCTGTGGAACCTTATAGACTAACAGATGTATTGGAGCATAAGCTTTCGAGGGTGAATACCCACTTCGTCAGTACATATTTGTTACACTAGTACATTATTTTTAAATTTCATTCATTACCTCAACTTTATTAATGGCTAAAGCTAGTCCTTCCCCAATCTATTGTTGTAACTTAGCCTTTTTATTTTGCTAATGAATGTAACAGCACACTCCCATTAGTTTTGGAGTAGTGACATTACATATGAGGCCTTTGTATATAAATTTCTTGTAACTAGTTACTACACAATACTGTGACATTTATGTTATAGATTACTGTACTGTTGGTTCTTACCACCTGGTAAGCTGTCCAAGGGAGTGGACAGGAGTGGCTAGCTTCTGTCTCACTATACTGTGCTGACCCGTTGTGACCACACAGTGGAGTTGCAATGTCAAAAACATCCCTGGTGTAACAAGCAGTGGGCAGTGCTTTTCAGGTTTGCATTGCTGTGGATAGTTGACCTAGGTCCAGTTGTTTCTTGTAGATAAACTACTGAATGGACAGTAACCACTTCTATTAAATATTGCTGTGTTAGGATTCAGAACTGCTATACATGGAATGAGACACTGAGCAAGATTGCTTTGAATAATATGTGCCTTGAGTAGAATGCAGTATTACTGACCCCAGATTATGAATGATACTAAAAGGGAATTTGTTTACATGATTTAACACACTGTCAGTTAGCCATAGCTTTTGTTATACACCGAGGGCAATACCAGTCAGCTAGGGTGACCAGATGTCCCGAGTTTTGGGTCTTTTTCTTATATAGGCTTCTATTACTCCCCACCCCCTGTCCCGATTTTTCACACTTGCTGTCTGGTCATCCTACAGTCAGCTAACTGTTCATCTTTAATAAGTTTAGGCAATTTTCCTTTTTTAATAAGTTGGTTGTGGTAGTTACCCTGTAACTCCAAAAAGTAGTACAAATAATTTTTAGCAACCCAGTTTTTTCTTGCTTAATTGTTTTTTGCAATTAGTTTAATTATTATTGTGTTTCATTAACTGTTTAATCAATATCATGCACATTGTAAATGGTGTACTGTATTATTATAATTTTATAATTCACTATGAATTATAAATTTAGAGCTAGTTTCCACTCCCTGGTGGTCAAAATTGTGTGTATAAAATAAATATACACACATCCCTGTTTCAAATAGAAAGCCAGATTTAGATCATTTTGAAATGTAACCAACAATTTTATCTGGATTTTGAAGTTTCCCATTTTGAAAGACACCAGACTGCAGAATAGTCTTTTGCTCAGCCCTTGAGTCTTTTCTAACAAACCAGTATACAGTAATAATGCGTTTTGCTTTTACACAGTAACCAAATTCAGCTATATTTCAATGAGACAGATTTAAAAGCACAGATATATGAATTTACTTTTCTTAATAATATACAGTTAGACCAGGCCTGGCTAGTTTTTTATAGTTATTTCAGTACTTAATTTGTGCCAGGGCTGAGCCTTGGCACTTTAGGTTTGGCAGTTCTTAACCCCAGCACTTCTGGGCTTGCTGCATGGTATAAATGTAAAAAAATTGCTTGAGCCTGAGCACCTCTTTCATTACAAATTAAGCACTGAGTAATTTGCATACTTAGTCTGCCATATATGGATAGGTAAAGTGTAATTGACCAGTCTGTTGTTTATAAAGTTCTTTCTCTTTTTTCAATGCCTGGGGGTGTCTTTACTGTGCACTGATGTCTTTTGGTGTTTGCAATTTGTGGGATGCACCCTTAAACTCTGTAAGTTGGTTAACATGATAAAATTTTTGCTTGTTTTACATTTCTTTTGTTCTCAATAACCCAAATTTATACACGGATTAACTAAGTGTATTTATAAAGTAGTGGGGACCAAGTTATTTTAACACAAGCTATACTTTTGTTCTGAATTTCCCAATTATTTAGCACTAATATGCCTGTTTTAGATGTTTTTGCATAGACATTCATTTTCACTTCCTTAACACGTGTATTTACTAGCTTTTATATAATAAATATGGTTCTTGACTGATAAAATAAATGCTCACAATCTTTTGTGAGACGGTACATTGCTCTCCCGCCACTGACCACTCTGGTTTAGTAAAAGTTAGCAACAGAATTTTTACTCAAGCTTTTTAGAGTTAATTTGCTTGTGATATCAATTAAACATTTGTTGAATATTTGAAAGCACAAACTTTAATAACCAATACTACTTTCTCCAGCATAATATGAAAGAAAATAGTATAAAAATTAAAGCAAAATGAAGTTTAAATGCAAGTTTATGGAAACACTTTGAGGGTATTACTTTTATGACACTTGGTTATGTTCAGGAGACAAAGGTGGAAACGTTTTGGCATTGTTTGGTTAGCTTTAACATTTTGAAACATCACCAGACATAATATATTGTTATATTTTTGACATTTTTGCTATAACATTTTTATAACTACATTTTTAATATTAAATGTGCAAACAAGCTTGCTTAAAAAAACCAAAATTGGCATTTTTGTTAATATTACCTTTTGCATTAAGGTTGAGATTTCCCTCCCTTTCCCCTACAGTTTTTATTTGAATAAACAACCTTTGATAAAATAAAACCCAGTTTGTTTGTAATTGCATTATTTGTTGAGGCAGAAATATATGTACATATTTATAATGAGGCCTTTAGAACTTTGTTTAAAAAATTAATTGGTATTATGTTTCTAACCCCACCATAATATTAAAATAGTGTGGTACCACCTAAAGTGTTTTTATGATTGAGTATAAAATTGGCTTTTGTTGCAACAAAATAAAAATCAAAAAATTAGTTACTCTCATACAAGAAAAACTTACAATTAAAGACTAATGATGCCAGAATTGTGTTTATGCCTATATAAGATAAGGCATTAAGAGCTTAAAGTTATTAATGCAATGCATTTTAGAAGGTAAACATTTAAAGGTATTACTTTTTTATTTTAAAACTTTTAATAAGGTGTATTTAAAAACAGAGTATTGAAGATTGGATAAAATCTGAAAAGGGAGTTTCAGGGACTAGCAAATTAGGGAAGCACTATCAAGGGGTCAGTCGGGCATTGGATCATATCATTGTCTTAGGATGGGTAGTACCTGAAGATCCAGTCTTTCTTTCTCAGGGTCCACACAACAATTCTGCATTTGTGATGTAAAATTAAAATTCCACTCAGCAAACTGTATTTCGTGATATCCCTAACATTAGCACTCTTAAGATGTGTGAGGAAAGTTTATACCTCTCTTGGTCAGTCTTTCTGGCTAGTTAGTTCAATGATATTGCTGCTGAGATTCATATCAGGTGGTATTTATACCAATATTTACACTAATCTTCTAAAAACCTGAGTCTTGCCGGTATTTTTAGCCTAAACAACATTAAAGGTGTTTGTTGTGGGGGACAGTTCTCTTTTCTAGATTGTGAGGTTCTTGAAGTACAGACTTCTTCCTCTGTTTGAGGAGTGATGGGCAGACTGATGGTGCTTATAAATTTTTTATGGCTTTATTTGAATGGTTGGTTGATGGAAAGCTACTACTCCCTGTTGTTGACAGCATGGACTCTTTTTATGGTCCCATAAAGTCACCGAGCTGGTTTTCCAAACTGTCTTTGTTTACAGATAGTTCAGACAATCCTGCCAAACCTTCAGGTGTTGGGGGAATCCTGACTCAGGGTCCTCCAGTCCACCAGATAAATGCTGAAATGTTGCTAAGCTCAGATCGCAATATCATGTGGTGTAGGGTTTGAGCTGCTTCATGATAAATGAGAATGTTCTTGTGAGGATAAAATGAATCCTGCTTCCCCAGGGGTTTCAAGTTATCATAACTCTTGGTGGGGAACATTAGTTGTTCCCTCTCCTCCATTTACTAGTCCCCTCTTCTGCAAACCTACATATTAGTGCTGGACTTGTTACTCACTCATCCATCCCACCCTCTGATACTGAACCCACCTGAGTTGGAATGGCAGATGAGTTTGGGGTGGATGTGGAGGAGGGAGGCTTAACACTGAATGCTGGGCCTTGTACAAGGGTTCAGATTTACTTTAAATGGCTTTGTTCTGTGGACATTAAGAATATTGTTGTGGAACGTAGATTCATAGACTTTCAGGCCAGAAGGGACCACTAGGCTTATCTAGTCTGACCTCCTGCATAATACAGGGCAAAGAATTTCACCCAACGATTGTCGCATCAAGCCCTTTACTTTATCACTGGGCCTGATCCAGTTCCCATTGAATTCAATAGGAATCTTTCAACTCGGCTTTATGGAAGTTGGTTCAGTCTCATTGTTAGGACACGAGGCCAAGTGACAAGATTTATTTCAACACTATACATTTCAATTTCTTATATAACATTCATATGCACTTTTGTTCCTTTTAGCAAACAAACTGAGCTCTGCGATCCATTTCGCTGGTGTTTATCATCACCTTCTAGACTAACATAGCTCTGTCACTGCAGCCTGTCAAACTCTTTGTTCAATATCTTGGTGAAATCTTAATTCCCATCTCCAGAGGCTAGCAGACTAGTATGGAGTGCAGTCAAAATAATACAATGAAAAAAAAATTACGTGTGAAATTGAATTTCTCTGTGCATTCCAATAGGTCACAATCCCACAGGATTTGTGGACTAATACAATCTCAGCCAAAAATGAGTTGGGGAATGGTGGTCTCATGCTTTTCATTTACTTTGTTTTGTGTCAAGGAGTTACCACATCCAGAAAAATATCAGCAATTAAGGTTGAATTTTGATCTTATATCTACAACATGCATGGCACCAAAAGCAAGATTATTGTATGTTCAGGGGTCTATCTGCAGCCTTTACTTACAATTCAGGCTGTGTCAGGAGAGTGTTTTTCCCTCCAAAAGGAGTGTTTGGGGTAGATATGCATGTTTAACAGGCATATTCTTGAAGATCCTAATAGCTAATAAATTAAAAAGGTATGACCTGACTAACCCTCCCACTTCTAAATTCTCAAGAAGTTACTTGCATATTCCTGCCTGAAATTAGAGTATCAGGAATAGATTTCATAAGAACTGTATATTCCATCTACTTGCTTTGAATCAACAATGTACCTGAGCCATTTCAGATACACACAGCTGTTTTTCTAGATTTGTTTTCATACATCTTTCAGTTAATTCAGGGATCCAGTTGAAGCACTGGCAGGGGGAGGAGGGGCATTATGTGAATTTGAGATTTCCCCACAGGGACTCATGATCCACCAATGAATGCATTATTCATCTATATGCAGTTTTTCATATCTGACAGATCATGATATAAATATTTGGTTAATAACCAATCCAAGTATAAAAGAGTACAGGTTATTAATATAACCAACACATATTTTTCATTTTATTTAATATCTTTTAGAATGCCACATGAAAAGGCAACTGAATACAAAGTGTGAATGCAGAATGTGCGAGAAGATCACTGCATTTTCTTTGACTCCCAAGAACACCTGTTACTCTGTTTATTTGACGGAGGCATTCCAGAGTAGTATGGTAACCAGATACTGAAAATATTTGGGAGGAGGGGGGCTAGGATAAAAGGGATGGCATATGTAGTCTGTGAACATTGGCCATTGGAACAAATCTTAAATGTGCCACAACAAACACAACGTCCACCAGCATTGTCTCAAGCAGGACATTCCCTAACTGGAAATCAGCTGAATTCAGAAGTTGTCTCAATAGAAACAGATTCTATTGGAAACATGGGCAACATTTCCAATTATCAGAAATTCAGAAGATCTAGTTCTGGAAGATACTCAATTTTTATTTCATTAATTGTTTGTTAAATAGTCATTGTACAAAGCATTAAAACACATTATACTAAGATATGATCAGCTAATGTAGCAGTCATAATAGTGCAGAGAGGCTAAATTAAATAAGGATCCTTAGACTGTGACGTTTATACCATCCATCAGCAGTTCAAGCCTGTGAACAGGCTTAGAGAGAGAGGGCACTAAGTGTACTATTTAACTATACTATTAATCTGTTCTTTAGACTAATTAAAATGCATGACATTAAATCTGTCCCTTATTAGGTGAGTCTATCTATCAGATTGCTGATTATGTGTATTCCACTGGATATGCCCAAGTGGTTTCTTAAAGTATCAAAATACACTATATTGGGTTATGCTGATTAGGATGAGAGAGGAAGGCAGATGACTGCACTGTCCCATATTAGAATTTGTGATTGCCTCCATATCTTCCAGCTGTATGAATGGCCACTCTGGATATTGGTGTACATTCCAAGATAAATGCTACCACTTCCCTGGTATTTTTCAGCTAAAGCCTGAAATCATATGACTAGACACAAAAATGCAATATTTGTGCATGAACACTGGCAGGATATCTAGCTTCTAAACTGAATCTACACTTCAGAACTCAAAGCTTAGCAGATAATTAGAGATCTGAGGTAGCCTAGGAATCTGTTATAAATAAAAAGGAAAATGTGGTCCAGATCCACTGACTGCTCTGGAAAACTTTTAGGCAAATCAGTCTTAATAGTTCTCTCTATTCTCCACTCCTGCACCCCCCTCCATCCTACCAAAATAGATTGCTGCAGCAACTTGAGATCCTTTCCTTTAAGTAAAAGGATCACATCAATGCAGGTCTTAATATTCCAATAAAGATTTTGGCTTGTAATGAAACTCCCTTTTGGGATTTCTTTCCCTCCCCCTTAAATATTTTCAGAATGTGAGCTGAACTTCAACAGCAGCTCTGAAGATAAGTCCTAACTAGTCTCAGAGGATGCAGAGAGGAGAGAAAGCTCAGTCAGGTCACATACAACATTCTATCTGGCATAAGCCAAGGTTCAGCTGTTTCCTTCCTAAAGCTTCTATTATAGCCTCTGGAGTTATGTGATTTCTTTCCTGTGACTCCCTGGGTTTTATACCGCAAATTAAAATGTTCATGCACAGATAAATGCTATAAGCCAGTGCTGTAAAATCATAGGACCCATCCATTTCAGGGCTCATTAAATGTACATTGTTGAGTTTGTTTATTCTGTCAAGCCATATGCAAAGGGAAATAAAAATATGAATCCAACAAACAAGAAACTTTTAAATAATGAAGGTATTTTCTTGCCTTCATCATAATGTTTGATGTAAAGAATTCAAGTAGCTTTTTGAATCAGGTTGTTTAACAAACAAAAGTGGACCACACCTATTTTTGTTCAGGTTTTTAATGACACACACAAGATTTCATCAGATATCTTTCAACTGTCTGTTCAGGACTCTGCAGCACTAATATTAAGCTTTTTATGCAGGATGATTGATCTGATTAGAAAATCTAAAGTTGAGTGTAAAGATCGAGCCTCAGCCACAAAGCTCAGATCCCAGAAAATCCTGAGCTAGTAGAAGTGGATTATATGGATTTTTTCCCTATATTTACAAGAAAACCTGGAGCCTTTAAAAACTAAGCAGTGGCTGAGATATGCAGTTTTAAAAGCCCTTTTGATTCTTCCACAAACAAGATGTCTTCTAAGAGCCCAGTTCTGAACCTTTACTTGTATTGAGTAGCCCTCAGTTACACAAGTAGTCCCAATGACTGGGAATAGCACTGCTAATCTGAGCAAGTACTCCTCAGTGTAAGGTTTGAAGAATCAAACCCTTAAAAAGTATTTTAACTCATAAATCATAGGTGATTTCATAATCATGGCAAAAATCCTTGAGGTAATACAAAGACCAAACACCATTACCTTCTATTGATATACTACCAAATGAATCAAATGAAGTAAAAATCATAAATGAATCAAACTGTACCATAGAATCTCTATGGATAGAAATTCCATGCTCTAATAATAAGAATATAGCGGTAGGGATATATTACTGACCACCTGACCAGGATGGTGATAGTGACTATGAAATGCTCAGGGAGATTAGAGAGGCTATTAAAATAAAAAACTCAATAATTATAATGGGGCATTTCATTTAACCCCATATTGACTGGGTACATGTCACCTCAGGAAAGGATTCAGAGATAAAGTTTCTTGACACCTTAAAAGACTGCTTCTTGGAGCAGCTGGTCCTGAAACCCACCAGAGGAGAGGAAATTCTTGATTTAGTCCTAAGTGGCCCACAGGATCTGGTCCAAGAGGTGAATATAGCTGGACCCCTTGGTAATAGTGACCATAATATAATTAAATTTAATATCCCTGTGGCAGGAAAAACACCACAGTGGCCCAACACTGTAGCATTTAATTTCAGAAAGGGGAACTACACAAAAATGAGGAGGTTAGTTAAACAGAAATTAAAGGGTACGGTGCCAAAAGTGAAATCTCTGCAAGCTGCGTGGAAACTTTTTAAAGACACCATAATAGAGGCTCAACTTAAATGTATACCCCAAATTAAAAAAACATAGTAAGAGAACCAAAAAAGAGCCACCGTGGCTAAACAACAAAGTAAAAGAAGCAGTGAGAGGCAAAAAGGCATCCTTTAAAAAGTGGAAGTTAAATCCTAGTGAGGAAAATAGAAAGGAGCATAAACACTGGCAAATGAAGTGTAAAAATACAATTAGGAAGGCCAAAAAAGAATTTGAGGAACAGTTAGCCAAAGACTCAAAAAGTAATAGCAAACTTTTTTTAAGTACATCAGAAGCAGGGAGCCTGCTAAACAACCAGTGGGGCCACTGGACAATCGAGGTGCTAAAGGAGCACTCAAGGACGATAAGGACATTGCGGAGAAACTAAATTAATTCTTTGCATCGGTTTTCACGGCTGAGGATGTGAGGGAGATTCCCAAACCTGAGCCATTCTTTTTAGGTGACAGATCTGAGGAACTGTCCCAGATTGAGATATCATTAGAGGAGTTTTTGGAACAAATTGATAAATTAAACAGCAATAAGTCACCAGGACCAGATGGTATTCACCCAAGAGTTCTGAAGGAACTCAAATGTGAAATTGCAGAACTACTAACTGTAGTCTGTAACCTATCTTTTAAATCAGCTTCTGTACCAAATGACTGGAGGATAGCTAATGTGATGCCAATTTTTAAAAAGGGCTCCAGAGGTGATTTCTTCACACAACGCACAGTCAACCTGTGGAACTCCTTGCCAGAGGATGTTGTGAAGGCCAAGACCATAACAGAGTTCAAAAAAGAACTAGATAAATTCATGGAGGATAGGTCCATCAATGGCTATTAGCCAGGATGGGCAGGAATGGTGTCCCTAGCCTCTGTTTGTCAGAAGCTAGGAATGAGCGACAGGGGATGGATCACTTGATGATTAACTGTTCTGTTCATTCCCTCTGGGGCACCTGGCACTGGCCACTGTTGGAAGACAGGATACTGGGCTAGATGGACCTTTGATCTGATCCATTAGGGCCATTCTTATGTTCTTATGTACCCTTTCAACTAGGGCTTCTTTTCTAGTTTGGATCATAGAATCTAGAAGATTAGGGTTGGAAGAGACTTCAGGAGGTCATCTAGTCCAACCCCCTACTCAAAGCAGGACCAACCCCAACTAAACCATTGGAGCCAGGGCTTTGTCAAGCCGGGCCTTAAACACCTCTAAGGATGGAGATTTGACCGTCTCCCTACATAACCCATTCTTCACCACCCTCCTAGTGAAAAAGTTTTTCCTAATATCCAACCTAGATCTCTCACACTGAAACTTGAAACCATTCTTCCTTGTTCTGTCATCTGCCACCACTCAGAACAGCCTAGCTCTATCTTCTTTGGAATGCCCCTTCACGTAGTTGAAGGCTGCTATCAAATCCCCCCAAACTCTTCTCTTCTGCAGACTAAATAAGCCCAGTTGCCTTAGCCTCTCCTCATAAATCATGTGCTCCAGCCCCATAATCATTTTCGTTGCCCTCCGCTGGACTCTCTCCAATTTGTCCACATACTTTCTGTAGCGGGGGGACCCAAAACTGGATGCAATACTCCAGATGTGGCCTCACCAGTGCCGAATAGAGGGGAATAATCACTTCCCTCAATCTGCTGGCAATGCTCCTACTACTGTAGCCCAATATGCCGTTAACCTTCTTGGCAACAAGGGCACACTGTTGATTCATATTCAGCTTCTCATCCACTGTAATCCGCAGGTCCTTTTCTGCAGAACTTCCACTTATCCAGTCAGTCCCCAGCCTGTAGCAGTGCATGGGATTCTTCCATCCTAAGTGCAGGACTCTGCACTTGTCTTGTTGAACCTCAACAGATTTCCTTTGGCCCAATCCTCCAATTTGTCTAGGTCACTCTGGATGCTATCCCTACCTTCCAGCGTATCTCTCTCTCCCAACTTAGTGACATCTCCGAACTTGCTGAGGGTGCAATCCATCCAGATCATTAATGAAGATGTTGAACAAAACCAGCCCCAGGACCGACCCCTGGTGCACTCCGCTTGATGCCAACTAGACATCGAACCATTGACCACTACCCGTTGAACCTGACGATTTAGCCAGCATTCTATCCACCTTATAGTCCATTTATCCAATCCATACTACTTCAACTTGCTGGCAAAAATACTGTGGGAGACCATATCAAAAGCTTAGCTAAAGTCAAGTTATATCACGTCCACTGCTTTCCCCATATCCACAGGGCCAGTTATCTCATCAATCAGGTTGGTCAGGTATGACTTGCCCTTGGTGAATCCATGTTGACTGTTCCTGATCACCTTCCTCTCCTCCAAGTGCTTCAAAATGGATTCCATGAAGACCTGCTTCATGATGTATGGGTATGCTTAAGAAGGCTTTGCTTCAATCTATATGGCATTTAATACTAGATTTAGAGTGCTGCCATGTCCCTTTCCATGAAGAGAAACCCCTTCCAGTTTACTGACAATTGGTCAGACAGAACATCCTAAGCCAAAAGGACAGACCTCACTGGGGGTGAGAGAGCCCAGAAGGGCTGCACAGGAAAGGTACTTAAATCATGTGTTCCAGAAACACTCTTGGATGTTACAACATGGAAAATCATTGTCACCTACCCTTATCTGGGGTATCCTCAGGCTCCTCCTGGCTGTGCAGGAGTTCAGATGTCTGAAGGGATGAAGACAGTGTCAGCATTTAATAGCTCCATATCCATTGTGGAGCATTCCTCAGACTGCCAGGCCTCCAGCTTTAAAAAAAAAGCACCTAAGAGCAGGCACCTAGCTTGAACAATCTCTCTTCAATGACAAGACGGGAGGAACTGGTGGGGAATGGTGCCTCGTGCTCAGTGCTGCTGCTGCTCCTGCCCCCTCTCTTCTCTAGTGAGATGGGCAAAGCCAATGAGTAGCAGTGTGGGAGGGTCGCAAGGCTATTGAAGGGGGGGTTACAATATTGCCACCTTTACTTCTGTGCTGCCGTCAGAAGTCGGTGGCTGGAGAGTAGCAGATGCTGGTCACGCCGCCCAGCTCTGAAGGCAGTGCCACAGCCAGCAGCAGTGCAGAAGTAAAGGTGGCAATACATACCATGACACCCTTACTTCTATGCTGCTGCTGGTAGTGATGCTGCCTTTGGAGCTGGGCTCCAGCAGCCACAGAGCTTCCTGCAGCCAGGGGAGGTTCCCGGAGGTGGGTCTGACCTGGCCTTGGAAGAAGTCTCTGCAGGGGAAGAAGAAGTCCAGTCCATTCCTTCACCAGCACGACCAGGACCAGCAGCTGGAGCCCAGCGTACAGTAGGAGCCCTTGGCCAGGGCCCCCCCAACCCTCTCCCTCCCCGGCTCCAGGCCTCAGCACTCGGGGGTTAAATGGGCCTTGTACTGGCTGTGTGTGGGGGGGTGACCATGGAACCCCGGCCCCAACCACGGCACCCTGGATGGTCACCTACATCGTCCACCCCAAGGCCAGCCCTGCCCCCTCAAAAGTGAGGACTCTCCCATACCATGCCACCCTCACTTCTGTGCTGCTGCTGCATTCAGAGCTGGATGCCTGGCCAGCGGCCACTGCTCTCTGGCCACCCAGCTCTGAAGGCAGTGCTACCACCAGCAACAGCACAGAAGTAAGGGTGGCAATACCTTGACCCCCACTACAATAGCCTTGCAACTCCCCCCACCCATGATTCCCTTTTGGGTTAGGACCCCCATGGTAACATCACTGTGAAATTTCAGATGTAAGTAACTGAAACTGTGACATTTATGATTTTTTAAATCCTATAACCGTGAAATTGACCAAAATCGACTGTGAATTTGGTAGGCCCCTACCAATGAGGGTCAGCACAGCTTGAGTGGCCAGTGTTCAGGGCAGAAGTGACTCATTCTAGTTTATAACCTAGACATATCTATCGGTTAGGCTCAGGAGGTAAGCATTTTGTCTGGTGGAGTGATGGCAATCCTTTTGCCAAGAACAATTTAGGGCCCTCACTTGTCACTAGGTTTTATATCTGGGTGATACTGGTATGGTAAAGTAATGCGTCACTATTCAGTATGGCATAAATGACTGTCTTGAAAATACTAACTAAAAACAAAATGACTATTTTACTCACCATTATCTTTTCACTTTGGATGCAAGAAGTAATTATGGGAGCACATTGATCAAACAGAATGGCTGGTCTAATGACCAAATATTAATATAAAATGAAAATGTATTTTTCCAGCTCATTGTTTGGAAAAGTCTGAATCAAAGAATTTTGCACTGAGCAAACCATATTTTGTCATTTACGAACTATACTCTAATACTGATGGATAACTTATTGAATCTACAAAATAGGCATGTAAAGGAAGGGGAAAGTGTCTTGCTTCCACTCTTGGTGAAACATTTATTGTGGGTCTGTTGACATGCTCTTTGGTTCTGATTCAAAGCCTATTTGTAGTTTATTGATTTCAGTGTAGTTTGGATCAAGCTCTTTATCTTAGAAGCCTCATGCCACATACTGACAGAAAAATCATACAGGAACCAAATTTGGATAAATGTCTAGGATTTTTTTCCTTTTTGCTTTGCCAGTAGAGGCATTCAAAACTGTTTAAAATGTTGTAATTTCAATCCATAACCCTAATTGGCAAATACTGTCTGCTCATTTAACATCAAACGGTTTTATTTCAAAAGCAGAAAAGAAGGCAAAGGAGCTGTGAAGAAAGCAGAGGAGAAGTACTTGTTAAGATTGCATTTGGAGTCCCATTACATGTAGTCACCCGATAAGACTGTTTATCATGATCAAATTTACTAAGTACTTGTAGATTTTAAGATTGGTATAAATGAGTAATTAAGATGAAAAGGAAGTTTAAATGTATCTTACCATGGTCATAAAATAAATACAGGCCAGTAAATTTTGAGGAAGATAATGTGAAGGGAAGTTTTTACAGCAAACTGCAAATAGGCCTAACAAGAATACCCGAACAAATAAGAAGAGAAACATAGCTTTTCAGAAATGCCACCAACCTGCCTCAGTGGGTGCGTAAACTTGATGGGGCTGGTGGTGAAAAGGGATAGTCCCAGCAGCGAGGGCAGGAGGCACTAGCTGAGAGACACCAGATTGCACCTCCCCTGCATTAGCCTCTGGCACCCATTGGCCAGCTGGGGAGTTGGGGGATAGAGGTGAGTGGCCAGCATTCCCCAGCTCCCAGGATTTAACCTGGAAGCGGGTCATGTGGACCCTCTTTCAGCTCCATTTCAGCAGCCCCATCCTACCCACCCTGAACTAGGAATAGGAATACAGCCTGATAGATGCTAAATGCCCATTTGGGGGTCAGAAAGGAATTTTCCCCCCCACCTATTGGCAGAGGACCAGGGAGTTTTTCACCTTCCTCACAGCACTTTTAATCCACAGTGGGTTAAGCAGGAATGTACTTGGTACCTGATTGAGGTACTTGGTTGAGTTGTTTAGTTTGTTGCAACTTGTGGCAGTTAACTCCAGTGCAGTTAAAAAGATAAAATGAATGGTTCCCAGAGGTAAAATACCTGATATTTTTGTGATGGGCCTTGGGCTCATGGGATAGGGTCAAACCTTGTGGCCATCATGGGCAGGGATCCCTTCTGAACCCTCTGTCCACCTCGTGGGGTGTGGAAGATGCTAGAACTCAGAGCTAGCTGAGTCCTGGAGTGGGTAGGCTGAGAAGAACCTACCCTAAATTATGGGTTATATGGTAGCCCCCACACTGGAACTAATTAAATGGCTGGTATAGGAGAGAATGGGTGGGTAGCGCCCCTCCCCTGTTTTAAAGTTTAATAAAAGTTGCAACCTGACACTTAAAATCTATCCATGTGTCTGTCTTCATATCACCACTGTATCTGCATCAAATTTCCATTGGCTTCAAAAGATAGACTGCTCCCATGAGTAAGAATTACTCATATGAATAAAAAATTTTAGCTGTGTTTCTCGGGTATTAAAAAGAGGAATTACCACCAGAAGGCTTCACAGTCAGTTTGAGTATGTATGATTTTTATGATACTCTTAAAAATATGACACACTTAAAAACCCCTCTGAAGAGCTCTGTGTAGCTTAAAAGCTTGTCTCTTTCACCAACAGAAGTTGGTCCAATAAAAGATATACCTCACCAACCTTGTCTCTCTTTAAGACATCACGCAATATTGTCAGCTTGCGTGTACTGAAGAGAGCCTTTAAAACCTGTGATGTTACAAATGTATAGGTCAGTAATACTAAGATTTTAAAACCTATGACTATCAATGAATATTCTGGTGCATTTCTATTATACTTCCTTACCACTTACCTGCTTTTCTTCTGTCCAGAGTGCCATAATCATGGAGGGGAAAACCCCTCTCATGCTGTCCCTTGCCTGCATTGGGGCATTCCCATTTGCAGTACAAGTGTTACGGTAAAACACTGACCCTTAAGCTGGTCAAACCATTGATCCTGAACAATTTTTCCATAGGTATTGGCCCTTTCAAAAATTTTCTGTCAAAACTGTTTTTCAGTCGAAGATCAGGTTTTTCGACATTCGAAATTTCAACATTTCGAAGACGTTGTTTTCAAAAATGTCTGCTTTCCACAGACAATGTGTTGGGCTAAATCTTTTTGGCTTCCAAATTTTGGGCTGAAAACTCAAATGCTTCTGGGGGGGTGTGGAATTTGGACTAGCTCTCTTAATAAATAATAACACAGAGATTTTTGCATTGTGCTTTTCATCCATAGATCTCAAAGTGCTTTACAAAGTGAGTAATTATTTATCCCCATTTCATAGATGGGAAAACTGAGGCAGGTGATATGGAAATGCCTATGGTCACTCAGCAGACTAGAGGCAGAGCCTGGAACTGAGCCTGTCTTCTGAGTCCCAGTCTGGTGCTCTATCCACTGCCCCCCTAATTATCCATACATAAAACATTATTTCCAATGTAATGGCATTTTCAATATTGTGGGGAAATCCCATTTACTAGTGAGAATATATATTTATAAATGCATATCAGATTGGTTTTGTTGTATTACTATATCTCTTGAATATATATCCTATACACTACATTCGTGAAGTAATTCTTGTTTGCTTAGTTATCTAGTGTACATCTAGAGACTTACTCAGCACTGTGAAGAATATGTCTTAAGCTCACCTTGCAGCTCACCTGATACTATATGCAGTGGCAAATTCCAAATTGAAAGAAACTATTGTGTGTGGGCATTTAGTTATAAACTTTGGAATTCGAACTAATGGTATGTCAAAAACAAGCAAGAGCATATGGTATCCTGTTTAAAAACTGGGAAAATTGCCAAAGGCATAAACTAGCCATAGAGTTCCAAAGTACTTCTAAGCAGCAAAATACAGGTAAGGTGCTCCAATGTCAACCCATTTTTGTGCTTGTGCAATGCCTCTACATTAGGTGTTTGCCCCAATGCAAATTTCTCTAGTCTAGAAAAGCCCTGAGTCAGGGTTAACATGAAACTCTAAATAGAGACTAAGATCAGACTTAGGGCATGTCTTCACTACCCGCCGATCCGGCGGGTAGCAATCGGTCTATCGGGGATCGACTTACTGCATCTAGTGAAGACGCGGTAAAATCGATCCCTGATCACTCTGCCGTCGACTCCGGAAATCCACCTCGGCAAGAGGCGGCAGCGGAGTCGGCGGCAGCGGTCGACTTTCCCGCGTCCTCACCACCAGGTAAGCCGACCTAAAATACGCAACTTCAGCTACGGTATTCACGAAGCTGAAGTTGCGTATCTTAGGTCGGACCCCCGCAGTACTGTAGACCCAGCCTAACTGATCTAGCTACCTGTGCAGCCATTGAAATCCTAGCTACCTTCTGACCCATGCCTTTCGTGTTGGGACACAGTGAGTTTAATCAGCTTCCTGGTTACTACAAGCCCCACTAAAATTTTAAAATACCTCATAATGAAACTAATTTCAGCTGATATTTAAGTAGCTACACAAGTAACTCCTGGGTCCCCTAGTGTGCTCCACATGCCAAATACACTGAGTATTCTCCCATATACCCACAGAGCTTCAGCTCCAGATAGGACACAGTAGGAAAAAAATTAGGGCTGTCGATTAATCGCAGTTAACTCACGCGATTAACTCCAAAAAATTAATGGTGATTAAAAAAATTAATCATGATTAATCATAGTTTTAATCACACACTGTTAAACAATAGAATACCAATTGAAATTTATTAAATATTTTGGATGTTTTTCTACATTTTCATATATATTGTATTCTGTGTTGTAATTGAAATCAAAGTGTATATTATTTTTTATTACAAATATCTGCACTGTAAAAATGATAAACAAAAGAAATAGTATTTTTCAATTCATACAAGTACTGTAGTGCAATCTCTTTGTCGTGAAAGTGCAATTTACAAATGTAGATTTTTTGTTACATAACTGCACTCAAAAACAAAACAATGTAAAACTTCAGAGCCTACAAGTCCACTCAGTCCTACTTCTTGTTCAGCCAATCGCTAAGACAAACAAATTTGTTTATATTTATAGGAGATAATGCTGCCCTCTTCTTACTTACAATGTCACCAGAAAATAAAAACAGGCATTTGCATGGCACTTTTGTAGCCGGCATTGCAAGGTATTTATGTGCCACATATGCTAAACAGTCATATGCCCCTTCATGCTTCAGCCACCATTCCAGAGGACATGCTTCCATGCTGATGATGCTCATTTAAAAAAAATAATACGTTAATTAAATTTGTGACTGAACTCCTTGGTGGAGAATTGTATGTCCTCTGCTCTGTTTTACCCACATTCTGCCATATATTTCATGTTATAGCAGTCTCGGATGATGACCCAGCACATATTCATTTTAAGAACACTTTCACTGCAGATTTGACACAATGCAAAGAAGGTAAGATTTCTAAAGATAGCTACAGCACTCGACCCAAGATTTAAGAATTTGAAGTGCCTTCCAAAATCTGAGAGTGACAAGGTGTGGAGCATGCTTTCAGAAATCTTAAAAGAGCAACACTCCAATGCGGAAACTACAGACCCCAAACCACCTAAGTTTTGACATTGTTTTATTTTTGAATGCAGGTTTTTTTGTACATAATTCTACATTTGTAAGTTCAACTTTCATGTTAGATATTGCACTACAGTACTTGTATTAGGTGAATTGAAAAATACTATTTCTTTTGTTTTTTTACAGTGCAAACACTTGTAATCTAAAATAAATATAAAGTGAGCACTGTAGACTTTGTATTTTGTGTTGTAATTGAAATCAATATATTTGAAAATGTAGAATGCATCCAAAATATTTAAATAAATAGTATTCTTTTATTGTTTAACAATGAAATTAATCACGATTAATTTTTTTAAATCACTAGACAGTCCTAGAAAAAATATGCCCTTTCACTTAGAGGATGGAATGCTGGTGAGCCAGGTGAAGACCATGAGTTTTTATTGCCGCTCTTAGGCTGACTGGTATTAATTGTGTGTGCTCCACAGCACTTATTATTCAGCAAATCCCTATGCCTCTATTTTAGGAGCCAGGCAAGTATTATTCTCCACATTTTAGGTGGGGTAACTGAAAGATTGCACAAGGTCACTTCAGGCAAAGCTGGGAACAGAGCCCTGTCTCTAATAGAACATATCTAAGTCACATCCACAATCATGTTGACTTTGAGATTGAATGACAAATCTATGTGGTTTGCTTTGCTGTCAAGAGTCCAGTCCCTTCCAGAGGCAGAAATGTATCCCAGGAATCCCAATTCCCAATATTCCATTCCTATCTGGCAAATAGTTGCTTTTTGCTGCTATTGTTTGCACCAGTGTAGAGGGCTGAGGGGAGGAGCAGAAAGTTCTGAATTCACACTGCTGATAACCCATGCAGGGAGTCAGTATGGTTCCAAATTATGGAATTTCTGGTTTTTCAGAGTTTTTTTTAACAGGTAGGAAATTCTTTTTGTAAGTAATGTTACAGCTGCAAAGTCAATCAGGTGTTAGGAAATGCCAGAATTAAGATTGCTTGTTCGTCCTGAAATCAGCGAACCCCTTTGTGTATATGCATTATGATACAGTCCTTAATTACAAGATCACCTACTATTTGTTCTACACGGCCTCTCCCTCAGTAGTCTGGGCACATTTTCTATAAAATAAGACGTAGAAGGCATTTTGGGGGGAAAACTAGGTAAACAGGTTATCTTTCGTAATTTTGAATGTCCTGAATCTAAAAAAAAGTTTACCAAGCTGGATTTTGAATATTTCACTTTCTAAATGGAGTTCAAAATTTAAGTACAATTTTAAAAAATAGGCCCTTGGTTTTTATTCCAATACAGTTACTATATATCCTGTACAGTATTTAGACAAGCATAATTTAACAGTTGTATGTGCCAACACACCCCTTACATTGGCATGCACTGGGGCCCATAAATGTGGCATTTTGCAGCTAAAGAATTGTGATATGCACCCTTTGACACAGGCACAGGTAACAATTTCTGCAGAGCTGTCAGGGATTAACTCCAGTGATGTTATCTTGGGTACCAGTTCTTCAGTGTGTTTGGTCCAACCCATATTCTTTGGTGAGGGTAATGTGAGGTTGTTGTAGTTTGCCTGTCTCCAACAACTTGGCTTGAAAGTGAGCACTTTGGATGTGATAGTGTAATGAACCGCTTGTTGGGGGCAGTGCCACTGGTGATCGACACTTGGAAAACAATATCACCTGTACCTCGTTGCACATGTGTTTCAACTTTTATGTTAAATAGCAACTTAGGGTTAGTGGAAATAGAGACTGTTTATTTACTTGGTTTTTAAAACATTTAACCAATGCAGAGCTTCGAAGCTTTGATAGCTCCCTGCTTCTCCCTACTCTCCCAAGCTTAAATAACCTTTTATGCTTTGTCTTTGTTGCTTTTTTAAAAAGTGTTTTACATTGGGCTGACTAACATATTAGCTATCCTGCTATGAAATCCCAGTGAGACACAGAACTGTAGTTTACCATGAAACGAATTAGTAAGGTCAAGTACAGGTCACAGAGTTGACCTCTCCTAGCTACTTCACAGTAAAAACTACCCATGCCTTGTCTCCATTAAGATTTTACCGTGAGAGAAGTGTGTTACTTACCTAATTATGTGTGGTTTTTAAAAAACAAAACAAAAACCCTCCCATTAACTTCAACAGAGTCAGGATCTCACCCAAGAACTCTGTGGGCTTCTTCCCATATATCTTTTTAACAAAATGTTAGGAACTAAGCCTAAGCAGGGTCCCAGGCAACTTCTAGTTCACAGTGTCCTGCAGAGGTTTGGAATTTCACAGGGTAACCTGCTGTTCCCCTCCCAGTGGCTTTAACTGCTCTGTGGAGCTTAGAATCTCAACAGGGTTTGTTTCTTCCCCACCTCTCCTTGTCCTGCATGTACTGTATAAAGCATATCTGGGGCCACACATACTTTACAAATTATGCATCAGCTTGAAAGGCACATACAGAATTCTGCACAGCCTTAGAAGGACATTTGTGGCCAACCTACACCTTTCTCAATTAACAAAAATTTTTCAACATTTTGACTATAACACAGTAGCGATAGAATCTTACATTATTTGTTTTCATTATGTCATTTAAGCTAATCAATATCTATTTTGAATACAATCTTGATTGCCATGTGACACTTCTACAAACTGTTCATGACTCCAATTGATTCTGGTTTCATTAATATTCATGATTACATGAAAGTTCAGGTGGATGCATTTGACCAGTAAAGTTTTAAAAGAAACACAACATCTCAACATACATATAATGGCTTATTTGTGAAGAATTTCAGCATAACCACAATAATCTGAATATTCCCTGTTAATAACATTTTATCCTCATCCATTTTGTGTTGACAAAAAAAACTCCATTGTTTTTTGTTTTTATAGCTGTATTCATTTCTCCCCCTCCCCTCTTTGTACTGCTGGTCCTTAAAGACATACAGTAATGTCTATATTCCAACGATGTCATATTAAGGGTCAAATCACATTCATAGATTCCAGGGCCAGAAGCAACTATTGTGATCATCTAGTCTGACCTCCTGTATAACACAGGCTGTAGAAACTTCATCAAAAAATTCCTGTATCATATCTTTTAGATATGTATAATAGCATGAGAACAATCAGTGCTATCGGGGCAAATGTCATAATCCTCACACTTTATGCCATTCAGCTAAAAAAACAGGGAACAAAAGAATCATCTGTTTGTTGAAAAGACAAAAGAGAAATTAATTTTCCTTACCTGGACTATTGGGCTGTCAGAGCTAGCTTTGCTGATGCAAAGAATGGAAGCTTACAAGAGTGAGACAAGAATCTTTCAATTTTCTGACCTTGTTACTTCAATATCAGTGATTTTTTTTTGTAATATCAAACAAGAATGTACAAACTTGTACCCATTATTACAAAACAATGTTGCATACTTCTCACTGTAACTTTTCAGATGCGTAGCAAGTTTGGTACAGCCCTTATGTGCCTACAAGTTGGTATGTGGTTCTGCATTTGTGTCCTACTAATTTTCATATCAAATTTGGTGAGTTTACAATAAGTGTGTAACTTATTGTAAACTGCACAGCAGTTGGGTGGGGGGGGCGGTTTCCCTGCTTGCCCATCCTAAAAACACAGCCTGGAATCTGTAAGATGAGCTGGGTTCTTTCTGCTCTGTGTTATCACTGGTAATAAGGACTCTGCTGGCCAAATTATGGTGTCAGCTTTGTCTGTGTAAACCTATTACTTTCAATGGTGTAGCAAAGCTGTAAGTAAGGGCATGACTCAAATGTGGGTTACACAGATAGCACTTAAAATGGATCAGATAGTTAACAATTTAGTTGAGGATGGGTATGCCAGAAAGGATTCCATTTTACTCTGCCTGAGCTATGTTGGTTCTGGTTGGCTGAAAGTAGTAAAAGTTAAAAAATATGGCAACAAAAATGCCATTTTTTTGCATAGTCGCGTTTCAGAGTA
This sequence comes from Terrapene triunguis, assembly GCF_002925995.2. Classification (NCBI taxonomy): domain Eukaryota; kingdom Metazoa; phylum Chordata; order Testudines; family Emydidae; genus Terrapene; species Terrapene triunguis. The sequence continues at coordinate 29,758,530 of NW_020664561.1, read as the reverse complement.
AAATAACACTTTAAATTCTTAATACATGCCAATTCATGTACCCATTAAACACTTGTGGTATCTTAAGAGTACATTGATTATTTAATTTGTTGAACATAATTATATTATATATTGATTTATTAGAATTAAATTGTTAGTTCATTTGATTAATTTAGCCTCTTGTCATGAAATATCCAGTTTTCTTAAATTATTTGCTGTTCATAATTATTCACTGCAAAGTTACTGATCTGCAGATTATTCCTCAATCTGGCAAGTGTTTCTAAAGAACATGGGAATTGAGGGATGAACTTTGTTTGCAGCAGCACTTCCTGGATTGTTGAGACAACTTTAATCTATGCATATAATGTTCAGTCAGCAAAAGACAGGCAACAGCAAAAAGTCTTTTTAGCTGATGATTCATTTCACAGAATGGTATGTGACATGTCTGGTATCACTCAGGTAACTGTTTCTCAAATATTAAATGTATTTAGGCAAGCCCATAGACCCAGTTTCCTGTCACTTCTCGATGCCAGCAGCATAAAAGGAGGAAAAATCAGCTTTATTTTCCTGAATGGATTAGAGCATACTGTCTGAATGGATTTTTGGTGGAAAAGCAGCAAACTTCAATGCAGAGTCAATCTTTCTATATTAAAGCACAACGAACTTTTTATTGCTGCTATATCTGGCTACGCTACAGCTCCAGCATGACTTACCCAAAGAGTGTGGATAGGGACTATGGATAAGGACTATTGTCAGAGAAACACTCAAAAAGTATGTAAAAAGACTGAATAGGTAAGTAGTCCAAGGCATGGTTTCACTAGCATGGTTCGTGCAGCAAAATTTTGGGGAGGGAGCAGGCAGGAGAGAGTGAGAAGGGGGAGGCCAGGGCTACAGCAGGGGCGCTGCCACGCGGCTCCTCCCGCTGCGCCGCCTCCTGCCGCCTGCCGCGAGGGCTCCGCTCCGGTCGGCAGGGAGGGAAGGAAGAGGACTGCCCTGGTTCTCCGCACCGCCGCCCCCTACAGGGCGGCCAGAGTGGAACAAGAACAAAAAACAAACAAACAAAAAAGCGGCCGTGCCGCCCTAGGATTGAGCGGAATGCCGCCTCCAACAATCTGCCGCCCCAAGCACCAGCTTGCTCAGCTGGTGCCTGGAGCTGGCCCTGGCTATAAGGAAATGTCCAGAAATTGAGGATCATTCACATGAATTTGCAGCAGAGAGATTTGCCTAACAATACAATTTGATAGCTTGTAGAATTTTGCAAGTGGCTCCATTCAGGCAGACTTTTGACCTGTGCAGAGCTTCAGTGTAGCCTGTAATTTTTATATTTTTAAATGCAAGATCCGTCCACTACACTACAAAAATCTGATACCAAAATACCATATATAAATAAAGAGTCAATACTGCATTCCTTGTGTACTCAAAATACCCATGTTAGGATCAGGCCTTTTTTTCTCTCTCTCTCTAACAGTCAGCTATGGTTCCATAAAATGAGAGTGGTACTATTTTTCTTTCTCTGAAGTCCTGACACATTGCAGTGGTGGCATGGCCTATATTCATCCTTAATTATGGAATGAATCTGCAGATTCTTTCCTGGTATGTGATAAGAAGAGAAAATGCTTCTTATTTTTCAAACTTAATTGAAAGAGATTGTCATTTTAACTGTTGACTTCTCCATTTCCTTATTTGATCACAACCATACCCATGCACAATTATCAAAGACAACACATTTCTGTAACTGATTTCCTCTCAGTGTGCAGACACTGCCCTTATTTCTGAACATCTTTGGTAAACCAAGCAAACATGCCATACTACATATCCACATAAAACATAAACAAGTGTAATGTAACGTCTATGGATAGCCAATCCATTTTGTGTGTTAGAAATTCAGTGTTAAGTAGTGATGGCAGATTTATTTTACAATATACAACACAAGGGAATTACTCTACTTCAGTGATTTTCAGTGGCAATTACTCTGCTGCAGTGGTGAGTGATTTAAATGGAGAAAGGCATATGCATCATGGTACGCTAACAAATAAGACAAGGCTACTGTTAAATAGTTAATGTCTTAAGAATTGTCATGCCAGTACATTCAGTGAAGATACATTCCCATAGTTCCTGAACATAAAACTAATAAATGGGTCTGTTGTTTGTGTGGTTTTTAAAGATGTAATTGTTGAATTATGTCTTATTTTCAACTTTAGGAAATCTGCAATCCAATATATTTATATTTTGTGAAGTCTGTCATTTTTTCACCAGTTCATTTTTCTAATATAGTATAAAGCAACAAGGGAAATTGGTGTATTCATAAAATGGAAGTATGGGTTTGTCTGTACAGCAGACTGGCTTGAAATTGACACAGATCTAGCCGAGCTTTTCAGTGCACTTCACACTTCCCCTCCTGCTGTGTCTTTCTGATCCATAAGAAAAGGGCTCCATATTTACTTCCACATGGAGTCTCCTTCAGCGAGTCAAGCTCTTTCCCTGCGCTGCTCTTTCTAAGGGCACGTCTTCACTACCTGCCGGATCGGCGGGTAGCAATCGATCTACTGGGGATCGACTTATTGTGTCTAGTGAAGACGCGATAAAATCGATCCCTGATCGCTCTGCCGTCGACTCCGGAAATCCACCGCGGCAAGAGGCGGAAGCAGAGTCGACGGCGGAGCGGCAGCAGTCGACTCGCCGCCGTCCTCACAGCCAGGTAAGTCGACCTAAAATACGCAACTTCAGCTACGTTGTTCACGTAGGTCGACCCCCCCCCCCCGTAGTGTAGACCTAGCCTAAGTCTCTACACGATGCTATGAAACAACCCATGTTTCAAAACTAAGAAAAAAATAACATGTAAGAATATAGGCCCAGGTCGTGCAAACACACATGCTTAATGTTCTGCACTGTGAGTGGTTCCACTGATGCTTATTTGTAATTGAAGACGCAAAGTGTAAAGTTAAGCATGTGCATGAGTGTTTGAAGAGTAAAGTGGTATATCACTATATAAAAGGTGTGGATTTGAAAGAAGAAAAAAAGTCTATTCCTTTATTTTCCTCAAATACAGGTTGTTACCTGCATGTACTTCCTCCTCACAACAGTTATAGAATCTGATCAGCATGCTGATCAATTCTTTACAATTATGTATTAAATATCACTTGTATAGCACTATAAGTCTACTCGGCACTTTAAAAAGCATACAGTAAGATATGCGATCTGTCTGGGAGATAGGGGTGCCGGGCATTCAGTTTTTGACCGGAACGCCTGGTCAAAAAGGGACACTGGTGGCTCCGGTCAGCACCACTGACCAGGTCGTTAAAAGTCCGGTTGGCGGTGCAGCGGGGCTAAGGCAGGCTCCGTGCAGCTCCCGGAAGTGGCTGGCATGTCCCTGCAGCTCCTAGGCGCAGGGGCGATCAGGGAAGCTCTGCGCACTGCCCAAGTGCTGGCTCCGCAGCTCTCATTCATCGGGAACCGCAGCTAATGGGAACTGCGGGGGCAGCACCTGCGGGTGTGGAGGTGCCTGGCTGCCCCTGCGCCTAGGAGCCGGACATGCCGGCCGCTGCCAGGAGCCGTGTGGAGCCAGGGCAGGCAGGGAGCCTACCTTAGCCCTGCTGTGCTGCCGACCAGGAGCCGCCTGAGGTAAGTGTCTCCCGAACACCCTCCCATACCCCAACCTTCTGCCCCAGCCCCCTCCTGGAGCCTGCACACCCTCTCGCCCCCCCAACCCCAGCCCTGAGCCCCCTCCTGCACCCAAACTCCCTCCTGGAGCCCTCTCCCCCTCTTGCACCCCAATCCCAGTCCTGAGCCCCCTCCTGCACCCAAACTCCCTCCTGGAGCCCTCTCCCCCTCCCGCACCCCAACCCCAACCCTGAGCCTCCTCCCACATCCAAACTCCCCCCCTCACGCCTGTACCCCGCAATCCCTCCCACACCCAACCCCCTCATCTGCTACCCCACCCCATAACCCACACCCCCAGCTGGAGCCCTCATCCCCTCCCACACCCCAACCCCCTACCCCAGCCCAGTGAAAGTGAGTGCGGGTGGGGGAAAGCAAGCGATGGAGGGAGGGGGGATGGATGGAGTGGGAGGGGCGGGGCCTTGGGGAAGGAGGGGAAAGGGGGCCGGGCAAGGGTGTTCGGTTTTGTGCAATTAGAATGTTGGCAACCCTACTGGGAGAGATGACAGTCTAACACATTTCTCCCAGGTGGTCATCCAGGACAAAGTCACCCATAGAAGTCATATCAGCAACTTTGAAAATTAAATCTACTTTATAGGAAATACTTATGATTCAGTTTGCTACTATATGCTTTTTATTAATGCTTAAGGAAAAAAGGATAAAAAGTTGAGCATATTTATAATACGGAAACTTTGTGGTAAAAATATCAGGAACACTTCTAGCTCTCTTCCTAAGATCTATCCAAATTAAAATATTTCATACATGTTCACATCAGAACACCTGTTTAAAACAGGCCTAGCAGAGCACAGTAAGTTTTAGAATTGATGACAAGAAAGTGTGCATTGTGCATGTGTGGGGTTTTTTTTTAAATAATTCAAGTATTTAAATTCTTTAAAGGCTTTTTAACATTCTGAACACTGATATACAACACTGTGTTTCTATTCTAGTAGCCAAAAGGGACTAGGGAGAATCCAGGGATTCTGTTCACCACCACAGACTGGCTATAGTATGTGATTTATCCACTACATGTTTGATTGGGAAAAAATGAAATGACCATGAAGGAACCATTGAATTTAGTATGGAATTGTTTTAATTTATATTTGTGTGTTACATGTTTGCTCGGGCTTACAAAGATGGCAAGTTTTATATCTTGCAAATCTAATTAGAACCAGCAGTAGGGGCCAGATTGTGCCTGGTCCAAGTACAAGTGCCCAGAAGGGAAGAGGGTGTAAGCCTTCTAGCTTCCATTCTTTGTGCCTGTGGTAAACAGGCCAGCTATAATAACAGTTCCTCACGCGTGGTGCACAGAAACTGTTCCATCCTGACATACTTCAAAGGTCATCCCACACAGGAAAAAAAGAGGCAGTGAGGGATCAGGCCAGCTGACCAGTTGCATCGGGAAGAGCAGGCTGTACTATACAAAGGGATGGTGCACCGTGCACATGCTCTTTGTGTAGGAAGGAGCTGGGGAGGAATTCTGCCTGGTGCGACAATGCACAAAACACAATCTCACCCTAAGTCTACTGAGTGAACATTAAGATATGAGCTCTACTCATCTACTAGAAAGAAAAATGGTTTACTCTGGGAGTGATATATTTCACTTGTAGATCACTGTGGTAAAGCCTATGTTAGATTTTTAGAGGTTCATGATACCACCATTCTTGTCTTTGAAAGAGAGAAATTTGTGTAACCGTCAGCTACTTAAAGTTATGGCAGATCCCTGCATGCTTTGGCTCCCTTCCCTCTTAGCAGTTCAGCACAGTCATCCATTGCATTTAAACACTGGACTGGACCTCACATTTTGCCATTGTATATCATGTATGGTAAATAATCACTGTAGATTCTCTGGCATATCACTGCCTACTTTTGTGCCCTAGATTTCATGAGATGTTTATACTTACACTTTGGCAGCTGTGTCACTGAGTTGTGCAAAAAAAAAATCACTAAAAGCCTGAATGTTGGGTTTTTTTTTAGTGCCCTTCCTCCCCCCCCCCCCAAAAAAAGGGGGAGGAAAACCAGTTAGAGTGTATGTGAAACTTTCATTTGTGAGCAAAATGTGAATGGAATCTCAATTATCTGCAGTCTGCTAATCTGCACTCTTTGTAATTTGTTTTAAAAAAATGGCAGCCAGCCACCACTCCTCAGAAAACGTTTCATAGCAAGGTCTCATTTGACTAAGTCATTGGGCCAAATCCTCAGCTTGGTGCTCCCATGGGATTAAGGCAAAAGACCATGGTTAAGGCTCCCAAACCCTGGGTGGCTTAAAACTGGTCCCAGCCCACCTTTAAGGACTGTTCTGAATTACAGTGGCTGGCTGCAGTCAGGGCCGCCCGGGGGAAGGGAGGGGCAAGTGGGGCAATTTGCCCCAGGCCCTGGGCCCCACAGGGGCCCCCACGAGAATATAGTATTCTATAGTATTGCAACTTTTTTTTATGGAAGGGGCCCCTAAAATTGCTTTGCCCCAGGCCCCCTGAATCCTCTGGGCGGCCCTGGCTGCAGTTCCCAAGGGGTTATTCACTATTTGATGAGTTCTGGCTATACCACCTTACTGTCTCTCACCGTTCCCTACACTGAGGGCTGCAAGATTGAAGTGACACAGGAGCCAGCCTCACTAACTCTTTGCCTATTGAGGACTCCTATGTTACAGCTGCTGTCCACCCCCATTGCACCCCTTGAAAGGGTCACCAGAGGAAATATTAGTCCCATGAATCCACTAAGTGCAGACTTGAGCTTTTCTCTGGCAAGCCACAGGAGAAAATGCCTCCATGCAACTCTGCCTACATGTCTCCCCCTTTCCTTCTCCCTTCATGCATCTTGTTGTTGATAGTAGCTGGTACCAAGGATAGTAGAGGGAGAGATTTGCAGGCAAAGTTGTTTGAGAAGCAGAACTACACAGACATCTGCTCCATCTGGAGAACCTCTGATGTAAATCTGGTGTAGCTCTATTGATTCAAGAAAGCTACTGTGGATTTATACCAGTGTGAGTGAGCACTTGACCTGTACTACAGACCAGCATATACTGTATGTTAATGTTAAATAGATGAACAATACATTCAAAACACATTAAGGAATATATTTGCCCCAAAATGTCTACACTTAGGCTACAGAATTTGGCCTTCTCATGAGCAAAATTCTCTTTGAAGTCAGTGGGAGTTCTGCTTGAGTAAGGACTGAAGTATTTGACCTTTAGTGAATATACATGTAATGTAGTCATAAAAGATACAGAAGGAAATTGAAGTCTAAAACTTGCAACAGCACGTAGCTTCAATAACTAGTAGCTGATGCATTTCTAGGTTATTTTAAAGCATTTTTCATGCACACCAAATTCATTTTAAACTGGCTGGAACATCTCTATTAATGCCTAATGTAAAAAAAAATAGATCTACAATGGGATTTCATGTCCGGAGGGTACGCGATACATTTTAAAGGATTTACAAATGTCAAGGTCATTTTAGCTTTTTATTTATCAAAATCATTTTGGGAAGTGGAACACATTTTCCTGGAGAAATTACAGCTCTTTTTTCAACTGAATTTCTGAATTCAGATTTGCCTTTGATGTTACAAAATGTTTTTAAAAAATTGTTGAAAGCAGAAGTATCAGTCAGGAGCTTGTTTGTGCTATGTCAGTTTAAATATTTTTTTTTTCTTGATAGGAATAAAGTTCAGGCTGTAAAAGACTTTTTTTAACACAACACAATACAATAAACTCAATGATCTGACCTGTCCCACAATTGTCTGATCAAGAACTACATTATTTTTAAGACTACTATTATAAGAGAGAAAGGGGATATTGTCTGACCTGATCAGCACATGTTCCATTTTCTTTGTCTAAACTGCAGCACTAGTGAGTTGGTTCATTTCATGTATGCTTGAAATGCTATTTAAGGACTGATTTGTGTGTTCAAGTAAAAAATACCTTCCCCTGATTTAGAAAAATATCCCATGTACAGAAAATACACCCTTTTAAGGCTGCATCCCAATGTTGTGCAGATGACATCATCCTAAAGCAAAAAAACTGAATTTAATCTAATATCTATCTAGTGTCAAATGACCCTAGATTCACCTGTTTTCAGCTCCATTGGGGCATTAAAGGGGCAGAAAAATACTGCATTAAAGAATGAAGAGAATTCTATATTGTATTAAATGATCCATTTATCTCACACAATAAAAGATTAAAGGGATACATTCCAAGGCCCTCAACTGAGTCTCCACAACTGAGTAAAACTTTGCATCTGTAATTCAGTGTAGGCACTAAATGACAGGCATGTTTAATAGCATCCATAATTTGCATTCATTTTGAAGCCTAGCTACCTGATTTGCACTCAAAGTACTGATGGCTGCTTTTCAAAATATAGGCCTATATTTTCTTTTTTAATGTGAAAGAAGAAAGCAGAAAGCAGCCTGTACATACTCATTGGTTAATGCTCTCTGGAAGCATTAACCAGGTGAGGCACCAGACAAGTAGAGTTTTGGCACAAAATGAGCGAACCACTTATCTGGCCCCTAAATCACAAAATGAGGGTCTCTAAATTGCAGGAATCTGATAGGAAAAAAATATTCTGGGAGAAACAGGAAGGGATGAAGACTGCTACTGCTATAAGAAAGATTAAGAATATGCAATCTCAGTGGTCAACACCAGGGAGTAGCAAAAACCACTACAAGGAAAAATAAAACCATTCCAGCCTCTGGAATTTCAAAGAAATTAAGCTACCTCACACTTTAAAAGTTGTGTGTGGGGGGGGCGGAGAGGGGGAACTGGTATCTAATGAGAACGGGAAAAAGACTATTACAAGAGTATGGAAACAAATTCAAAGAGAAGGTTCCATCTGAACCAAAAAACCAAGGCCCTAGATTCCCCCCCCCCTTCCTGTGACAATATATACAAGAGAGGGGGCATAGGGAAGAAAAACTCTGAGATTCCCCCTCATGGAGTTTCTTTAAAATTGCTCCATCAAAGGGAAAGATATGCACCGAGCTGGTCCTGCAGTTTCTGAAAAGACGTGAAAAATGTTATGTGGGCAGCAATTCTCCACAGGTGTACATACACACAATCCCCACTAGCCCCTATCAGCACCACTTCCTCCACCACCCTAAGCCACAACAACACAAACCCATCAATTAGTCCCTCTGCTACTCCACTCTCATGCTCTATCTTTGAAGAAAGAATGTAGTGTTCTCAGTTTTATGCACCACAGCTGTAGCACCAGGTATGCTTCCACTGTGCCCTGAGATGGGTGATCATTCTCAACTTTCTGCTCCAACCCAATTCTGTCCTCTCTGTCTGTTCCTGTTGGTGTCACTAGGCATCACCCTAGGTAACTCGGGGGGTTGGAAGACCCGAGAGTCGATGAAGCCCCCCCGCTCTAGGCCAAAGTGAATCAGAGCCCTGCATGTTAAACTTTACTAACCTCACAGGCCAGCAGCTGGGAAGCAGTAGTGATAAGGGAAACCTACATGCTTCTAGCTAAAGGACAAGATTACTTGCAGAAAGAAACAGTGAGAACAAGCTGCACAGCCAAGGTCGTGTAATGTAACCAGAGGGAGAAAGGGGGAGAGGTGGGAATGGAGGAGGGGGGGTGAGAAAGGGCGGGGGAAGAAGGGAAAGGGTTAGCTGCAAAATGTATAAAAGATAAAGGCCGCTTATGTTGGTGTGCTTGATTTGAGACGTGCCTGTCTCCTTGCACCAACGTGGGGCTCGAGGCTGAAATTTAGCCTTGCCCGGATCCCTCCTGGCGGCCGGATTGCGGCGACGACCGACACCCAGCACGCACCGGTGACGTCATCGGGGATGTGGTTTGGTCAACCCCGGAGGGCACAACGGTGCAAAGCGCTCGAGTAGTGGAGAAGCGGCTGCGGGCGACGGTGAGGAACCGGTCCCGTGGATAGGGCGCCGGTGCAGAACCGGTCCCTTGGATAAGGTAGGAACAATCCAGTGGTGTAGACTTTTACCTGTTTTGACCTGGGGATGCCCAGTGTCTCCCTAGGGTATGGGGCAGGGACAGAGTACTCCAGGCAGGGCAAGGTGTACGCCCTTAGAATGCATTCTGGTGAACTGGAAAGTGTTTGAATCGGATCCATTGTCTAAAAGTAGATTAAAAAGGTTCTGTACGGTAGACTGGCCTCAATATCAGCTAGAGGACCAGGAAAGGTGGCCACCGGAAGGATCACTTAATTATAACACGATCCTTCAATTACTTCTGTTTTGTCAGCGAACGGGTAAATGGAATGAACATATGTATGTACAGTTGTTTATGTTGCTAAGAGATAGGTCAGATATTTTGAAAAAGTGTAATTTGACTCGAACAGGTTCGGTAGTAGCTACTGTTAGTCCCCAGAACCCCCCCGCACACACAGCTGTAATGGCAGGTCCGGTGTCCCCTTCAGCTATCACACCCCCACCATATAAAGACAAGGTGTCTCAGGTCCCAGAGATTGCCCCCTCGGTGGAATTTTATCCGTTGATCACTGAGACCGTGGTGTCCAGACATGGCTCGGATAGGAATCAGGCCACTACTATGCAGGTCTATACACATGTGCCTTTTAACCCAGTGGACCTAGCAGCCTTTAAGGCACAGGCAGGGGAATTCTCAACGAATCCAAGCAAGTTTATCTCGGTCTTTGAGGGGTGCCTGGCTAGCCACAAGCCTGACTGGGATAACTGTAATATCCTCATGAGGACCCTGCTGTTGAGGAGGGGGGGAAAAAAAGCGAAAAACTAAAAAGGTTAAAAAAACTGGGAACAATATCAAGCCAATTTGGCAGAGACCATCTAAGGAGGTCAGAGAAGATGAAATAACCCTCACCTTACCCCCCGAGAATGCGTGGATAATGACCCTTGCAATTGAGCCCTCAGCCATGTAAGCCCCAGAGTGGAGCCAGTGGAAGGACAAAAGAAGGGTTAAAAAGCAGCTTTGCTGGACAGTGCTGGCCCAGTGATTTAAAAATTCCCCCACCCTTTTCGGCCAGGCCCTGGCCCGAGACTTGGAGGAGTGGGACAATGAGGACAAGGTCCTCCTGCTGCAATATGTAGATGACCTGTTAATTGCTGCTGTGGGTCTAATCCCTTGCCTTAAAGCCACTGTGAGCCTCCTCAACTTTGTTGGACTCCGAGGATATCGGGTAGCACAGAGTAAGGCTCAGATCGCCCTCCCAGAAGTACTATACTTAGGGTTTCACATAAGGCAGGGAGAGCGCCAGCTTTCAAACGAAAGAAAGGAAGCTATCTGCCAAATTCCTATCCCAAGCAATCATAAACGGCTCAGGGCATTTCTGGGCATGGCAGGCTTCTGCAGAATATGGATCCCAGAGTTTGGACTGTGGGCTAAACCCTTGTACGAATGCGTTAAGGGAGCGGATCACAACCCCTTTCACTGGTCCTCAGAAGCCGACAAGGCATTTAAGGTTTTAAAAAGGAAAGCTATTGGACACCAGAGGTTGTACCGAGTGGAATCCTCAAAAGTGGGTGTGCTCGTCCTGGTTTGTTGCTCCAAAGCTCTGTATAGAAGTTATTTTACTGGAAGGGTGTATAATGGCAATGTGTATGTGTTCATTGTTGGGAAAAGGTGTATGAGTGAAGAGTGGAAGTTTCCTTTGTTGGTTAAAACAAGCCAAAAAAGGGAGAAGGAAAAAGAACAGAACAAGTTAACTGGAAAATATAGCTAGCAAGCTCAGTCCAAAGATAAGATGCTGGCCCCATCCAAGGACATTGTTCACAGCTAAGACTTGGTTGACAACCAAGAAAAGGGGGGCCTGAATGTGCCCAAGCAACTATGAGATCTGCAAAATACTGCCAGGCATTAATGAAATGTGTTAGGTTTCTTTTCTCACAGATAAAAGAAGTGCTAACCAAAGACCCTAGCAGCCCTGGGTCTGCCGGACCTCACTAAGCCGTTCCAACTGTATGTGCATAAAAGGAAAGGGGTGGCCCTGGGAGTGCTTACTCAGTTATTAGGCACCTGGAAGCGTCCCGTGGCATATTTCTCTAAACAACTGGATCAGGTTGCCAAGGGGTGGCCGGCATGTTTGCAGGCGGTCGCAGCAACTGCCCTAGTGCTTGGGGAAGCCGAGAAACTGACACTAGGGGGAATTGTGCAAGTGTATACTCCCCACATGGTCCAAGCCCTGTTGGATACTAAGGGTGGTCTCTGGCTTACACAGGCTCGGGTAGCTCGGTATCAGGCTAAACTGTTAGAAAATCCTGAAGTTACCGTACAGACCTGTCCCTCCCTTAACCCAGCCACCCTGTTACCGGAGACAGAGGAGCAGGAACACGACTGTTTGGAGGTCATAGATGCCCAATACTCCAGCCGCCCAGACTTAAAAGATCAACCCCTCCCGAATGCTGCTTATGAGTGGTATACCGACGGTAGTAGTACTGTTACAAACGGACAAAGGAGGGATGGCTCCACTCCATGGAAGGAAAAATCCTCCTACCAAAGAATCTAATACGGCTAGTGCTACAGAAACTACATCAGACCACCCACGCTGGCAGAGAGGCTTCCCTACGGTGGCCTGATGCTTTGCCCCTTGTTTTGCTCCGAGTTCGCGCTCTCCCTAAGGGCAGATTAGGGCTTAGTCTCTTCGAGATTATGTTTGGAAGGGCATGGCCTATGAACGGTACACCGGTTCTGTTAGGGGAGTGGGAGGTAGGCTGTGGCTTCTTATCTCAGTACATGTGCTCTCTGTCTGCTGTTCTCTGTTCTCTCCACAGGTATACCAGAGATTTGCAGCCTCTCCCGCTGGATGCCCCTGTCCACTCCCTGCAACCTGGTGACTCCATTCTCATTCGGACCTGGAAGGACGAGCTCTCCAAGAGAAGTGGAAGGGACCCCACACCGTTCTGCTGGTCTCCCACACAGCAGCAAAGGTCGAGGGACACAAGAACTGGATTCATCACTCCCGTCTGAAGGCAGTGCCCGCTCCTGAACGGTGGACCGTCCAACCTATGGAAAAGACTGCCAGCGACGATCTGGGACTTAAACTGTTATTCAAACGACAATAAGGTCTGCTGGGAATGCCCTGTGACCTCTTTGGACAGTCACAGCGCACTCCCTGTGAAAACGCTGAGCGTTGGTTGTGTTTATTTTCACAGGGCTGGCCTAACCTGGTGGCCTGGTCCCTTTTGTTTTTTTTAATCTGCCTGCTATTGGTAATTGATATTTTGTGGGTATTTGGGGAATTGTTAGGCCCTAGGGTCACCTGCCCAGCATGAGTTCAGGTCCAGGATCTGCCACTGTGTTACTCTTTGCCATAGGGGCACTCCTCTCATTGACTCCCGTTTCCCCCCAGGCACATGCAGGATAAAAAGGAATCCCTAAAATCTTAGAAACCAATACATATGAGGTCCTGAAGGTTTGCTTTGCCCAAGAGTTTAACCTCTCTAACTGCTGGGTATGCTCCCAAATCCCGCACCATGCAGCAGAATTACCCTGGAGGGTAGTTCCCCAAAATTGGTCAGATATCTGCTGGGGATGGTTCAGTAGGGGAAGAAATACCTCGGGTACCCCCTTGTAGCAAAACTGCACCATAGAAGCCCCCTTTAGCCTGCTAGGAAATGACACCTGGAGGCCATTTAGTAATGCTACCACCATTCCACAAGCACATCCTGTCCTCTGAACAGGCCTTCAATCAGTGGAAGGCTCAGGAGCAGGAACCCACTCTATTTGATACCCTCTGGAGCTGGCTCCCTAGCCTAGGGGGCTTGGGAGGTGGTATTGTCCGCCTCCTGCTTACTGGTCTCGTACTTTGTTTCCTCACCCTAGCTCTCTTCTCATGCCTGAAATGTTTAATGGTTAAAGTATGTACCACCTCTAGAAGTCAAGACACCTCCTTTTTCCCTTTAATCAATGATTCTAAGACCACGGCCTTAAATCACATTTTGTCCTCAGAATATAAGAAAACTCAGCCAAAAGCTTGTTGAGTATTCTCAAAGGAGGGAGTTGTTGGTGTCACTAGGCATCATCCTAGGTAACTCGGGGGGGTTGGAAGACCCGAGAGTCGATGAAGCCCCCCCGCTCTAGGCCAAAGTGAATCAAAGCCCCTGCATGTTAAACTTTACTAACCTCACAGGCCAGCAGCTGGGAAGCAGTAGTGATAAGGGAAACCTACATGCTTCTAGCTAAAGGACAAGATTACTTGCAGAAAGAAACAGTGAGAACAAGCTGCACAGCCACGGTCATGTAATGTAACCAGAGGGAGAAAGGGGGAGAGGTGGGAATGGAGGAGGAGGGGTGAGAAAGGGCGGGGGAAGAAGGGAAAGAGTTAGCTGCAAAATGTATAAAAGATAAAGGCCGCTTATGTTGGTGTGCTTGATTTGAGACGTGCCTGTCTCCTTGCACCAGTTTGAGATCTCAAATAAACTTTGATTGCTTCTCCACCCTGGTGTGTTTATTGGCGTGACGCACACCGGGCAACGGACCCCGCTGTTGCTGTCCTCGGGCACTCTGTGCCGGCAACATTCCCAAACTTCCTGACAGTTTTCTCTCTGCAAGGCTCTGGCTCCTTCTTCTCTGCTTGCCCCTCCTTACATACCCTTTGTTTTTCCTCAATTCCCGAAGCCTCCTACATCAAGCCACTTCTCTTCCCTCAAACTCTCCCCCCACTCCCCACCCCGGCCCCCATACCAGCAAAATTCCATTTGTTTCAATGGAATTACTACTGATTTTTGTACTGGTGTCAGAGGAAAATGAAGCCTGAGGACCCCCTTGTATTCTGTCTATAAACAAAGTCAATAGAGTTTACATCAAAAACATTTTACATAATAAAATGAGTAAAACAATAAAAATAGTGCTGGGGCTTACAAACTCAGATATAAAATTCAATAACTAGTGAAATCTTAGTCAAAATAAGTTAAATTTAAAACACATGACAGGCCAAGTGCCAGGCACTGTAGGAAAAGTTTTAGAGAGACAGACTAAAAGGTCTTGCTTTATAGAATTTACATCTAAACCTTGAGTTGCCTCAATAAACAAATACATGAAAAATGTATAGGAGCAAGTAAGATTGTCAACGAGATTTTTCAGGGGAAAGGCTGCAATGACTAATATATCAGAAGAATGACCTTTTGCAAAAATATTTTTTGACTAACAAATAATGTAGTTCTTTCAAAGCAGATAAGAAGCTTCTTTCACCTTTTCACCTAACTGAAGCTTACACAAAGTTTAATCAGGAAAGCCAATCAATCAATAGCTTCTCTAGTCCAATCTGGAGGGAACAAAAGCATGGTAAAACTCATTCTAGCATTATTCCCCATATTGGTGGCTCGGCTCTCCATATTGCTTAAATGATTTTCAAAACATGTAGTAAAAAGTATTATGATAGCTGTAAGCAAAATATTGTAGCCATACTGAGGCTAGGTTGGTCTTGGCTGTGTAGGGGTGGGTGAAAACACAAAGAGGTTTCCCCAAACAACCCTTGCAAAATAACTCAGTGCAAAGACTGCTCTTACCTATGTCTGTGATTCTGCAAATCACTGAGGCTATGTCTACACTACAAAATTAGGTCGGATTTATGGAAGCCGGTTTTATAGAAACCGGTTGTATGCAGCCGATTGTGTGTGTCCCCACCTAAAATGCTCTAAGTGCATGAAGTCGGCGGACCGCGTCCACAGTACCGAGGCTAGCGTCGACTTCCGGCGCATTGCACTATGGTACCTATCCCACAGTTCCCGGAGTCTCCGGCGCCCATTGGAATTATGGGTTGAGATCGCAATGCCCGGATGATGCAAAGCAGTCCCGCGAGGGGTTCTGGGTACATTGCGTCAGGCCCCTCCCCCGCCGTCACAGCAACGGCAGACAATAGATTCGCGCCTTTTTACCTGGGTTACCTGTGCAGACAACATACCACGCCAAGCATGGAGCCCGCTCAGCTCAGCTCACCGTCACCATATCTCTTCCGGGTGCCGGCAAACGTGGGACTGCATTTCTAAACAGCAGCAGCAGCTTACTGCCTTTTGGCGGTAGACGGTGCAGCATGACTGGTAGCCTTCATTGGCGATCTGGGTGCAGGCAGCCGTGGGGCTGGCAGCCGTGGGGCTGCATTGCACCAGCCCCTTGCCTTTTGGTAGAAGATGGTATATTATGACTGGTATCCGTCGTCGTCGTACTGCAGCGGCTGTCAATCATGGGCACCCGTGCAGACAATGATGGTTATCAGTCATAGTATGCTATTTTCTGCCAGGCGCCCTGCTGGCTCATTGCACGTTAGCAGAGTCGTAGTATGCTATTTTCTGCCAAGTGCCCAGTGTTGTCTGCTAAGCACCCAGAAGAGGCCGATGGCGATCTGGGTGCTGGCAGACATGGGGCTGGCAGACGTGGGGCTAGATTGCTACACAGCAGCAACCCCTTGCCTTTTGGGCAGAAGATAGTATATTATGACTGGTATCCATCGTTGTCATACTGCAGTGGGCATCATATTGTGCAGTAGACCTGAAGGCTTACTGCCAAGCGCCCAGAAAATGCCAAGGGCTATCAGTCATGCTGCACCGTCGTCTTAAGATGTAAAAAATAGATTTATTCTGCATTCATTTGCTTCCCCCCTCCCTCCTGCTAAACCCAGGCTTTTGAGTTCAATCTTTGGGGGGGGGGCATTCTGTGTGACAGTTGTTTGTGTTTCTCCCTGATACAAAGCCACCTTTCTTGATTTTAATTCCCTGTACCTGTACGCCATGTCGTCACTCGCCCCTCCCTCCCTCCCCCTCTCCCTCCCCTGGTCCGTCAGATATAAATTTTATTAGAAAATATTTAAAAATAAACGGTACAAAAGATTTGAGGAGTCAGTTGTCGGTCATTGGGGGAACATACAGAGTATGGGGAGGATGTTGTTATGTCAGGGTTGGCAGCACACATAATACATATAGACTGTGATGTCTCGCCTTTTTTCAGACCAGACGCCATAGCCAGCACTGGGATCATGGAGCCCGCTCAGATCACCTTGGCAATTATTAGCACTATGAACACCACGCCCATTGGAATAATGGGTTGAGATCGCAATGCCTGGATGATGCAAAGCAGTGCCGCGAGGGGTTCTGGGTACATTGCGTCAGGCCCCTCCCCCGCCGTCACAGCAACGGCAGACAATAGATTCGCGCCTTTTTACCTGGGTTACCTGTGCAGACAACATACCACGCCAAGCATGGAGCCCGCTCAGCTCAGCTCACCGTCACCATATCTCTTCCGGGTGCCGGCAAACGTGGGACTGCATTGCTAAACAGCAGCAGCAGCTTACTGCCTTTTGGCGGTAGACAGTGTAGCATGACTGGTAGCCTTCATTGGCGATCTGGGTGCAGGCAGCCGTGGGGCTGGCAGCCGTGGGGCTGCATTGCACCAGCCCCTTGCCTTTTGGTAGAAGATGGTTTATTACGACTGGTATCCGTCGTCGTCGTACTGCAGCGGCTGTCGATCATGGGCACCCGGGCAGACAATGATGGTTATCAGTCGTAGTATGCTATTTTCTGCCAAGTGCCCAATATTGTCTGCTAAGCACCCAGAAGAGGCCGATGGCGATCTGGGTGCTGGCAGACATGGGGCTGGCAGCCGTGGGGCTGCATTGCACCAGCCCCCTTGCCTTGACGATGATGGTTATCAGATGTACTATGCGTAGGATGGGGCTAGATTGCTACACAGCAGCAACCCCTTGCCTTTTGGGCAGTAGATAGCATATTACGACTGGTATCCATCGTTGTCATACTGCAGTGGGCATCAGATGGTGCAATAGACCTGAAGGCTTACTGCCAAGCGCCCAGTATTTGCTGCCAAGCACCCAGAAAATGCCAAGGGCTATCAGTCATGCTGCACCGTCGTCTTAAGATGTAAAAAATAGATTTATTCTGCATTCATTTGCTTCCGCCCTCCCTCCTGCTAAACCCAGGCTTTTGAGTTCAATCTTTGGGGGGGGGCATTCTGTGTGACAGTTGTTTGTGTTTCTCCCTGATGCAAAGCCACCTTTCTTGAATTTAATTCCCTGTACCTGTACGCCATGTCGTCACTCGCCCCTCCCTCTCTCCCTCCCTCCCTTCTTCCCCTGGTCCGTCAGATACTACTTTCGCGCCTTTTTTCAAACCAGACGCCATAGCCAGCACTGGGATCATGGAGCCCGCTCAGATCACCGCGGCAATTATGAGCACTATGAACACCACGCGCATTGTCCTGGAAAACATGCAGAGCCTCCTGGACATGCCAAAGCCAAACCAGGACCAGCTGAGGAGGAGGCGATTGCAGCGCGGTGACGATAGTGATGAGGAAATTGACATGGACCTCTCACAAGGCACAGGCCCCAGCAATGTGGAAATCCTGGTGTTACTGGGGCAGGTTCATGCCGTGGACCGCCGTTTCTGGGCCCGGGAAACAAGCACAGAGTGGTGGGACCGCATCGTGTTGCAGGTCTGGGACGATGCCCAGTGGCTGCGAAACTTTCGCATGCGTAAGGGCACTTTCATGGAACTTTGTGACTTGCTTTCCCCTGCCCTGAAGCGCCAGAATACCAGGATGAGAGCAGCCCTCACAGTGGAGAAGCGAGTGGCGATAGCCCTGTGGAAGCTTGCAACGCCAGACAGCTACCGGTCAGTCGGGAATCAATTTGGAGTGGGCAAATCTACTGTGGGGGCTGCTGTGATCCAAGTTGCCAGGGCAATGAGAGACCTGGTGATATCAAGGGTAGTGACTCTGGGAAACGTGCAGACCATAGTGGATGGCTTTGCTGCAATGGGATTCCCAAACTGTGGTGGGGCGATAGACGGAACCCATATCCCTATCTTGGCACCGGCGCACCAAGCCGCCGACTACATAAACCGCAAGGGGTACTTTTCAATGCTGCTGCAAGCCCTGGTGGATCACAAGGGACGTTTCACCGACATCAACGTGGGCTGGCCGGGAAGGGTACATGATGCTCGCGTCTTCAGGCAGTCTCTTCTGTTTCGAAAGCTGGAGGAAGGGACTTTCTTCCCAGACCAGAAAATAACCATTGGGGATGTTGAAATGCCTATCGTGATCCTTGGGGACCCAGCCTACCCCTTAATGCCATGGCTCATGAAGCCGTACACAGGCAGCCTGGACAGTAGTCAGGACCTGTTCAACTACAGGCTGAGCAAGTGCCGAATGGTGGTGGAATGTGCATTTGGCCGTTTAAAAGCGCGCTGGCGCAGCTTACTGACTCGCTCAGACCTTAGCGAAAAGAATCTCCCCATTGTTATTGCTGCTTGCTGTGCGCTCCACAATATATGTGAAAGTAAGGGGGAGACATTTATGGCGGGGTGGGAGGTTGAGGCAAATCGCCTGGCCGCTGATTACGCGCAGCCAAATCGCCTGGCCGCTGATTACGCGCAGGGCGGTTAGAGGAGCACAGCAGGGCGCGGTGCGCATCAGTGAAGCGTTGAAAACCAGTTTTGTGACTGGCCAGGCTACGGAGTGAAACTTCTGTTTGTTGCTCCTTGATGAACCCTCTGCCCCTCCCCCACCACCCTGTTAACTCTACTTCCCTGCAAACCAACCACCCCACCCTCCCCTACTACCCTCCCCCCTTCGAGCACCACTTGCAGAGGCAATAAAGTCATTGTTGCTTCACATTCATGCATTCTTTATTAATTCAGCACACAACTAGGGGGATAATTGGAAAGGTAGCCCGGGATGGGTGGGGGAGGAGGGAAGGAAAAGGACACACTGCAATTTAAAACTTTACAACTTATTGCACTGGAAATCATCTAGGGTGGAGTGAGTGGGTGGCCGAAGGCCCCCCCACCGTGTTCTTGGGCGTCTGGGTGAGGAGGCAATGGGACTTGGGAAGGAGGGCTGCTGGTTACAGAGGGGCTGTAGCGGCGGTCTCTGCTCCTGCTGCCTTTCCTGCAGCTCAACCATACGCAGGAGCATATCACTTTGATGCTCCAGCAGCCGGAGCATCGACTCTTGCTTTCTGAGTACAAGTTGACGCCACCTCTCCTCTTCAGCCCGCGTTTCAGAACGCAACTTCTCCTCTTCAGCACGCCACCTCTCCTCTCGCTCATATTGGGCTTTTTTAAAATCAGTCATTGACTGCCTCCACGCATTCAGCTGTGCTCTGTCAGCGTGGGAGGCAGTCTGAAGTTCAGTAAACATTTCGTCACGTGTCCTTCGCTTCCTTCTTCGAATATTCACTAGCCTCTGCGAAGGAGTAAGATTTGCAGCTGGTGGAGAAGGGAGAGGTTGTTAAAAAAGATACATTTTAGAGAACAATGGGTACACTCTTTCACGTTAGATTTTGCTGTTCACAACATCACACAGCACATGTGCTTTCGTTACAAGGTCGCATTTTTCCTCTTATATTGAGAGTCTCCTGGTTTGCTGTGAGAGATCACTCACGCAGTGCCAGGACACAGATTTCAGCTTGCAGGCAGCCATGGTAAGACATATAGTCTTTGGGCTTTTTTAACCTTCTTAACATGTGGGGATGGTTTCAAACAGTTCTGCCCTCATTTCCCATACCAAGCACCCGTGCCATTTAAAATGGGTTTGCAATGTAAAAGGAGGGGCTGCGATTTCAGGTTTAACATGCAGCACAAACCCAACTAACTCCCCTCCCCCACACACCCAATTCTCTGGGATGGTCACTTCACCCCTCCCCCCCACCGCGTGGTTAACAGCGGGGAATATTTCTGTTCAGCAGAGCAGGAAGGGGCACCTCTGAATGTCCCGTTAATAAAATTGCCCCATTTTAACCAGGTGACCGTGAATGATATCACTCTCCTGAGGATAACAAAGAGAGATAAGGAATGGATGTTGTCTGCATGCCAGCAAACACCGGGACCATACGCTGCCATGCTTTGTTATGCAATGATTCCAGACTACGTGCTACTGGCCTGGCGTGGTAAAGTGTCCTACCATGGCGGACGGGATAAGGCAGCCCTCCCCAGAAACCTTTTGCAAAGGCTTTGGGAGTACATGAAGGAGAGCTTTCTGGAGATGTCCCTGGAGGATTTCCGCTCCATCCCCATACACGTTAACAGACTTTTCCAGTAGCTGTACTGGCCGCAATTGCCAGGGCAAATGAATCATTAATCATTAAACACGCTTGTTTTTAAACCATGTGTAATATTTACAAAAGTACACTCACCAGAGGTCCCCTGTGTGCCCTCAGGGTCTTGGGTGAGTTCGGGGGTTACTGTTTCCAGGTCCAGGGTGACAAACATATCCTGGCTGTTGGGGTAACTGGTTTCTCCGCTTCCTTGCTGCTGTGAGCTATCTATGTTCTCTCCATCCTCATCTTCCTCGTCCGCCGAACCCGCTTCCCCGTTTGCAGAGAGGGACTCATAGAACACGCTTGGGCTAGTGGTGGCTGCACGCCCTAGAATGGCATGCAGCTCCGCGTAGTAGCGGCATGTTTGCGGCTCAGCCCCGGACCTTCCGTTTGCGTCTCTGACTTTGTGGTAGGCTTGCCTTAGCTCCTTAATTTTCACGCGGCACTGCCGCGCGTCCCTGTTATGGCCTCTGTCCTTCATGGCCTTGGAGATCTTTTCTAATGTTTTGCCGTTTCTTTTACTGTTTCGGAGTTCGGCGAGCACTGCTTCATCTCCCCAGATGGCGATCAGATCCTGTACCTCCCGTTCGGTCCAGGCTGGAGCTCTTTTGCGATCCTGGGACTGGGACTGGGACTGGGACTCCATCATGGTTACCTGTGCTGATGGGCTCTGCATGGTCACCTGTGCTCTCCACGCTGAGCAAACAGGAAATGAAATTCAAACGTTCGCGGGGCTTTTCCTGTCTACCTGGCCAGTGCATCTGAGATGAGAGTGCTGTCCAGAGCGGTCACAATGAAGCACTGTGGGATAGCTCCCGGAGGCCAGTAATGTCGAATTCCGTCCACACTAACCCAATTCCGACCCCCTAAGGCCGATTTTATCGCTAATCCCCTTGTCGAGGTGGTGTTAGGAAACCGGTTTAAAGGGCCCTTTAAGTCGACAGAAAGGGCTTCGTAGTGTAAACGTGTCCAGGCTTAAGTCGATTTAACGCGGCTAAAGTCGACCTAAACTCGTAGTGTAGACCAGGCCTGAGAGGACTTGGAAGGGCTAGGGAGGAGGCAGAGCCATGTTTGGCTATTTTTGTGACAAAGGCTATGCCATCCAAAGGAACAGGGCACATGCACTCCCTCTATGTGCGAGAGAGCTGAGGGAGGGAGCTCCCAAAGTACTCTCATGGGCAGTGTCTCTTATGCCACAACCACCCCCTTCAAAGGCCAGGGCAAAATATAAATTGGAATCTGCTCCTTGGGTTTCAAATCCAGTCTGAAGTCAATGGGACTATTCAAATGCTTAAAGTTAAGCTTGTGCGTAAAAGGCTTTGCTATAATGGGTCAGAGTATCCAGCACCTTGTACAATCAAGCCCTTGGTGAATAGAGAAACTGGTATGCAAATATTTTCATAATCATTATCAGAATTCAGTGAAACTGAATGGAACACTCATCGCTTAAGGCTAATCAGCTTGAAATGTATCTACCTTACTGGACTAGGAAAGGAAGCATGAGCTGAAGAAAGAAAGCTGAGGATTTTTCATTTTGAAAGCTCTCTAATAGAACATTCTGTAATGTGATGGTAGGTTGAGTTGAATTTATCACAGCCATAGTCCAAAAATTTGCTCTAAATGGGTAGTGTGAGGCAAGAGGCTGGTTACCCTACAACACAGTTCTATTTGTTAGCATGTAAAAAGTTTGACTAGCTTTGCCACAAGCTAAGAATCAATAATCTAATCATTAAACATTAAAATTAGTGATTTTAAAGCAGCTTTCTGTACAGAATGGAAAATTGGGTACTTGAAAACTTTCTTAGGAGTCACACTTGCATTCAAAAGCATTAGAAGAATCAAAGATTTCTAGATAAATGTGCCAATTATGGGAGACTTTCACTTCAGAATTGTGGACTGGAGAACATTTGCTACTAATAATGGCATGGCCCAGTTATTCCTGGATTTGATAGCTGAACAATGTCTTCACCAAATATTCACTGAACAAACAAACAAAAAAGTGAGGCTATTGTATATTTGGTTTTGATAACTAGTGAGGACATTATAGAAGAGCTGGTTTTAGAAAATAACTTTTTGGATTGTATGATCACTAGCTGATTCAGTATAAATTAAATGGAAGGTTGGTAACTAAGGCTTTCAATTTCAAAAATCAAGACTTTAAGAAATTAAGGGAACTAGTTAGTGAATTTAGCTGGACTTCAGAGCTCAGGGACCTTAATGTGGAGTAGGCCTGAATTTACATCCCAAGCATGGGAGGAAAAAACATGTAGGGAAGGGCTCCAGACCTAACTGGACCTAAAAACAAAGAAGAAAGAAAAAAACAACCATACCTCAAAAAGGCTATTGGGAATCATTAGAAAGTCTACAAGGAATGGAAAAAGAAATTGACCAGCAATGAAAGCTCTGTTTTAGAGGTCAGAACGAGTAGGGATAAAGTGTGAATTGCCAAAAGACAAGCTGAGTTAGACTTTGCAAAGGAAATTAAAAAGTAAAAGTTTATTTACTCATATAAATAAAAAGAGAACAAGAAAATAAGTGGAAAGAAGGGAATGTGGTAGAGATTAAAGATAATCTAGGTATGGCAGAAATGAATATTAAATACTTTAACCTCAGTTATCAATAAAGATGATAATGTAGAACATGGTGACAAAGGCAGGATGGCTAATGGGAATGAGTATAGAAATGATCACATCTGAAGAGGAAGCAAAACTCAAAAATCTTAATGTGCTCAAATCGGGAGGAACCAGATAATCTGCATCCCAGAATACTGAAAGAACTGGCACATGAGATTGCTAGTCTGGTAGCAAAGATTTTTCATAAATCTGTCAAATATGGGGTGGTACTGTATGACTGGAGAATAGCAAACAGAGTACCTATTTTTAAGAAAGGGAGGGAAAAGTGATCTGGGTAACCACAGACCCATTAGTCTGACCTCAATAATATGCCAGGCTTTTGAACAATTTTGAAGGAAAGATTAAAGACATGGAGTTATATGGAAATTGGAATAAAATGCAATATTGGTTTATCAAAGGTACATCATGCCAGACTAACCTGATATCTGTCTTTGATAACTATTTTTTTATACAAGGGAAATGTGGTAGATCTCATCTATTTGGATTTCAGTAAAGTGATATGGTACCACATGGGAAATTATTAGTTAAAATGGAGACAGTGGAGATTAGTACAAGAATTGTAAGGTGGATAAGGAACTGGTTGAAGGGGCAATGAGAGTAGATAGTGCTGAAAGGAGAAGTGTCAAGCTGGAGGGAGGTTACTTGTGGAGTTCCTCAAGGATCAGCCTTGGACTAATCTTACTTAATATTTTCAGTAATGATCTTGGCACAAATAGTAAGATTGTGCTAATGAAATTTGCTGATAACACAAAGTGTAAGCAGAGTCAGGATGAGCTCTACCCTGACATCTGGTGGTGAATTATGGCGAGTGTGGAAAAGAACTCCAGGGGCTGATCTTGTTTGCATAGGCACACCCACTCGCCTGGCATGAAACACAGCAACTGAAAGGGGTTACTTTGGCTGGTGTGGGATCCCCAGTTTCTCTATTATTGGGGCAGGAAGAATAAAGTTTTGTTACCCTGATTCTGTGAATCAAGGCCAGTGGAACTGTTGTATGACAGAAGGACTGAGTGAGTCCTTCACCATTACCTAAGTAGCACTTGCTTGACAAGGGGCATGGGTTACAAAACCCAGTGAATTGAGAGAGGATGGGGACAGGTATCTGTACCTGATGGTATGGGCCCCCCCCTCTGAGGGTTTGAAACACCAATTGCACCGCCTCCTCTCTCCACTGTTGAATGTCAGAGCTAACTTTGATTCCCTTAGGAGTCTAGTTACAGGCTGCTGAGCTGAATTCACTTTGGGCCAATGGTGCACCAGCACTGGGGCTCCCCTACTATACTATGAGCTGAAATCGCTAAGAGCTGAAATCACAAAAGAGCTGATGTTATTAAGAGCTGAGATCACTGAGTGCTGTGTTAACTAGTGGGGGAGCCTGAAGCTATATTGCTCAGCAGCTGGCGGAGCAATTTGTGGGGACGACTGGAGGAGCAGTGAGCGGCGTGGAGCCTTGCGGGGCCGGTTGGAGTGGCCCAAGGAACAGCGAGTGGAGCTGTTTGCGGGGATGGCTGGAACGGCTCACAGGTCGGTGAGCGGAGCGGAGCAGTTTGTAGAGCGGAGCAGTTCGTGGGATGGCAGGAAAGTGGACTGGCTCGTGGTAAAGGCTGCGGCGGAACCCCCACGGAGAAACAGACGGCTGGCCAGCCTTGGATCACGTAAGGTGCCCCTTAACACCCTGCGTGCCCCCCTTTTTTACTCTGGGGCTGCACTGACCAGGGACAGAGACTTTGGGGGTTGCTGGACCCAAGAGACTTTGGGGGTGTTGGACTTTGGGGACTCTGGGTGATTTTTGGGTTGCTGGATTCAAGAACCAAAGGGAAAGGACACAGCCCAATTTGCTGGGGTGGGTTTTGCTCATGGTTTGTGTTATGAATCCTGTCTGTGGTGTTTTTCCAATTTTATGCTGATGTCGTTTACCTCATGTTATTAAACATTTTCTGCTACATTCAGACTCCGTGCTTGCGAGAGGGGAAGTATTGCCTCTTAGAGGTACCCAGGGGGGTGGTTATGTAATTGTCCCAGGTCACTGGGTGGGGGCTCGAGCCGGTTTTGCATTGTGTTATTGAAACGGAACCCCTAGATACAGAACCCGGCCCTTGTTGCTGCCAACTTAGATGGGCAGAAGGGTTACACAAGCCATTGAAATATTTTGTCCATATATTTACCTTATGTTAAATAAAGTACCTTTTTAAATTACCTTTTCTTGTCCCCTATCCTTATTCGCACTAAGTTCAATTAGGTGATAGATCCTAATTCAGAGACAGCGGTACCTGTGACTTCTTAGCAGGGGTCCATAACATCTTTAATTTCTCTCCTCACATTGATACATTGTAACACTATACTCCTATTTAGGCTGTCACAACTAGGGTGACCTGGGATGAAATTCACCTCAGTAAAATAAAGTTCTTAACTGTAGTATAAGTGGTGCAGAAGAACTTGACTAGACCCTCTTCACTGGGATGAATTTAACTCCCAGTAAATATGCTCTGGGTTTGTATAGATCTGTAGTTTTGTCTTAGATATTCTGTTACTGTGTCATGTTCCTCTTCTTAAAATTTAGATTCTTGATGCCAATCACAGACTGAAATTTGATTGTATCAGTATATAAAGTAGGAGTTCCCAAACTTTTTCTGGCACTACCCCCTTTTAATTAATTATTTGCTTCCGGGACTTCATACAGGGAGATGCCATTTGGAAGAGCAAAATGGCATCCTCGCACAGCATGAACTTGCATGTACAGTGTGTGTGAGGTCACAATGAATGGAGGACACCATTTTGCTCTACAAAATGGCATCCTCCCCACAGCATGATCTCACACGCACCATATACATGAGGTCATGCTGTGCGGAGGATCCCATTTTGTACAGCGAAATGGCATCCTCTGCACGATAGGGATTGCCGCACCCATCTGCTGATGGTGCGACCCCATTTGGGGTTGTGACCCACAGGTTGGGAACAACAGATATAAAGCAACTTTAAACATATAAATGACTGTTTTGAGACTCCTCTCTAATCAGAGACAAAGGGTGAAATCTGTCATATTCCCCATGACTATTTTATGGAATTTTTCACCTTCCTCTGTGATTTACACAAAGCCCTAATAATATGTGAGTCACTGTGACTCAAATAAATATATCTCCAGATGGCATTTTTTAAAAACAGTTGTGTTAAAAAAAAATCCCACTTGCATTGAGGGAGTTTCTCATGAGCAGTGATGTTCTGAAAGAACAGCAGGAAATATATGTAATATTTTTGAAAAATGAGGTGCAGACTAAACGAAAAAAATAGAGACCTGTCAATTTAACTTCTCAAATATACTAAAGAGAATACAATTACAGTTAAATGCATAGCTCTAAAAGATTAGGATATTAGTCATTTAGTGGTTGGCTTATGCTCTGAAATGTAAGGAATTATAGCCCTTACATTTGATAGTATTAAAATAATTATAACTCTGGATGTTCTCATTATCCATATAAATATTTAATCTTGTTTTTAATCCTATTCAGTAATATCTTGTGGCAATGAGTTCCATAGGTCAATTATGCATTGCATAAAGTACTTTTCTGTATCCAGTTTAAAATTTGCTGTCTTTCAGTTTTGTTGTTCATGTCTTAAGAGATGGTAAATAGGAATATGTGATTTAACTTCACTTTCCCATTCATTATGTTGTATTCCTCTGTAATTTACATGCTGCTCTGTCAAGGACATCCAGAACTGCAAGCAACTGTGTTGCCCCTCTGCCTTTGCAAGAATGAGCATTACGGAGATTAGACTGTGTGCCAGCTCCCTGCCACACCAGTTCTGTCAGTCATACCAGCAAACTCCTCGAGACTCTGCCAGTCTTAACCTTGTTTTGCAGAGAACAATAAGTGAACCCCAGTTCCCCAGAGATGTCTCACTGTAGTGTCCAGTCCCTCTCACTGGACACTCACAGAAATTATGTTTGCTGCCTCTAAAAAGATAGTGTACACACCAACCCATTAAGTTAGCTGAGGACTCTCTCTGTGCTTCAGTATAATATCACTGAGATGGTTTATGATAAAAACTAAGAATAATTGTATTAATAAAGAATAGAGATTAAGTGATACTAAGCAAGAGAAAAACAGACAGGAATGGTTACAACAACAAAAAGAACACTCTTTCTAGTGCTTAAAACTTAATTCTAGAAAGCTATATCTTTGCCTAAAACAGATTCTTATTTACAGCAACCTATCAGTTGCTCCTGCCCTTCTTGCAAAGAGGGTGCTGTTCGCTATGCCACCTATATGACGGATATCTAGATTGTCTTTTTTCATCCCCCTTATATTTTCCAAAGTTCATTGACTTTGTCTCAAGAGCCAGGAAGACTTCCTGGGGGTGCAGATTCAGACCCCAGTGTGTTCACTAAATTGTTTTCTCTGCTACTTGTTAGCCTGATTGCTTTGTTTAACTTATATGCAAATGTTCTTCCATTTTCCTCTGCCTGTAATCAAGCTAGTCAGACAGGTAAATCCACATTCCTTTGTCTAGGGCAGGCTTGATCTATGCACTGCCTCCCAAACAAATTTTAAGAACATATTTCCAGCACACAAACATAATTCTTGATACACAACCTGTACATAATCACACAGTGATATTCCTGACCAGTGTGACACCAACTTCCATAGAATACCTTACAAGATACCTATCATGACAACAATGTGTTAGGAGTAGTGAGTATGTCAGGCTGTGATGGGGCATCTGCCCCACACTGGCCTGTAAGGGGTTAATGTAGCCCTAGAGAGGCTGCGCAGAAAGCAGCCAGTAGGAGAGGGGATGCGAGGAGCAGCCAGTCAGGGCCTGGCAGGCCCATATAAGAAGAGCTGCAGAACAGAGCAGTTTCAGTTGCTCCCTGGAGCTTGAGGAGGTAGAACTGGCAGCCTGGCAGGTGGAAAAAAGCTAGCACCTGGGGCAAAGCAGTACTGGGCAGGATCAGGAAAGTGAGAGCCAGCTCCGGGCTGGCTACTAAGACTGGCATGCTGAAGCCCTGAGGTAAGGGTGAAGAAGGTGCTAGGGCTGCAGGTGAAGTGGCCCAGGGAAATAGACTGAGCAGTTGGAGGGGATGCAGCAAGAGGCAGCTATCTACAGGGTCTCTGGGGCGGGAATAGTGGGCAGGCCCGGGTCTCCCCCCACCACTCCTTGCCACTGCAGAAATGGCTAAGCAGTAGACTGCGGTCACTACTGAGAGAAGTGGCTGGACAGGGACTACAGAGATGTCCCCTAGAAGGGGGAGCACAGAGTGCGGCACAGCTGGAAGGCTGTATCCTGAAGAGGACATTGTGGTTCTTGGAACGACACCAGTCCAGGAGCAGAAATGATGATGATGGTGAGATATCACCAGAAGAAGGCACACTGGCTAGCGGAGCTAAACCCCAGGACAGCCAGGAGGAGGTGCCGCAGTGGTGAGATCCACCCAGTCAATCAGGCCTGTTATGAGTTACAATATAGTGGGCCCTTTGCCTGTTGACACTGAGAGGCTCTTAGGGTCACAATATCCTCTCCTATTTATTTCTCTCTAAAGTAAACAGTTGCAATCTTTTCTGTTTCTCTTCAGTTTCAGTTTGGCAACTGTAGTTCCAGGATGACAGACAAAATTATGGAACTAACAATGAAATTATTGAAACGTTCTTACAAGAATTCAGAGAAATTAAAATGTAAACTGGTAGCAAGTTAATTAATACAAAAGCAGAAAGAATAACAGTACTCTTCTGCAAGCCATTTGAAAAAGCAATCAACAAAGTGGTATGTGAACCTTGAAAATCTGAGTCCTGGACCAACATAGCTAATAGACTATGGATCAAGTGACCAGATACTTAGAAGAAAGCAACATCAAAAGAATGGTTGGTGTCCTGTGGTGAGAGGGCACAGACTTTAATGCCTATGATGATGGTGAGGCAGATGACTCGTTTCTAGCAGTAGGATAGAAACAGACAAATTGTCACTCCTAACACTAGCAATGATTGGAAAATGTTTCTGTGGGGTGGATTAAGGTGGTTAAGCACTGGAATAAATTGCCTAGGGAGGTTGTGGAATCTCCATCATTGGAGATTTTTAAGAGCAGGCTAGACAAACACCTGTCAGGAATGGTCTAGATAATTAGTCCTGCCACAAGTGCAGGGGACTGGATAAGATGACCTCTCGAGGTCCCTTCCAGCTCTATGATTCTATACCAGCAGACTACACTGGTAAAGAGCTCTTTGTGTTGACACAGTTTATACTGGCAAAGCTGTGCTGCCAGAGCTGGCATAGCTTCTTCCACACACCCCCGAGCGAAACAACCTATACTGGCAAATGCAGTTTTGCTTGTATAATTGCATCTACACTAGGGGCTTAGCATAGTTATGTCGGTCTGGGATCACACCTCTTCATTCCCTGGCCAACATAGCTATGCCAGTAGATGTCTGTAGTGTAGATGTAGCCAAGGAGAGAAGCTAGGCAGAGATGATATTGTTTCTGTATGTGTTTCATATTGTATATAACTGATCTATAGAATGTTGCATAGGATACAAAATTCTACCAAATGAGAGAATAATTTAAAAAAAAAAAACATCTTAAGACTTCCAGCTTCACACATAGTTGGAGTCAGAGCATCATCTAGTGGTCAGTTATTAAAAATAGAAATCTGGAGCCCAATTCATCACTGCCTTGCATCTTGTGCAGTCATTTACACCATTGTTAACTGACAGCAAAGTTGGTACAAAATGCTACCAGATCAGGATAGCATATTGTACCCACTCTGCACTGGTGTAAATGACGACAAAGAAATACCACATAGTTGTGTTGCAGTTACTATCATCTGCCCTAATATATGTAACGTACACTGCAGTCCCAGTGGAAAAATCTTGCGATTCTTATTCCATGTTTAGACTTTATTTAGGTAAACTGTAAATGAGTCAAATCCTCAAAATTTGGTCCATTGTATGCCAAGCAAAATGAAATGTAGCAACCATGATGCTAACTCAGGCAGGGACTGTCTTTTGTTATGCACTTTTACAGTGCCTAGCAAATGGGTCCTTGGACCATGCCGGCAGCTCCTAGGCACTAGTACAATACAAATGAATAATAGTAGTAATAAGAACCATTATGCTAACTGTGTGATATTTAGTCCTCTAACTTTACCAGTTCTAATGCCACTTTGTCACAGTACACTATTAATTTTAATACTCAGCCATACAGGTTTCCTACTATGAAAATCTGATTTCCCAGCAGCATTGTCATTTTGACCCTACTCATGGATTGGTATATTTTTGAATTTTCTTTAATAATTAAAACCATTTTCCCTGAAGCTACTAAAACAGCACACTGTTATTGAAATAACCCCTGCCTCCCTGATGTTATCTCACAAGCTGACGGGAGATACATTAGGCACAGAAGGATCTGTTTTAAAAATATCTGAAAATGAATGACTGGTAATATCCACACCCTTTTTCCACTTCTCTGTTCTGCATAACTGTTACTGGAGAAAGGATGGTCTAGTGACCAAGGACAGGGAATCAAGGGATCTGGATTGTGATTTTTGGGGTTCTCATAGAGGGTTGTTGCAGTTAGAGCAACTCTATGTCAGGCCCAGAGTCTAGAAGTTCAAAGACAATGTAACATGCTAGTCTCTCTGAAGATAACAACTCAATACTTCTAGTGTGCTGGTCTGATATGAAGCTCCACTAGCTGAAGAACTTGAACATGCTGAACTGATGACAAGTTACAGGCCTCTGTGAAGTTACTGATTCAGCAGCGCTGAGCTGAAGTCATGGTGAAATAACTAGCTCAACAGATTTAGCATGCTGGATTGAAGTTGGTGCCCAGCCTTTTGTCCAATTACTAGTTCAATACCTCTAGCTTGCTGGCCTCAGATCAAGGAATAGGCCTTTGTGAGGTGGTCAGTGACGAAGTACCCCTAGATTGCTTAGCTGATGCCCGGGGGCAGGTCACTGTGAGCTCACTAGCTTGCTGGATTTATTTCAGAAGCATAGGCCTCTGTGCATATACCAGCTCAACAATGAGAGAATATAGACAAGGGAATACATGTATCTGAAAGGAGTCATGTTCCTAAAATGGGCGAGGACAAGCCCAACAAAAAAAAAAATTGTGTGTGCACATGCACACAGAGTATCAAAATCTGTAGGGAAACTTCCCTTGTTCCACCAACCAATATAACCAACTCTTTCCCTGCTTCACAACAGCATGCCAGGAAGGGGAGCGGAAATTCACAATGTTTTCCCTAGATTGTAGCTAAAGGTGGAACTGGAGATAGCAGGCATTCCCTCTCTGCCCCTCTAGAGAGGAGGTGGGACCAGCAAGGGAACGGATCTTCCTGTAATATTATTAGTAGTATTCTAACAGCCCCTAATCAAGGATCAGAGCCCCATTGTGCTGGGCACAATACAAACCTACAATAAAGACTGTCCCTGTCCAAAAAAGCTTACAGTCTAAAAGATAAGTGACAATAGGTGGGGTGGATGCAACAGATGGGAAGAGCACAAGTTAACATTGACACAGTTATGATCATTGTAATAAGGGGTCATAGCACACCTGACCATTGTAGCCCCTGTCACAGTTCCTGAGTTAACTGCACTTCTGCCCCCTCCATGGTCTTCTCAAGGATGCCTCTTTAGGTCTTAGGCCTCTAATTGTCACCTCTTTATGGTTAGGGGCCTGCATCTCTCTCTATCAAGACCTGGGATTTAGGCTTGCATTCCCCCTGCAATTCCCCTGTCCCAGGTCTGATTCACCTGTGGTTCGCTCTCTCTAGGGAGTGTTTACCAGTGACTAGCTAGCTTTCACAAAGCACTGTATATTTATTTTTAGGTCAAAACTGTTACAGAGACAACATAGAATAAAACAATAAACAGTCTAGAAGCATGATAAGCTTATCATCTTCCACTTGCAGACACCAGTAGGTTTCCAGTCCTTCAAATCCTTCCAGCATGGTTATGCCCTTTTGGTTACAATAGGGTTACCATATTTCAAGACTGAAAAAAGAGGACACTCCACGGGGGCCCTGGTCCTGCCCCAACTCCGCCCCTTCCCCACCCCCAACCCTGCCCCCATTCCAACCCCTTCCCCAAAGTCCCTGCCCCAACTCTGCCCCCTCCTCTGAGCACCCCGCATTCCCCCTCCTCCCTCCCGCTCTGATCTTGGTTGGGGGTTGCTAAGTGCTTCCCTGCTCCCCACTCGCCCTGCAGCCTCTGCACCCCCCTTGCCTTGCAGCCTCTGTGACCTCTGCTCCCCACTCACCCTGCAGTCCCTCCACCCCCCCGCCCCTGCAGCCTCTGTGACCCCTGCTCCCCACTCGCCCTGCAGCCCCTGCACTCCCCCTGCAGCCTCTGTGACCCCTGCTCCTCCTCGCCCTGCAGCCTCTGCGCCCCCCGCCTGACCTGCTCCCCTGCTCACCGGGCAGCCTCTGCCTGGCGGGGGCTTCGGACGCTCAGCGGCAACCGGGGCGGCGCGGGTCCCTGCCACCCCGGCACACGCTGCACTCCTCGCCCCGCACCACAGCCTCCTTCCGCCTGTCGCCGAGCACGTTCCCCGCTGGAAACAGCTCCTGCGGCGCCGGGGCCGCAGGAAGGGTACCCCAGTGGCCGGGGGGTCCCCACCCGCGAGGGAAGCCCGAGCCGCTGGCTGGGCCCGGCCTCCCCGTGGTCCTGCGGGCTCGGCTGGGGCGCGTGGTCCGCCCGGCCTGCAGGGGCAGCAGCGGCCCTTCCACCTCCTTCTGCGGCTGCGCCCCCCTCCCCCCGCCTGAGTTTGCTACAATGTAGCCGGGGCGGCTGGGCTGCGCTGCAGATCCGGCGGGTCGTGCTGGGGCCGGGCGGACCCTGGCTTATGCCTCCCTATTTCCCC
>NW_020664561.1:29640725-29695423 GCF_002925995.2 Terrapene triunguis | reverse complement strand
CCCATTGACTAAAGTAAAGTTACGCAAGTGTGTAAGTGTTTGCAGAATCAGAGGCATTATTGTGGAAGATTCTGACTCACTCTTAAACTCTCTTTACAAATCAACAAGGTGTTCCTTTCCAAAGTTTTATATTCAGGTTAAAAAAAAATCATGTGATGTAACAAGTTTAAATTCAGAGGGTTTTTTTAGTGAATATATGCCAATTAAATCATGGATCACACCGAAAACAATCCACTTTGTAACTACAAATAAGTGCTGTGATGTTGAAATATTTTCATTTGATTTGAAGAAAGGGGAAGTGTAGCTTCATGTGACTGGAGTAAGAGGTAAAGTTGGGTTGAGTACATGCATGTTATGTATACATTCCAAACATTCATTCTCCAAAGTTTTTTATTTACCTTCTAGTGAAATTATTATTTCTCTACTAATTGATTCTGGCTTCCTGCTAACAATTATCACTTATATTTGGACTTGTAGTCCTTAATAAAACCTTAGCAATTTGCACGATCTGCAAGACCAAAACAGGATTCCAAAGAAGAGAAAAGAAAAAGATAGAACAATGCTAAAGGTAAGTAGATTTAGTGAGAGAAGAAAAAGAACATTCAGACTTTAAAAAAGAAAAGAAAACAGTCCATTATTTGAGCACTTAGCCGGGGGGTGGGGAGGGTTCTACAAAGGAAATCTATCAGGAAGCCAGTGTGCAAGGAGGCTGTCAGTTTTGACCTGTGTTAACATTTCACTTCTCCCTTTTAGAATCATAGAGTCTATATCCCAGTCCTCAAATGTAGTAATGATGTGTGTTGACATTCAATCCTCAAACCATTGACCCTACAGTTAACTTTAAGGAATTGTGGCACATAGGAGAGAGTAGGATACTGCCAGTCTAACACCTCAGGATCATACTCCAGCAGGGCTATCGACTCCAGAAGTAATTACTGCTTCATTGCTATAACCCCATAAATAGTACTTCAGTTTCCTTGCTGGCATCTCCCAAGGAGTCTTTGCTTTGGTGACCCTATGTTTAGTCAGTGGGATCTGTGCATCATTGCAGGCCCCTTTAAGCCTTGCTTGTCTAGGAAATAGCTTGGTGTTAGAAACTGTTTTCGCTAATGTGATATTAAACAAGATTGTCCCTTTGTGTGGTCTTGGACAGTTGTAATTGAAAATGTATTTGCTGCTTGTGGTTATTCCTAGGATATCTGTCCACACTGCCAACAAAAGCATATATAACATCATGTTAGTTTGAAAACATGTTCCTATTTCCTAGTATAGAGGAGGTCTTAATTTGAGTGTATCTGAGAAAATATGTCCCAAAAGTTCTTATGTTTAAATTTGTTTATTGATAATTGTTAGTTGAGATGAAGTTAGTTTCAATGTTGCTGTTTCTGATGGAAAAATAACAGCACATTTTCTTAAAATTGTTTTGAGATGCTCAGCATTGCTGTTGCTAATGAAATATTTATTAAAAGAGACATTTTCTTTTAGATGTCTTGTGTCCACTGGAGGCCATGCTATCTAACCTATGTATTGTCTAGCGATATTTCTAATGTTTTTGAATTGTTGGTAAGACTCCCTCTGAAACTTCTGGCTTGTGCAATATTGTGGTGGTGTGTAGTCTACTTTTGAATAAGCTTTGGTTCCATTCAGCGAAGTTAGCTGTTTGATTTTTATCAAATAAAAAACAAATGCTGTTCACAGGTATTTTCTTACATTGGTTGAAGACATTCTAGTCTTTCCAATTTGTTCCTTGTAAAAAAAGAAGTCACTAGTCCAGTTTCTGACTACACTAACTATCAAGTTTCAATTGGCATTCAGGTTATGTAAACAGAAACGACTAGATCTTGGTTTGATCACTAATCATGTTTTTAATAGTCAATTCAGAGTTACAGTACTATTTTGGAGTCAGCTGTCATACTTGCGTAAGCTTTATTTACAATGTAAAAGGATTAGATTTGCAGTTAGCAAATTAAAAGTCTAATAAACGGAGTTAGTCAAAACACCTTCATTTAAACCCAGCCTTTTGTATCTAAGTATCATGGAAAACATAACACTCTTGTGTGTACAGTTGGCCACTACAGAGCTCGGGCAAAGTGGCGCAGTGGAGGGCTAAGTTTCATTAACTTTGAATTGCTTTGCTTTTGCTAAAGAATAACAAACATGAACCCTAATTTTATTTGAATATATTTTCTTCTGTGGTTGCCAAGAGCCAGAATGACTTGATGTGCACTAGCTTTTGATGCAAAATAGTGGTTTCTATGGTATGAAATCTGGAGATTCAGGTTTATAAGTAAATTTTGTAAATCAAGTAAAATAAAAATACTGTAAAATGTGAATTGTATACACAGCAAATGTAAATTGATACAGCCATACTACTTAAAGTGACACTTATATGGCACTTTATTAGTGTCAAATTATTTTATTAAACAGTGAAAATAGCTAAATTTAATGGACAATAATTATTCAAAGTATTACTACTTTCTCCTTTATGAAGATACTGTAATGCACATGCTTTCCCAGAAGATGAAAAATATACAGTTTTGACTTTTCATTGGCTGGAATTCCCCTTTCCTGTCACTAACTAATGTTTTCATGAACAGTTGGGTGCCCAATTCTGATATAAATAAAATGCCAGCTATATGAGAGAGCAGTGAAGAAGCTAATGTCGCAAAGGTTACTGGCTCCAGGGAGAGAGGTAGCCTAAAAGACTGCATTGAATGGAAGCACGATTTAAAAAAAAGAAAAAATTGAGCTGATGGAAAAACAGAACCTTATATAAAATGCAGACCACTGAATGAATGGGACAGTAGATGCTGGCATTTTCCTAATAGTTCCTCAATTTGTAAAGAGCCTCAGTTGCTTATGGGAGTGGGAGTCCTCATTGGTGCACACATGAGCTCTCACTAATTTGCAGATAAGGGATCAAAACAGCTATATTTTATCAAACAATCTTGTAATAGGTAGTAAAGTTGTGTAAATGCAATACTGAGAATCAAGTAAAATTAAACCACATTCTGCTGTTCTTCTTTAGAAACATTCCTGCGTAAATACTGCAGTAATACTGTCATGCAGAGTGTATCCTTTCTTGTTGTATCCTTTTTTGTGCAATGTTTTCCATAGCACTCAAATATCTCCAAGTTCTCTTTTAGTGTAGGTGCGGGGAGGAATTTATACTTTTTTTACAATTTTGTAAATCTCTGTTAAAATAAGTAAGATACTTTAAAATTATAAAGGGGACTTTTTCAGGGAGAAAGCTAGTGAATCCGGTCACTTATTTACTTAGAGGGACACCATGAATGTTTCTAGTCTCAAAATGTGACCTTTCCTCCCTGTTCCTTCTCTAAATCCATATAATTCTTTATTTTATGGGCCAGATCCTGAACTGGTGTAAATTGGCCTTGTTCCATTGACTTCAGTGGCGCTATGCTGACTTACATCAGCTGATGAGCTGGCCCTAGATGTTCCTTTTTAAAAAATAGCAACACCGCACTGTGTTAGAATGTTTCAGTTTTGATGGGGTGGTTATAAGTAGAAAACAATCCTTGACGTTGTCTTTTTAAGTAATACATTCATTTAATGACAGCTTGTGTCCCAGTTTATGGGACGCAACCTGCACTTAGTTTCTCTTGTAACTTTTTCCTTTTTTTAGACTAGAGAACAGAAAATCTAGCAATGTTTCATAATGAAGTAATGAAGACTGAAGCTAAACTTTATTCATTGCTACCTTTGTTTCCCACTTTCTGGTAGTGTTTTATGGCAACTAATCTATAATTTTCCTGGGGGTTTTGTATTACAGCATTCTGTGATTAACCTTACTTTTTTAAGTTTAATATAAACTAATACATGCTGTATGTAGTAAGCCAAATTTAGCTGGCTCAGACATGATTCACTAATTTTTTATATCTTAAGTTCTTTCAACTTTCCAGTTAAGCTTCTGACAACTGAACACAGTAATTTTCCAGTCATTTATACTTTTAACATGCCTTTATAATGTTCCAGGTTCCTTTTGTGTTCCATCTCTTTCAAGTGTTACCAAGCCATGGGAAGAAGCAATGTGATCAACAGGACTGTTGAACAGTGCGTAGTAGCATTTCAAATGTTTTTAAAACAAGACTTAATTCTCTTCATTCTTAAAGGTTCCAAATGCTTTTAAACACATTGTAGCCTATCAGAAGACAGATATATGAAAAATGTATATTCGTCCGCTTGTTAAATCTCTAATAAATTATTCCTTTTCCCTTCACTTTGCGTTATACCTGCTCTTTTTTTTTGAGATGAGGTGTTTCAGTATTGTGTTTCTGTTAGAGGTAATTATTTTACATGTTTATGCTTCAGAGCTTTAATGTCATATAGGGTGACCAGATGTCCCGATTTTATAGGGACAGTCCCGATTTTTGGGTCTTTTTCTTATATAGGCTCCTTTTACCCCCCCACTCAGTCCCGATTTTTCACACTTGCTGTCTAGTCACCCTAATGTCAGAAGACACATTCCTAGGCTCCAGGGTGAATGATGTTTTCTTCCTGCCTTGAGGATATTGATGTGCTCCTGAAAGTAAAAATGGGGATAAGAATCAGTTTTAGTGAATCGGGAATTCTTGTTTTGCCTTGGAAACAGAACTGAACTAATGCCCTGGTATTGTGTTGGGGGCACAGTACCAGCAGAAATTTTTTTTTTCATTCAAATGAAAGTGAGTTGCGGCTGGTCGTTTATTCTTGGATTGAGAATTACACTGCTATGACCAGTGTCAATAAAGTAGGGACCATATCTGCAAAAATATATGAATAGTATCAAGTCCAAAGAGGCCCAATCCCGATTGAGGCCTCTGGACATTACCATCAGATAAATACCAAACAATTATAATTTTAAACACTGCTACGCCAAGGGAACAATGTAGGCTAGCATTCTTACTCAATTATTGAAGCAGCAGTGCTATAAATCAATGCTTTTAGGCTATCTGAAAGTATGCGACACTAATTTTCAGAACTATAGCGAAGCCAAGCAGTTTTATATATTCTAAAATCATGTGGGAAAGACTATGTAAAGGTGCTTAATTGGCAGTGAAATACAAATATTTTGAGGAGCAATAAACCTAACCATCAAATCCAGAACTAGTGCTTTGTAAGGCAGATGGAAGGGGATATAGACCTCTCTCTTGTCCCCACTCCATTAGCAACAGGGGAAAGAAAGCTCACTCTTAGTACTTACTCATTACTATTTAACTAAACCTATGCAATACGTCTACGTTCTTTCTTCAGTGAAACCTGGTTTTATTATCATTTAAAACGCTTGAGTTTAAGAAACCCTACTTGTTATACACCTCTACCCCGATATAACGCGACCCAATATAACACGGGTTTGCATATAGCACGGTAACCCCAGGGCTCCAACAGCAGGGTTCAGGCGGTGCTTTAAAGGGCCTGGGGCTCCAGCTGCTGTGGGGAGCCCTGGGCCCTTTAAATCACCGCTGGCGCCCTGACGCTGCTACCCCCGGGGCTCTGGCAGTAGGGCTTGGCCGGCGATTTAAAGGGCCCGGGCTCCCTGCAGTGGCCGGAGCCCAGAGCTCTTTAAATCACCGCTGGAGCCCTGCCACCGCTATCCCGGGGCTCCGGCAGCGCTTTAAAGGGCTCGGAGCTCCGGCTGCTGTGGGGAGCCCCATGCCCTTTAAATCACTGTCGGAGCCCTGCCGCTGCTACCCCGATATAACGGGGTTTCACCTATAACGTGATAGGGATTTTTGGCTCCTGAGGACCGTGTTATATGGGGGTAGAGGTGTATTCTTTAATGCCTACGTTATAGAGGTGTGTATGTGGGGAGATTAAGATGACTTGCATCAAAACTTTTAACACAGCTTTAATAAAACCTTAAACAGCACACCAGCCAAATAATCATCATAATGCTCTTTATTTTGAGCACAGCTTATGGAGATGGAACACTAGCACAAGCTATGAACAGACATTTTAGAAAACTAACCTGTTGATATAAAAGAGCAGGGAGCTTTGATTTTTTTTTTATAGTCTATCAAATAATTGTCTTTAGTACAACTAAGATGACTCAAACTAATAGACACACACTACACATGCTGAAAGGTGGCTTTCCCCCCGACCATAAATAAAAAAGCTAGTTCCTGTATGTTGGTTTATTTCTGAAGTTTAGCAAGCAAACAAAATAATTGGTGGTTAATTGGGGTTGGTTAGTTATACTGTAGAGTTAAAGCCACATCACAAGTTAAGTTACTTAAATTTGCTAAAGAAAAGCAGAATAACCTACAGGAACAAGTGTTCAGGTACTCATTATATCAACTTCCCAAACTAGCTTTGACTCATCGTCCACACTTGAGAAGTAAGTGATGCACCTGCCATGCCTCCACGGTCCATGAGCAATGTCCCTCTCTTTCTACCCTTTTTCACTAACCAACTCACCGAAGCCATGGTGCTTCTCTTATGTGTAGGGTCTTTTAACACTTAAGCCTTGACTTCAACAGTTTGCTAAATTACTAAATTTTGAGAGCAGCCATGCTACAAAAACAACTCAGGTTACACAGAGTGATTTAATTAACAGCTCAGAGTTACAGCTGAAGACTGTAGCTGTGTCCCTACTGCATTATTAGCTCATGCTTCAGTAGTACTTCAGCATCTACCCACCACCCATGGCAGACCATCTAGCTCGAATTTAAAACACCAGATAACTCAAGCTAGAGATTTGTGTATGTAGATGGGAGTTGGGTTAGAGGCAACTCTAGGTATACCTTGATCTAACACTGCAGTGAAGACAAGCCATTAGAGAAAATTTTCTTTTAAGAGTTTCTAGCTCATACATTTATAAACAAAAGCT
The DNA here is from genome assembly GCF_002925995.2 of Terrapene triunguis. Lineage (NCBI taxonomy): Eukaryota > Metazoa > Chordata > Testudines > Emydidae > Terrapene > Terrapene triunguis. The sequence goes on along the minus strand of NW_020664561.1, from coordinate 29,688,594 downwards.
TAAGTTTTGCAGACACTGTTTCAGCACATCTGATGGCTACTCATCAGTATCTGTAAATACCAGCTTAATCTTATCATACTTTCTAGTCTTGCCATATCCCCTCCCTATTTGGGAAAGAATTTTTACCTCCTGTGTATGATTTTAAAAGGATTAAATGCCTTGAGCTTTAACACCTTTTAACTTATCCCTTTTTAGCAAGGCATGGGAGGATGTTTCTCAGACAGTGTGTAAATATAAAATGTAAAGTTCATTCACGTTTAGTAACGAATGGCTTATAAAAATCACAACGCTTAAATTACACTTACTTCTTACTCAATACAATGTACATCATTTAGATATAGTTACCTATAACTAGTTTTCAAGCAGATGCCAGGTTATAACGGTAAAGCACTTGGCTAATTCTCAGAACAGATGTGCTTGAATAAAGTACGCCTGAAGGTTTCTATTAAGATCTTCTAGCAAAAGAGTCCTTGATGCATTATCAGGAACTTGGGACATCAGAAAGTACATTTTCTATACAGCATAAATCTAAAACTTGGCCAGATTCTTGGGTATGATTTGATCATTCTGTGCCGCATTGAATCTGCCTGTAGAGCAAGTGTATCCAGTCCTCAGAAGATCACTTGAACCCACGGTAAGTCTAGTCATTTTCCTTGAAAAGCGAGCCTTGAAACTAATGCAAATGGATTGTTGTGGTTAAATGGAAAATGCATGCAGCTTGGCTGCACTTGTGCTGCAGAAGACTGCAGTTCTTAAAGAGCACTTCCACCCCGAGTCAGTTTATTTTTGTGGTAAATCCCAACGAATCATCTAGCTAAGTGTCCCTTGACTTTAAAGCTAGCCTCATGTGAAGTGTACGCTGATAGCACCTGAGGAGTAAGAGATCTCTAGTACCAAAGCAGATCTACTCTCTAAAGAATCAAAAAGAACACCTTCCTCAATTACCCATACCACAGCTAGAGCTCACAAGAAAACACTGGCCATCACTACTGCTGTGAGAAATAGCTGCCGCTTAGAGAAGATTCTGAGATACTGTTGGGTGTAGAGGTACTGAGGTGGAGGGTGGATGATGGAAAGATTGAAGGGTTTGGCAGGGAAGATTACAGAATGGATTTTGGTGAGGACGGGTTAGGGAACAGGACTCTTTCCAGGGAATTGCTGACAGGCAAAAAAAATTGTAGCAGAGCTCCTTTTGTGGAGATATCACTGACTTTGGTGAATTTGTTCCTTCGTTTTCATTTTAATGGTGGGAGTGGTGTATTTTCCCCAAAAGAATTTCAGGAAAGGGTGGGGTAAGTAATTTCAGTACCGATAAACACAAATGTTTAGAAAGATGTATGGGATTTCCCCCCCTTTTTTTTTAAATCCATTCCTGGGTGGGAAGGGTGTCTCTTTTTCCCCCCCAAAACACATGTCTTTCAAGGAAACTCGTGGTGTGCCTTACCTCCCACTGTTTTGTTTTTTAAGTACCTATTTGCAGTAGTTCATGTTACTAGTATTTTCATAGCAGCACACATTTAACAAACAAATTGCTCAGGTCATGCTTAGGCTTTTCCCTCTTTGGTGGCACTCTCCTCAGTTTCTGAAACTGGATCCAGTTTGGGTTTGTGTGACAGTGCACAAATGTTTATCCTAGCAATGGAGCTCTAGTAGTTTTCACCATGAAGAAAGCATGTCTCTGCTCCAGCTGCATTTATCTTAGTGATAGGATAAACTCCGGTCTTGTAGGGAGAAGACAGTGTGGCAACAGTAAACTAGGCAGGTCTGTAGAAGACAATATTGGTTGGTCCACCAGTACCACTTCCTGTCATACCTAGATATTCTTTGAAAGGGACTGAATTCCTTAATGAGTTGGACCGGGCATCCTTAGTCTGTCTAACTGACAGGATCACAGTACAAAGCAGGATGCAGTCAGGCTACTGAGCAGATGAAGTATAAAGCAACAAGCACACAGTTTACAATGTTTTAAAATCTCTCTGCTGTATTCCCTGACACACACATTGCTTCTACGTGTTCTGCCAAACAATCATCATTTCAGATTCCCAGGGAATCAATAGGATGGAAGCAAGATGGTGATACATAAGAAACAAATAAAACATATCCCCATTGAGCCCCTTTTCAAGTCTAAAGAATCAAGACAGGGCCCATTGCTCAGCAAATGGTTTGAATTTGAAAACAAAGTTTAAAAAAAACATTTTTCACATGTCTTTGATTTATCGTGGTGTTTAAAAACAAACAAACCTACCTCCTAAAACAAAATACATATTAAATAGGTTTTGAAACCAAACTGAATTTTTAAATCGATAGCCCAAATAGACCAGTAGAGGGCAGCATTAAGAGACTTATGATTACTAGCAATAGTTGCAAGAAGCAGTCCTGGCAGGCATCAGAGGAACAGATTCTATCTATTGCTCCTTTATAGACAGAAAGGTCTGCCTTTCAATGAATGACTTAGTCATGATATTGCCATCAGTTCTACTTCGAACTGCAGAATGCTGAGATGGTTGTAATGCAGCAGGAAAACTACTGAAAATGCCATCAACCAGTCAAAAATGTATGTCTTCAGATCTGCTTTGTATTTATTTTAGTGAAATAGTATTATAATGAATTTGCTCATTTCTTGTATTTATAGGAAAAGACCTACACAGGGCTATGGTTCCTAACAAGAGCTTTATTGAGAGATACGTTTATTTAAGGCAGGGGTAGGCAACCTATGGCACGTGTGCCAAAGACGGCACGCAAGCTGATTTTCAGTGGCACTCACACTGCCCGGGACCTGGCCACCAGTCTGGGGGCTCTGCATTTTAATTTAATTTTAAATGAAGCTTCTTAAACATTTTAAAAACCTTATTTACTTTACATACAACAATAGTTTAGTTATATATTATAGTCTTATAGAAAGAGACTTTCTAAAAATGTTAAAATGTAGGACTAGCACGCGAAACCTTAAATTAAAGTGAATAAATGAAGACTCGGCACACCCCTTCTGAAAGGTTGCTGACCCCTGATTTAAGGAGACAGGTAATAGTCAGTTGAGACTGAGAGCAATGCTAAGGAGAAGAACTAACAGATTGCATGGGATTTAAATTACTTCCCTCTGAGGAAACCAATGATCTTTTGAGATGCTCATCAGACATAATAGTCCTGGTTCTAATCTCACACTTGAATTCAACAGAGTTAGTCCTCGTCTGTACAATTGAGTTACACCTGTATAAAACTTGTGGGAGAAAACAATCAGGCCCAATAGATGGATTTTGAAAATAAAGTGGTATCAATTGGTGTCCACTGTGCCAAATGGATCAAACAAAAACAGGACAACAGGATACACCCTGATATAAAACGGGTGGCCAACCTGGGCCTGAGAAGGAGCCAGAATTTAACAATGTACATTGCCAAATAGCCACAGTAATACATCAGCAGCACCCATCAGCTCCTGCTCCCAGCGCCTCCCCCTCCCTTCCCGCACCTCCCGATCAGCTGTTTCGTGGCATGCAGGAGGCTCTGGGGAGGAGGGGGGAGAAGTGAGGGCACTGCAGGCTCAGGGGAAGGGGTGGATTGGGGGCAGGGCCTGTGGCAGAGCCAGGGGTTGAGCAGTGAGCACCCCTGGCGCATTAGAAAGTTGGCGCCTGTAGCTCCAGCCCCGGAGTCGGTGCCTATACAAGGAGCCGCATATTAACCTCTGAAGAGCCGCATATGGCTCCAGAGCCATAGGTTGGCCACCCCGATATAAAAGCTCTGAAGAAGGTACAGTTTTATGCCATATTCTAGTTCATTAAACCACACCTAGATCAGTCAATCATAAAAGAAGAACAACACATCGTAGTGATTCGTCTTTTACAAACTGAGAGAGGATCTATAATTGCATCCCTAATCACTTTTCTTCTTCGATTCCATTCTAGGTGTGTGCATGCCCACGTGCACAGTTGTCAGAGACTTTTGCCTTAGCGGTATTGGTAGGGTCAGCTGTGGCACCCCCTGGAGTGCCACCTCAGGTCAGTATATTAGGCACTGCCGACCCTATACCCTCTCAGTTTCTTCTGACAGTTGGTGAGGATTGGTTGGAGCGCCTAGTCTTGCAGATCGCAAGAGCATTAGCAGTTCTTTACAACCTTTATCTTCTTTGTGCACAGATTGTAGGTACTTAGTTAGCCATTAAGTTAAGTGTTAGGTTAGTTGGTAGTTAGAGTCTCGGCTGGGACTTCGTCCCAGAGTGAAGCATGCCCTGCTGTCCAGGCTTCAAACCATGTTCGTCATGCAGCAGGCCGATGCCTATCAGTGATCTCCACAACAGCTGCTTGAAGTGTTTGGGGGAGTCCCATAGAAAGGACAAGTGTCAAATCTGTAATAACTTTCGACCTAGAACCCAAAAGGAGCGGGATATCCACTTGAGGACCCTCCTAATGGAGGTTGCGCTTTGTCCTGCATTGGAGCTCTCCCACTCGGACCCCAGGCCGAGCACTTCGGCTTCGGTGTGGAGTGCACCGCTAACACCGGGCTCCGCCCAGCACCGTTCCCCCTCATTGGTGCCTAAGAAGTGGTAAAAGAAGACGATTCCCTCCCCCCCCCACCCGGCACCGAAAGGAAAAGGGGTCTGAGGCAAAAGACTGATGTCAGGCCATGTGCCTGCCCTGGGGCTTCATAGGGGTACTGCAGAGGTCAGACCTCCTCCCTTCCCCCCCCCTCCCCGTCTGACCAGGGATCCGACTCCGGAGAGTGGCAGGGGACCCAGGTCTCTCCCAGGGCCTTTGTTGCCCGAAGCAGGCCCAGCGGCTAAAGAAAACAAGTAGGACGACCGGTACTGCAGGTGCTGCACCAGGAGGCAGACTCGGCTAAGGCCCCAATATCTAAGGGCAACCCAATCATGGGACAGCCTCTTAGGACAGTGGAGCACCCTCGGTCATCAGATCGCAGCCACAGATCTCCATCTCCGTGGCCTCGGACCCTGGCACTGTACCCTAGGTCTCCAGCTAGAAGGCCCAGGTCCTCGATGCACTCTCCATGTACAAGACATGGGACAGTGGAGTTGAGGCATCAGTCCCCATACCACCGGTACCAGGGAGCTTCCCATCACAGATCACCACAGCCCAGGTCGCTTTTGCCTAGACGGTCTCCCAGATGTCTGTTCCCACCCAGGCAGGGCCGCTCCTTGTCACAGCACCAATCCCCTTCACCCCGGTACTGTTCACTGGGCAAGTGTCATTCCTCGCCCTCCCTCACTGGTCACTGACCAAAGTCAGTCGGCAGACTCAGGCCTCGACGGCTCCTCCCTGGTCACCGGAAGGACACCAGTCCGAGTTGGAATGGGAGTTCAGCACCTCACCAAGAAGGGTCAATTCGCTGCTGACTCATGAGACAGGCGTGGCACCTGCAGCGACCACGTGGCAGCAGGGACAATGGCCCACTCAGTGGCCATATTGGAACCCATGGGGCACTGGTGGACCTCTCGGTGGCCGCTCCATTATAGCTGCCGCTCTGACTGGACCTGCTGTCAAAAAACCACGGCAGTCTTCTGCATCTGAACCTGGAGGCACTGCAACTGACAGTTTGGCTGCTGCATGGTTGAATGTTTAGGAGCGGCAGTGCTCGGCCAAAGTCCAACAGGTCCTGTTGGGCAGTAGAAAGCCCTCCACCAAAGCAACCTACCTTTCCAAATGGAAGCAGTTCGACTGCTGGACGTCGGATAAAGGCATTCAGCCTAAGTAAGCATCACTGCAGTTAATCCTGGACTACCTTCTGCATCTCAAGCTCCCAAGGCCTGTCCCTTCATCTATCAAGGTCTATTTGGCAGCTATCTTGGCCTTCCATCCACTACTCGAGGGTAGGTCAGTTTTTGCCAAGGACATGATGGTCAGGTTCCTCAAGGGCCTCAAGTGCCTTTACCAGCACATCAAGGACCCCATTCCTCCGTGGGACCTGAATCTGGTGCTGTCGTAGCTCCTTAGTCCCCACTTCAAGTCTCTGGCTTCCTGGTCTCTCTTTCACCTGTCCTGGAAGGTCATGTCCTGGTCACCACGTCTCCAAGATTAGGGCACTCACCTCGGAACCACCGTGTATAGTCTTTTACAAAGACAAAGTCCAGCTGAGGTGGCCAAGGACAAGGTGGCTTCCCAGTTTCATACAAGTCAGGACACTTTCTTACCTGTCTTTTTTCCAAAGCCGCATATGTCAGAGGAGGAGCATAGGCTGTATTTCCTAGACGTCAGGTGGGCACTAGCCTTCTGCATTGAAAGGACCAAGCCATTCTGCAAGTCGACGCGGCCGATAGGATGAAAGGTGCCCAGCGTTTGCACAAAGAATTCTTCTTGGATCACTGCCGGCATTCGCTACTGCTATGATCAGGCGAAAGTGCAACCCACGGTGATTGTAACCACCTACTCAACCAGGGCGCAGGCCTCTTTGGCAGCCTTTCTGGCCCAAGTGCCTATCCAGGACATCAGTAGGGCGGCCACCTGGTCCTCTGTCCATAAGTTCATGTCCCACTACGCACTTACCCAGCAGGCCCTGGATGATGCTGGTTTCGGTAGAGCAGTACTACAAGCCGCCAAACTGTGAATTCCGAGCCCACCTCGGATACTGCTTGTGAGTCACCTAGAATGGAATCAACATGAGCAAGCACTCAAAGAAAAACAGTTACCTACCTTTTGTAACTGTTCTGCAAGATGTGTTGCTCATGTCAATTCCCTGCCCTCCTACCCCTCTGTCGGAATTGCCAGCAAGAAGGAACTGAAAGGGCGTAGGGTCGGCGGCGCCTAATATACTGACGCATGAGCGCGGCACTCAACGGGGTGGCACAGCTGACCTTACAGGTACCACTAAGGCAAAAGTCTCCAACAACTGTGCACATGGGCAAGCACATACCTAGAATGGAATGGACATGAGTAACACATCTTGAAGAACAACAGTTACAAAAGGTAGGTAACCATTTTTCCTTTGTTACTCAAAGTGGTATTCTAGTAAATACTAGAGTCGCTTGTTTTAATCCCAGACAGATGACAATTGCTTTCTTAAATTTGCTCTGAATTGAAGGGAGAGTGTGCGTAGCTAGCACTATTGAAAGCTTGGAAATTTACATACTGAATTACAAAGGCATTCTACAATTAAATGCAAAAACTAAGTTAAGAAGGAAGTTTGGAATGCCAGTGTTATGTTTCCAGAGCATCTGTAACTCTCTTAGGCCTTGTCTACACTACAGGGGAAATTCGATGTAAGCTACGCAATATGAGTTATCTGAATAGTGTAATTCAAATCGATGTAGCTTAGACCTACTTACTGCGCGGTCCACACTACGCGATGTCGACAGGAGACACTCTCCCATCAACTCCCCGTACACTTCTCGATCTGGTGGAGTACAGGAGTCGATGGGAGAGTGATCTGCAGTCGATTTAGCAGGTCTTCACTAGACCCACTAAATCAACTGCCAATGCATCGATCGCCACTCGTCGATCCCCTGGTAAGTGTAGACAAGCCCTTAGACTATATAGTATTTTGCTGCCTTCTATTTTTTTTATTATGGTTTGCATACACACTGTTTCAAAGTAATTACTGTAGGAACCACAACTTTGAATTTGTGCATATCAGATAATAAGAAAATCTCAGCTGAGTGTTTGATCATATTTGAATAAGCAGGTGATATCTTGGGTGTGAGTGAGGTACCATGAGCTGCTAACCTAGTTCAGCATCTGTTTCCTCACACGCACTTTTATTTATTTATTTATTTTAAGGCTGTCTGGATTTTCACTAACTCTGTTGGTGTTTTCAGGGAACTGAATGGGAGGCTTGTTCCCCTAACTTGTCGCCTGGGGGAAATTGACTAGCTCTCTCTAGAATTTTCAGGAAGAAGTCAATGAGATTGTTCAGAGGGTCAACCCCAAGCCTGATGTATGTGCTCCTCTGTGTGGTATTCTGCTCTTTGAATACTGAAAGCACACTGAGGCTCAGATTCTAGGACCCTGTGAGGTGAGAGGGTTCTAGAGCCCGGGCTGCAGCCCAAGCACGAACATTTATGCTACAACTAAACAGCCCTTTTTCCCGAGCCCTGTAAGTCTGCTGGCACAGTCCAGCTTCCAGTGTCTAGTTGCAGTGTGTAGACATACACTCAGGGTGCACTGAAGGATTTCACAATCACCATCATTAATTGATCTGGCTTTACTGCAAGCTAATCTTCCACCTCATCTCAAAGAACTAGAAAACCTCTGCAATGGACCCTCCTTTCAAACATTAACTGAACTGGGTGAAAGTAAGGGCAAAGTTTATATTCAGCTTGCTATTTCGTGTGGTCTTATCCATTTTACCTACATGATTACTCACTTTGCAATGGCCAAGAACATGTAACTGTTCTCTTGGAGTTAGGACAGAATAACCAATTATAGTCACAGCCAACACACACAAACATTAAATAGCCAGTCAATGCTTTAACCTCACTCTTGATTGCTAGGATTGCATGTACATGTGGAACTCACAGTTATGATGTGAATGTAATGACAAACTTAACTTTAAAATCCGATTGCATGGTGTAGAATTGCCTGGCTTTTCTAGCAGTGATGTGTAAGACAAGGTGTGATTCACAGGTCCAGGAAAGAAAAAGATTCCAAATGCCATAATTCTGCCACCCACGTAAGCTGCTTCTGTCCTCTCCAGAGAAAATCAAAGGTTCAGTGACTTGATCACAGATTCTCCCTCTTTGTTACATACATTCTCCTCCAATCAGGGAACAGAAACAATACTATGTGATCAAGCAGACTTAGCACACGATGATGAATCTACAAACTACAGTTCATAAACAATTCCTAGGCTGAAACTTGTTCATAAACTACCCAACAGTTACAGATAGCCTATTTTTCTTCTTACAAACTGATTTTTGTGCTAAATTTGTCAAATGATTCATTCAAAATAGCTCAGCTCCCAATTATGATTGTGAATTACAATAACAGCTGATGGCAACAGGATCTGGCAGCAGAAGTTGCGCTCTATAAACTGGCACACTTTGCAGTTGAACAAGTTCCAAAGAGTACAACTACACAGAAAGGGTGAGGTAGTACTGCCTCGCTTGTATTTTTATTTCAAGCAAAGGGAGGGTTGTCATGTAGAAGTCTTCTTTTTTTTTTTTTACATTTTGGATAGACCCTTTCCCATTCCACTAGTTTGTTTGGTGTCTGTAACATGATGTGGTTTTCAGCAGCATTTTCCAACCCAACATTGTTTACAAGTGAAGGCTGTGTGACTGGGGGTACAAAAATCCTGAAGACTTAAGTCTTCCCAAAAAACACATGCTGCACTGAGCTGAGTGTAAAAGAGCCTGCCTTGATTTTCAACCTTCATTGTAGACCATTGGACCTCCCTTTCAAACCACCAGAGATGAACAAAAGTCAAGTCAATGTTTATTTTTATCTTGGTACTTCAGATGTAAACCTTAGGGCTTGTCTACACTGGCAAGTTTCTGCGCAGTAAAGCAGCTTTTTGCACTCAAACTACAGACGTGTACACGCTGCCAAGCCACTTTGTGCCCAGAAACTTCTCAGTTGTAGCGCTGCAAAAAAAACACCTTGAGGAGAGTCGTAAGGCTATTTGCACAGAGGCTCCAGTGCTCTATTGCCCGTGTGGACATTTGATTGCTTTCTGTGCTGTAATTGGCCTCAGGAGTTGTCATAATGCCTCAAGTGACCACTCTGCTCATTGTTTTGAACTCGGCTGCCCTGGAGACATGCGTCCCTCCCCTTTCAAAGCACCGTTTCTGACAGCCTTTGTGTGCTGTACTGATCTGCTTCAGGACACAAAGCAAACCATTAATGTGGAATGCTCGTGCTGTTGAACACAGAACCAGAGGGGGGCGTGTGGGGTGTGTGTGTGTGAGAGATTGCTGTGCAGAGAGCCCAGGGATGGAGGCAGGGGCTGATGTCAGGGGTTTCCCCCTCCCCCTGCCTCAGGACTGGTTGCTTCGTGCCACTGTCTGAACTTACAAGACAGCATGCTGACACGCTCTCGGTTCCCCCTTCCATACACACACACTCCCTGTCAAAAACTCTCCTCAGGGCCGCCGGGGGGTGGGGGGGCAAGTGGGGCAATTTGCCCCGGGCCCCACAGGGGCTCCCACGAGAATATAGTATTCTATGGTATTGCAACTTTTTTTTATGGAAGGGGCCCCCAAAATTGCTTTGCCCCAGGGCCCCTGAATCCTCTGGGCGGCTCTGACTCTCCTACCCCCCTCCACTTCAGTTGAAAAGCAGCTGGCAATGTAGTAGGATGCCCATGGAAGATGGGATTGAGAAAGCTGCATCATGTGACGCTGTGCCTGCCCCATGAGGCATTGTAAACCTTTCCCAAAGCACTCTGTGGCCAGTTGCACAGTGGGATAGCTACCACAATGCACTGCTGTCTTTGCCGTTGCAAGAGCTGCCAGCACAGCTCCACACCACTCCCAGCCCAGGACTGTGCATGAATGACATAGTCTACCCTGAGAAACAGGTATTGTGTACATTTAATACATCATTTTGCGCTATCAAGCTGCAGCACAGATAGATGTCAAATGTTTAGTATTTCTACTACAGCTCTGAGAGACCCTCGGAGATTAGGATTTAGTTGCATTATCTGATGCTGTGCTCGAGTCTGGTTGTGACAATAAGTATTTGTTCACACACACACACACACACACACACACACACACCACAGTCCTTTGAAATATTGAATCTGTTGACAGCATTAAGACACAAAACAAAACACTAAGACTTTCTCTAAACACAAAAGTAGTACAGATTTAACTATACTTACAAACACCAGTATAACATTCCTATACAGGACGGGGAATGAGCTCTACTGTATAACACACCTTTGTACTGTATATCTGTGTCCACATTAGGGATTATACTGGTATAAATATAGCTGTAAAAAGCTCACTCCCTCAACCAATATAGTTATACCAGTACAACACCTTTATATAATCCAGGACTGAGCCTTAACGTGTTACGTTATTAAAGTTGTCATGAGAGGTTGTGGCATAGCTTCATCGGATAAGCAATTCCGAAACAATCAAAACAACAGCAAGCTAAGCAAAATACATGCTAAAAATAGTTGGCCTTTTAAAATGTGTAATTTGTACCATGTACTTTACCCTCTTGCATTAGTACAAAAATCCATGAGAAGAGCACAAGCTATTACGGAAAGAACCATGAAGGCCTTTCTTCTGCTAGCAGCCATTGGACTTTGTTCGGCGCAATACAACCCAAATACAAAACCTGGGAAGATGTCTATTGTCCACCTGTTTGAATGGCGTTGGGCTGACATTGCTCTTGAATGTGAACAGTATTTAGCACCCAATGGATTTGGTGGAGTTCAGGTACGTAGCCTCTAATATTAATTGACAGTGAAATTGCCTCATAGGCTGCACATTTTGCTTACCAAAGTAAAAATCCAGGTCATAGGGGACAGGCACCAAGTTCAAACTAAATAGAAATTGGTAATGGAAGTACTAAATGCTGAAGCAGTGAAAATAGACCAGCCCGTCATGATGGGGGTGCATTTATTTAATCACTCCAAAGGGTGTAATTGAAATATTTATTCCTCTAAGTGAAAAGCAACACCTGAATCTTTATTTACTACTGTGGAAAATGAGGGAGATACCTGTATTTTATTTTTTTTATGACTATCGTATGTACCTCAGTTTACCTGCCTGGTATTTTGACTATGCAGAATTAAATGAAAGGAGAAAGTTAGGAGGAAAACAAACAGGAAATGACAGAGATAAAGGTACCCTCAGAGAGATACCAAGGCTCCTTAGGGGAGCAATGGAGTGAGCTTTAATTGGGAAATACTCACCTCTCTGACTCCAGCTGGGCTAGTATGTTTATTTTTCCTGACCCTGGGATCAAAGGAACACGATGGCAAAGACACCTCTGCCTAGGAACAAGGAGGGTGAGCAGGCAGCTGGGCTGGAGGTAAGTCTGACAGACACACTGAAAGTATGTTGCAGGGGCTGGCTGTCTCTCTCCCAGCCCAAGTCTCGGCTGGATGGAACTTACTCAAAACTTGCAAAGAAAGCAGGGCCGGCTCCAGGCACCAGCCTGGCAAGCAGGTGCTTGGAGCGGCCGTTCTGGAGAGGGGCAGCACGTCCAGCTATTCGGCGGACGGTCCCTCACTCCTGCTCGGAGTGAAGGACCTCCCGCCGAATTGCTGCCGCAGATCGCGATCGCTGCTTTTTTTTTTTTTTTTTTTTGGCTGCTTGGGGTGGCCAAAACCCTGGAGCCGGCCCTGAAAGAAAGAATAAAGTTTAGGTAAGACATGGGCATGTATGTAGGCCCCTCACTTTTTAACTCACTTCTCGTAGTTCTGTGTATTTTGAGGGGAATAAATAATTTATTTTGAAGAAGCTGTTTTTCGAGCCTTTAATCAGCCAGTAGTCACAGGCTCCTAGATAAAAAAGGCTGGCAGGCCAGATGCCAAATGCAGTTGGGCTTGTCATATTATCACCAGGGAGCCTGCAGCCCAGAGGCCTATTCTAGGAGTTGTAGGACTGTGTGGTTCCATCCAGAGAGGGATGAGGGTAACAAAACTTGTTACCAGAGAGGTATACTCAAGCAGCTAAAAGGGATCTAAAGTGCAGCTTGGCCTTTGTGGAAGCAGACACCTTTTAGTGTGACAACTACAATTTGATACATACCATTTCTCAAATTGCTGCACAAACACTCACCTACGTCTATTTCATATGCCAGCTTCATTAAACACTTAAATATAAGCAATCTAAGGGGCCTGATCACCCAGTGAGTTCCTGTATATAAGGACTGTCTCTGAGATGCTGAGCCGCTTCATCTCCTATTGATTTCAAACGGAGATGAGAGTGCTGAGCATCTCCCTGGATTGGGTTCTGGTAGAGCCAACTCCTTGCCACAGACGGGGCCTCAGACCCTCTGTCTTTATATGTCTTTTACAACGCTGAACAAGTACATAAGTAATTACTAGTTTATTTTCAAATGACATCACTTTGTTCACAGATATCTCCTCCAAATGAAAATATTGTCATTACTAACCCATGGAGACCCTGGTGGGAAAGATACCAGCCAATCAGCTACAATCTATGTACACGATCTGGAAATTATGATGAATTTAAAGACATGGTGACCAGATGCAACAATGTTGGAGTAAGAGACTTGAAATTCCTCCTATATAAACAGTGTGGGGAGATGTAAGAGATTTCAGGTTGCCCTCTGTCCTGTTCCCAAGGGGAAAAAAAAATATTCTTCAATAATGCCAAGGAGATAAGGTGCCAGTTCTCAACTGAAGTCATTTTTCACGCCTTCGCAGTGGAAGACTAGGTCAATCAAAAGCTTCATCATGCAGCAATAGCTCAACCCAAGAAAGTACTGTTAAAGAGAAACCCAGCAAAAATTGTTTTTTGGGTTGTTGGGTTTTTTAGTTGTTGTTTTTTTTTTTTTAAAGTTTGCAATCAGGAAAAATAGTTGCTTTTCAACAGGTGCCTATTTTTAAAATTTAGTATAATTGAAAAACTCTCAATTAGCAAAATTGGAGTCATTATTCTTTGAAGATAGAACTTAAGATGGATGCTTAAATTTAACTTCTTTACTTCACATGCTCTTGACTGCTGTCTGACTGATGGTATGTGGTCATTAGCAGTCAAAATCAGAGTGAGGCACTAGATAACTCAGGAGGGAAGATATGGGGAGATCAGAGTTATAAAGAGAGATAATCTAATTTTCTCCCAAACAGTCTGGTCTTTCAAATGAGTTGCATATCACTGAATGGTAAGCTCGCTGCTGGATATTTAGAACAAATAATATTCTATCACTTTGCTCACATGAAAAAGCTCTAGAAGAAAAAAAAGTGGGGAGTCAAAAGGGTGGGGAATGTAAATGAGACAATAAGTGCTGTTTAGTCAATGGCACTCAGGTACTGGCTTTATTAAACTGAAATGCAAACCTTGCTCTCTAGGTTCATATTTATGTGGATACTGTAGTCAACCACATGTGTGGATCTGGTGCTGGCTCTGGTAATAGTTCTACTTGTGGAAGCTATTTCAATGCAGAGACCAGAGATTTTCCTGCTGTGCCATACTCAGCCTGGGACTTTAACGATGGTAAATGTAAAACTGGAAGTGGAGACATTGAAAATTACCATGATGTGACTCAGGTAAATTTAGAATTGTAAAATATATTTTCCCTGTTTATTCTTACTCCCATCCTCTTCTTTACAGGGCTATGCTGTCACATAAAAATCTCAGAACAGGAAAAACTCAGAGATGGGTGAATAACTGATTTCTCAGTTCATTGGCAATTTCAAAATAATAATATAATAAAGTTTCCATCTTAACGTTTTACGTTTAAAAAAGCTTAAATTAAATTGAAGGGGTATTTTGAAATAAAAATAGTTTCAAACCAAAATATTGATACTTTTTTTTAAAGAAAAGTCAAAATGAAATTTTGAAATTTTAGGAATTTCTCAGCCCCCCTCCCGCCCCCAAACAATTTGGCAAAACTGACACAAATTCATTCTTTTCCTTGAAAAAATGTTTGATAGAAAATTTTTGCCCAGCTTTAGCAATATTTCATACATAATAGTCTCTCCATTAATTAGTTAGTAGGGGTAGTGAGAATTACGTAACCAATAGGCTACATTTCAGCAAGATACTTTAAGCATGTGGATAGTCCTATCAAATCAGTGGGATAACTCTTATAATTATAAGTTAGGAATGTGCTTAAGTACCTTGCTAAATCAAGGCCATGCTGGTCATTTCAAAGGATATTGTTACCTCTTAAAAGCTAATCAGGACTGAGCCTGATCAGTAAATATGCATGCAAATCCCAGGGTAATACAGAAAAGTGTGAGTAGTTAGCATTCTTCCTTGTGCTCCTTTATGGGTGAGCCACACAACTGACTTGACCTCTTGTGATTAGTTGGTATTTAATGGCTCCTTTTCCCAGTGAGGGGTCTTAGGTCATCAGCTGTATTCACCAAATTCCATTATGCATTCCATTGCCTAAATTCCCATGGCAGCTTCATTTGGAAGCAATATTCTTCACCCCCCTGCCCTGAACAGTTAGGTAGTGGTGCTGTGCATTGCTAAACAGCATCTTTTACCCCATTTCAATGGTATATGAAAGGATTCCTGTGTATATCTCTCTTACTCTGTTTCCTTTGTCCCTGTCTTGAGGGCTGTGGGAGGGGGAAAGAGATTGTAAAATTCATTAAGCGATTGGGTATCATTCAGGATGAAAGATGCTAAAGTGTCATTATTATTCACCTCTTCACTGTAATACTGAGATCAAACACTTGATTACACATGGCCTCTCAGAAGTACACTAGGATTGCCATAGGAAACCATTCTTTTTCTGTGAATATTTTAAAATACTCTTTTAAAATCTTCTATTTCACTGAAAATTCTCATCAGCAAATTTTACAGGAAGCAAACACAAAAATGGGCGTGAACACCGTCAAAATGAATTTGTTTAAAATTGTGAAATAAAATCTGTGGCAAAATTTTGTATTATGAATCCAGCTATAATAAAATCTCTCATGTACTCCCATGATAAGAGAAAAGTAGCATGTAGTTGATGTTGAAGAGAAATATTTTTATCTGTATATTAGAGCTGAAGTAAAAATGACATATTAAGCCAGATTACTCCTCCTAGCTGTATTAAAATCACATGAGTAGGTTTGGCAGAATTTGATTTTTATTTTGTATAATTTTGATGGATCATATTGTTGTTTATTTTTAAGCCTTTTTACATTTTTATCGATTTAAATAGAGTTGCAAAAATTGTTTTAAGCATTTTTTATATTTGTATTAATTTTAAATTTTCATAGGTGTGGGAAATTATGGGAAAGGTCATATAATTTTTAATGATAGTCCACATCGAGATTCAAAAAGTTCAAGCTTTATAATCATTAAAACAAAAATCAAATACCAATAAGTTCTCAAGCAGCATTTTTCTTACTGTGCTACCTGTAAATTTCAATTTTTATTGGGGGAAATATTTTTTCATTGATTTGTGTGTGTATGATGAAATCAATGTGTACTGAGAGTTGCTCATAAAAATCTAATCCTTCCAAACCTCCCTATGAGTATAGAATTAATGGACTGATTCTCAGCTGGCATTTTCCTAAGTCACTTACACCTATGCAGAGTGGTTGTAAAATGCAATCAGTCTTTGTACAGATATAAACAACTACACATGATGCAAAGTAGTAAAGAATCAAGTCCTATATCAGTAAAGTCTAGTATATGTAATCCCAGTGTCACCTGCAGCCATATGTATGTTATGCACATTGTGTACCATTGGCAGTGACAACAAAGAGTAGTGCTGGCTGGCCCACTGGGCGCTCATGTTTGTTCCTGCCAGCCCCCCGTCATGTAGGGGAGGGGAGCAGTGGGGCCAAAATTGAGAGGTGTTGCAACCTGGTGCACAGGGGTCACAGTGCCACTCAGATTTGGCCCCATGATGGAGAGGCTGTGGGACCAACCCTGAATGGGTACGCAGGGCAGTGGGATGGCCAGCACTGATCCTCCTTGTCATTGTCATGGGGCTAGCTCATGCACCAGGACGCCTTCACAGGGGCTTGCCCTTCCTCACCCCACTTTCAGCAGCCCATGTCCCCTCTCAGGGATGGGGAGTGACACAACACCTGATGGGCGAGGCTGGAAGATGGGGGCTGAGCACGGCATGGGTGAGGTGCTGGTGCCAGCAGCTCCCCTGGGCATGCTCCACAGGGACTGACAGTGCATATCATGGGGAAAATTTCTGGGGGTGGCCCTGTGTAATTCTATATTATTCTGTGCTTTTTTCAACAATGGCTTTGCAAGAACTGTGTTCAGGACATTTCATTTAGCACGTGGGATGAAAATTGTCTTAAATCAGTGTCCCAGCTAATTTTTTAAACAGGTCCGTGACTGTCGCCTTGTCAGTCTTCTTGATCTTGCCCTGGAGAAGGACTATGTGCGCTCGAAAGTTGCTGAATACATGAACAAACTTATTGATATTGGTGTGGCAGGCTTCAGAATTGATGCTTCCAAGCATATGTGGCCTGGGGACATGACAGCATTTTTAGACAAACTGAAAAATCTAACTAAAACATGGTTTTCCAATGGATCGAGACCTTTCATTTACCAAGAGGTAATCTAGTTTTCTTAGTTTCACTCTACAGAGAAATGGGTTCTTTTATGCAAATACAGTATGGACTTGGGGGAGAGGAGACCAGAGGTTTTTAATGTTTTTCAATTGCACCTGAATTTGGGATGCTTTAGGAAGCAATAAATGGAATTTAGTAAGTAAAACTTATTTCTGTTTTAATGCAGTCAATTGATTTATTCTTCCCTTAAAGCAGCATTTAGGTCTATGAATTATATCTTTTTAACCAGGTGATTGGACTATAATAGTGGCTTTTCTTTCTTCTACTAGGTAATTGACTTGGGTGGAGAGCCAATTAAAAGCAGTGAATACTTTGGAACTGGCCGAGTGACTGAATTCAAATATGGTGCCAAACTGGGTACAGTAATCCGCAAATGGAATGGAGAAAAGATGGCCTATTTAAAGTAATATATCTATAATTTGAATTAATCATTAGATTCCTGCAATATTTGAACTACTAATTTCAATGTGTTTGACTCTTTGTTTGTTTGTTTAGGAATTGGGGAGAAGGCTGGGGTTTTATGCCCTCTGACATAGCCCTTGTCTTTGTGGATAATCATGACACCCAAAGGGGACATGGTGCTGGGGGAGCTTCTGTTCTAACCTTCTGGGACTCCAGGTAGCTTCATACAGCCAACAGAGTTCCCTTTCTTCTTCTTCTTCTTTCTTCCTTCCCACCCTCTCCCCATTTCCCCCCTCCCCCCCAAAAAAAAGATAGTGTATCTTCATGTGTCTCATTACTCTTTGGTTTACAGACTATATAAAATGGCACTTGGCTTTATGCTTGCTCATCCTTATGGATTTACACGTGTTATCTCAAGTTACCGTTGGCCAAGATATTTTCAGAATGGAAAGGTAGGTTTATGATCAATGAGAACAAGTCTGTAGGCCATTAGGCTGTTAATTATCCCTGTGTCATCTTGTATGCTTCATTGAGCTGTCTCCCCAGATAGAAAGTTTAATCTGTATAACTTTGTGTTTAATAACAAGGACATTAATGATTGGGTGGGACCACCAAGCTTTGAGGATGGATCAACCAAACCTGTTACAATTAATCCAGACTCCACTTGTGGCAACGACTGGGTCTGTGAACATAGATGGCGTCAAATAAAGTAGGACACTGCAAACAGCAATTCCCAATATATTCTTCACCTGATGTGGGGATATTTTAATTAAAGTCAAGCCCATTGGTTGTATTTTCAGGAACATGGTTATTTTCCGTAATGTGGTTGATGGCCAGCCTTTCTCAAACTGGTGGGACAATGACAGCAATCAAGTGGCTTTTGGGCGTGGTAATAGAGGATTCATCGTCTTTAATAATGATGACTGGTAAGTGGAAAGAGTGAATACCTTCAGAAAAAATGTTACCCCCTGGTCAAGCTGTAGAGCCTATTACTGGCTATAGAGTCTGTGGCAACTAGTTGGTGGGACAGATCAAGGCTCTTACGTAATGCAACTCCAAACCTACCATCTTCCCACTCCCAAAAGCATTCTTCAAAACCCAGCATTAGCTCCTTAAGCAACACAATATTCTGCTGCTGGTTCCTGGTCATTGGACTTGAAACCTGCAGTAAGAGGTTGGTCAGTGAGGAATGCATGACCATGCAGATCTGAGAGGTACTTTGGCCACTATTGGTGTTGGGCCTGGGCCTAAATAGGCTAGCAGACATGGCTGTGAGGAATGGGTGGAGAATTGACTGAGAGTAATGTGGGTCAAGCTGGGATAGGTTTGAGAAAGGGCTGGCAGCTGGGAGTTTTCAGCTTTCTTTTATGGTGAGAAGAGTTAATGATTGGATTGGATGTTTTAGAGGAGCACAGCAGTCAGGAAGTTCTCAGAATTGCATTGCATATGAATTGTTCTCAATCTTCTGTGTGTGTTAAGGTTTGAATCACTCACTTCATTTAAGTGTCTTCCTGCCTTATACAAAGGGTTTTCTGTGTCTAACCAGGCCCACTTCCTTTCTGGATATTCCACAAAGCTTCTGGCAGAGTCTCAGCAGGGCTGGCACTTCATGTTAGGGTTATTGTTGTGCTTTTCTAGACTTCTGTAGAGTCAGAGGTGCAGAAAGAGATGTAGGGAATCTGTGATGCTGAGGTAGCCCAAAACAATATGATATTGGTGGAAAAGAGCCCTCCTGATTCGAATGGAGAGTGCCAAAACTGCTGAGATGACTCAATGGGACTGTCAGAAAAGGTAATTTGGGTGTGTAGAGAGGGAGGGACTTGGGAGAAGAAAAAGAACAATAGGAGCCTAATAATAAGGAAGACTCTAAACTTTTGGAAACTGACAAGAATACCTGCATTTACTGTCCCTGTAGATAATATCCTACACATTTGTCTTCATGTTTTTTTCTCTAGTTATTTGGGGTCTAATTCTGTCTTCTGATTTGTATTCACAGTCCCCATTGACTTGCTGTGGAAATTATATCCACACACAGGCATAGTTTATACTAGTAAATATAGCAAGTAGAGTATAATTGAGTCTTTCATGTGTAAAGTATCAGAGGGGTAGCCGTGTTAGTCTGGATCTGTAAAAAGCGACAAAGAGTCCTGTGGCACCTTATAGACCAACAGACGTATTGGAGCATAAGCTTTCGTGGGTGTAAATTACACTGTAGATATCTCCTTCATGCAAAAGCAGGAGGAGCTGTCAGATAGAACTGTATTCATGAGAGCATGAAAGAGAAACTGTCTGAAAGATACTTCAGCAGATTAACATTTGTACTCGTGTCTATCCCAGATGAAATGGGGCTTCAATTTTAATTAATTTTTGCCCTTTCAGAAGTGGGATCGTTCTAAAGATAATCAAAAGCTAATTCTTTAAATGTCCAGGTCAAATGAAAAATGAGTCTGAATAATTTATGTTCACCAGCCTATATTATTGAATTTTAAATATATGAAGCCTTTGTGAATGGGAGTAGACGGATAACCTCTGCTTACTCATGCCTACACAGGCGAGGCTTGATGGTATTTCAAACTGGAACCTTTATGTCTAGCAGGGCTGCATGGGCCCGTTGAGGCCATATAGACCAGGGGTCTCAAACACGCAACCTGTGGGCCGCATGCAGCCTGCAGAGTTATTTCCTGCGGCCCGCCATAGGGACCAACTCCACTGGCAGCCAAGCTCCCCTCCCCCCCCGCCTCCCCCCGAGCGTGCCACGTCCCCGCTCCTCCGCCTACCTCCCAGCGCTTCCCGCTGCCAAACAGCTGTTTGACAGCGCTTAGGACTTTCCAGGGGGGAGGAGTGGGGATGCTGCTCTCTATGGGGAGGAGGCGGAGAAGAGGAGGGGCAGGGGCGGGGATTTGGGGAAGGGGTTGGAATAGAGGCAGGGAGGGGGTGGAGTTGGGGCAGGGACTTTGGGGAAGGGGTGGGAAGAGGCAGGGTACGGGTGGGGCAGTGTGTTTGAGACCCCTGTGATAGACTGTTAGTTAGAGGCATCAGGCACCATCGCCCAGGGGTCTCTCTGTTAGGGGTGCTGGGCACCCAGAGGTTCCCCTCTTTTCCCCCATTGCCCGGGGTCTCTCCGTTGGGACACTGGACAGTGTCTGTGACAAAGTGGAAATTTTCTGTAACATTTTTATAATTCCTAGGTGAGCCTCAGTTTCCCCCTCGACTTTGCGCTGTGACCGGGGGGGTGGAAAGGGTTACTCAGTGCAGGAGAGAGTCGGCACCTATGGCGGGCCGCAGGAAACGGCCTGCGGGCCGTGTGTTTTGAGATCCCTGGTGTAGATCATCATCAGTGTTACTAACCACATAAGGAATAGTTACAGTGTTTATATTTTATTAAAACCCCTCTTCGCTTTACAGTTTTTAAAAAGTTAATACATTGACTTTTAATAGCATACTATATTACTCTTCGGTTTTTGACTATACTTTTGTATCGTTGTATGAAAAGGTTTCAGTGATGCAGCCCTCAGGCCAATGTACTAGTCCTCATGTGACCCTCGTGATGATTTGTGTTTGAGATCCCTGATATAGACAGTACATACAATGGCCTTAGTATTCACTGTAGGCTCATGTTGCTCCCTACCTAACACACACAGGCTCTGCTGTATCAGGGGCCTGGTCTACACTACGACTTTAATTCGGATTTAGCTGCGTTAATCCGAATTAACCCTTCACCCGTCCACACTACAGAGCCAGTTAATTCGAATTAAAGGGCACTTAAAATCGATTTCTGTACTCCACCTCGACGAGCGGAGTAGCGACAAAATCGATTTTGTTAATTCGAATTAGGGTTAGTGTGGCCGCACACCACCGAATTAATGTGGTTAAATTAATGGGGTAGTGTGGCCGCACACCACCGAATTAATGTGGTTAAAAACCGAATTAATGTGCTTAGTGTGGCCGTGCACAATCAAATTTATACAACCTGTTTCCCAAATTCGAATTATCTAAATTCGGATTAATCCCGTAGTGTAGACATACCCAGGGACTGACAGACCAGCCCCAAGAGTAAACCCCAAGTGTCGGATATTGTAGTGCAGAACACTATCCCCAAAGCCACCTGGCTGACCAAACATATGACGCTTTATAATAAAAGAGAAGTACTGGAGAGTCTGAATTACTGCTTATTCCTCTTCAATCTGTTTTTATACATAGGAGCTTGAATGTGAATTTGCAAACTGGCCTTCCTGCTGGAATTTACTGTGATGTTATTTCTGGGCAAAAGGAAGGTGACCGCTGTACAGGAATACAGGTGCAGGTTGTAGGTGACGGCACTGCTAACTTCCAGATTAGTAACCAGGCTGAAGATCCTTTCATTGCAATTCATGTTGATGCTACATTGTAATCCATGCAAGAATGAATGATTCTCTGTATAACATCCCTAGCAAGGAATAAACTGTGTTGGCACAAAAGTCATGTTTTTTTAATCTCATTAATGAAATACTATGTCATTGCTGTAATATTATTACAGAATAACTAGCACTGGTAGTTTTTTGAGATGGTGTAACAGGCCTACCAATATGGTTCATTTTAAAGACTACTTCATTTTATTTCACATGAAGACAGTAAAGGAGACATTAAACCATGAATTGAGATGATTTTACTGTTGTAATTCCAAAACTCAGGCAGGCAGACAAACAGACACACACAGTATAGGTGGAGCTTGTAACAGCACCTATTTCAGCCGGCTGAAAAAACTGATTTTTTTGGTTTGCTGGCAATGCAAAAGTATTGAAAAAGATCTTGTTTCACATCAAACCTGTGACCCTCTGTACCTCAAAGTGGCACTCTGAAACCCCCATATTCACTACTGTCATATAACTATGTTTTGTACAAAGTATGCCTTATGAGGTATCGGTCTTGATCTGTTGAACAATAATAACCTGTTGGATTTTATGTACTATCATTGTATATGAAGTTATGAAGTATTACTACATGTGTTACAGAAATATGTTGTGAGGTTAGGAACACCCACAACCAAAGATGTGGCCTTTGATGGCTACTCGGCATTAATGGCTCATCAACACATAACCTAGAGACTTCTCCGAGGAGGCAAATATGCCATGGGGCAGACTATCCCGCATCATAGCAATGATCTTTGCAGCAAACTGGAAGAAGAGAGACAGTGACATCATCACTTGGCCTCTCCCTCCCTCCCACCCCTGCCTCAAGCTCAATACCTGGAAGAATGTCTGGATAAGAGTGGTCCCAGACTGGAAGGTGGTCCCAGCCTGAGTCTTGGGGAGCTGTAACCTGCTTGTACCATCTGTCAGGGTGAGATACTGTTTGCTTCAGCTCTTGTAGTAGTGCTGCAACCATTGGCTGGCTTAAAGACAACAATAGGGCCCTCGTAAAGTGTTTTCACCCCTGAGTAGGCTAGATTGGCTCCTGGCCCTATGGTCTCACCTGGGACTCAACACCAGCTGGGTCTGTGCCTCCCAGGATACTGGTATCCACAGGTTTGTAGCTGCCTGACCTAGGCAGTAGACCCTTTGTCTCTGAGTCAGGCTATCCTCTGCCTGAGGGGCTTAGCGGTCATGTCTCATTGTGGGTTCAGCAAACTGCCTGTAACAATTGATTACTGACTCCATCACAAACCTCTCTAGTGGCTTTTCAGTCTATTCTGTTCCTGCCTCAGACTTAAGCAGGCTGGGGAAAGGTGTCTGGAGGGCCTGGAGCATTGTTGTAGGCCAGCGGGTGGATGGAGAAATGATCCCCAAACTGTGGGAGCAAGTAAACCAAATTATTTCTCTTATAATACAGACCCAGAACTAGTGTTTATTGTATTGCTTTTTAAATAGCTAGGAATGCAACATTGGGAGGGGGCGCGGAGGGGCCCAGGCCAACTCCTATGGGGGAGGGAGCACCACCCAACCCCGCTCCACACTAGGTTTGCCAACTTTCTAATTGCAGAAAACCGAACACACTTAACCCCCACAACCCTGCCCCTTCTCCGAGGCATCACCCTCGCTCAAAAGAGAGTTGTTTTTCTGTCTCTGTTTCCTGTCGCCAATAAAGTCCCCCTTTGTTATACTGTTCTTTGTGTGTGTGTCATTGAATTTGTTTGGGGTGGCAATATTGAATTCTATTTCTTATATGCTGGGTCAGAAGCCTTGGTAAGAACAGGAGTATTAGTCCAAGGGACAGCATCTGCTTGTGTCCTAGAATTCACCTTGGTTGGTGGCACCAGGCAACACAACAAAGAACCTAGGTCGCTACCGTTGGGGTGGGGGTGGGAGAGAAGACCCTCTAACTAGCAAGCAACAGGGAGGAGGCTTGACCCCCCCCCGACCCTCATAACTACACCAAGTTATTTATTTTTAAATACTAAAAGCAGTTTGTGCTGCTCTCTGCATTGACAATATTTTGAATAATAAAAATAAAGCGGCATCTCGTACAGTCTATGATGAAACACTGCTGCTAAGAAATTCACTAAAATCTGTACAGCAGCCTATTTACAAAAAAACTTTTTTTTCAAAGATAAGATTTTGTACTGCACCCATCTCCATGGTAGCTGAAGAACCTACAGAATTCCCAGTGCCTGTGATTTAAAATTTCCAAGAAAATAAATTTTGTGTGTCCACGTGTGTGTGTGTGTGTAGTTGTGTGCACACTTCTACACTGGGTGCTTACTGCGTTAAACAGTAAGTGAAGCTTAGATTTTTTCCCCCCCACAATGCCTAAAGAACTTGGCTTGGTAGTTGGATGTTCAAATGCCTTAGTCTGCTTTGAAAGGCAGATGGGAGATAGGCACAAAGAATACCAGTCTTTATAACTGTTTTTGCATATCACCAGAAGGCTGTTTTATTACATCAGGGTCAGAATGGTCCTATTTGGATGCATGTTAGGCATCTAAATTCCTCTTGCATCATCTAATTTGAGTTCCTCCATGTGGGTTTAGCTGCCTACTTTAGTGGCATCCATGTTAGAAATTGTAGGTCAAAAGACTCATAGCTTTTTAAGGCTAGAAGGGACTTTTGTGACCATCAAGTCTTATCGCCTGCATAACACAAGCCATAGGCCTCCCCTGAATTAATTCCAGTTTCAAGGCCAATAGCTGTGGTTGAACCAGCGCATGTCTTTTAGTAAACCATCCAATATAGATTTTAAAATTTCCAGTAATGGTGACTCCACCACAGCTGGTACGTTGATCCAATGGTTAATAATTACTCACACTGTTAAAAGCTTACACTTTATTTCTAGCCTGATGTTGGCAACTTTTAGCCATTGGATCTTGTTATACCTTTTGTTTGCTAGACTGAAGACCCCCTCTAGTATCAAATTTCTGTTCCCTGTGTAGGTACGTTGGGGGTCAGATTATAGCGCTGGCCAGCTCAGTGTTTTAGAAGCTTTTTAGTTTGAGTTTGGATTTAAAAGTTAGGTGAGTTTGACCAGCTAGGTATATATTTTTTAATCTATAGCCATCATCGTAACATGTACTGGCTGTTGGCAGTTGGAGGCTTACTGGTGGAAAGCGGAGCCTGCTCTCTGACAACTTACTGTTCTTGTGATGTAACCAGGCTTGTGTGTTAGTTGCCTGTGACCAATCAATTCCTGGTGAGAGAATGAGTCTCACGGTTTCTCAACTTCTGGCTGTCATTCGTTCATATTGTTAAGCTTTCCATCTTCCAGAGTCTCTTTTTAAGTTTAATACATTTTCTTAATATTTACTTTTCTGTGTGTTTACTAAGACTGTGGAATTTAATTACTCTTTGTTTTAGTGGGAGACTACGATATGATGCATCTCTTTGAAATTCATATTGCCTTTGTCTTCACTGCAAGAACAGATGTTTTTCCATCAAGATAGATATCTTGTAAAAGATAGCTATTGGTAAAACCTGTTTCAGGTTTTGGGGGGTTTTTTGGTTTTTTTTTTCAGTGAAGACACAGCCATTATCTCTCTAAAAAACCTGACTCACGCCCTTCTTATATCTGCTGTATCATTTCAGCTGGTCTGTTCTGCTATTTCCCTATTGTTCTGAGTCCCTTCCACATTTTGGCTAAGATTTGCTCTCTTTCTAAAAGATAAGCTTTAGTTCAACCACAGGTTTTTGGGCTTGATGTAGGAATTTTTTATGAAATTTGTGGCCTGCATTATGCAGAAGGTCAGACTAGCTGATCCCAATGAGCCCCTTTAGCCTTAAAAAGCTATGCATTTATAATTCCCTACTACCTCTCAATCAGTCCAAGTAGTAAAATATTAACCAAAGTCACATTAACCTCTTTCTGTCTGATTCTACTCAATTGTTCCCACCAAATCAACAAGAAAGAACTAATGGTGAATTTAACTTCTGTGACTATAGTCCTTTTGATCACCAAATTGTTATATATGTTGGGATGCCTTCTGAGCTTTTTCCACTTCTTTTTTCCAGAACACCTTGTCAAGTTCTGGGAGAACACTTCATCCAGTTCTCTGGGATCCAGAAGACAGCTTGACACTCAGATTACTTTATTAGGCATGTACAGGGCTGGCTCTTGCATTTCTGCCGCCCCAAGCAGCAACAACAACAACAACAAAAAAGCCGCGATCGGCAGCGGCAATTGGGGGGGGGGGGAAGCCACGATCGGCGGCGGCAGTTCAGCGGCAGGTCCTTCGCTCCTAGAGGGAGTGAGGGACCTGCCACCCCCAAATTGCCGCAGGTGCCGCCCCTCTCCCTTGGCCGCCCCAAGCACCTGCTTGTTAAGCTGGTGCCTGGAGCCGGCCCTGGGCATGTAACTGCTCTTTGCATATGCTAGTCAGGCCTAGATGCAAGGAGTTTAGGTACAGGGGGATACCATGATTCCAACTCTTGTCACACCACACACCACCTATCCTAGCTACCAACATCTATACTTGTATGTAAAGATTAATTGCTTTGCAGCTTGCATAAGGCATGCTTATCAGTTCAAGGTGTTTCTGACTACATTGTTTACTATAAACATAACCACACTAGTTAGTGTCTATCTCCCTTATTTACTATAAACACAGTCATAATAGTTAATTGTTTCAGGAGTTACATGCTTGGGTTTGTTCAGTAATTACTCACTCATGTCTTGTCTTAATTTGGGATTGCTCAGCTAAGCCAGTCAGCTAAGCCAGTGCTACAATAAAAGACCCAATATGCATCTTTTTGCAACCCACAAAACTACAGAAAAATACAATTTCTTCTGGTTATTCTTAAAATATTTTTAGGCTACAGGGAAAAATACATTTTAAAATAGCCAAAGCACAATGCCACCCATGTGTCCCCTGGGGCAGTGTAGTTCCATGCCTCCCCACCCAAGGGCTACCTATCCTATGTGGCAGCAGTTTAGCCCTGAGAGAGAAATTCTGGACTTTTAAGAAATGATGGAGCCCTCTAGAGGTGCAGTGCAGATGGATGTTTCATATTAAGTATTTCTGGTTCTAAGCCATTGATGCCTTTTAGATCTGTGAGAGTGAACCTCCCAGCTTAGCATCTACCCCTAATTATTGAAGCCAATGATATTTTCATATCTGTTTTTTATCAATGAGTTTGTGTTCTCAGGTGCACTCTCACTTGCCAGAGACCTCTGGAAAATTGTGGTGTTATCCTTAAAAAACACACACACCGGCCTAATTTGTTTTATGTATAGTTAAAGTTTGTTAACATGAGAATTTCTTTTATCTTCACCTGTTGAGCACTTCAGACACAATCAGATAAAATGACAAATGGCTAGTTAACCAAATACTAGGCAGTCATGTGAAATATGTCACATGTAAATGTAACGTGAACTGTACCCTCTTGCAGGACTATAAAGAGCCAGTGAGAAGAGCACAATCCTGCACTTAAGGCACCATGAAGGCTCTTCTTCTGCTAGTAGCTGTTGGCCTTTGCTGGGCACAATACAATCCAAATACAAAGTCTGGGAGGACATCTATTGTCCACCTATTTGAATGGCGTTGGGCTGACATTGCTCTTGAATGTGAACGGTACTTAGCACCCAATGGATTTGGTGGAGTTCAGGTACGTAGCCTTTACTGTTAGTATACAGTAAAATTTCTTCATCTTTTGGCATTATTTATTTACCAGAGTAAAAGGTCCAGTTCACAGAGAACAGGCACCAGAGTTACCATCAGTAGAAATCGGTGATGGAAGTAGGAAATGTTGACAGGTATGTGCCTAGACCACTTATTGTGAAGGGGTGATTTTACTTGTCCCCACTGGGACAGCTCCAAAAAACCACATGCTTTCCACTATGTGTCACTTACTTTGTACTTGGAGGAATTAGAATGTAACAATTTATTTCTTATTTATTACCATTTCAGACATATTTATTCTCCTGATGTGCACAAACACCAACTCTTGTCATCCCAATTTAAAAAGAAACTTCTAAATTATTTCAGTCTCCCTGGGTAGTTTTGTCTTTCTTTAAGGAATCAGTCCTAGGTACCTTTGTGAGATGGTGAGCTCCTTTAACTCCCATTGATTTCAATCTGAGTCCTCCCAGGATCAAATCTTGTGATAGCAAGCTCCTCGTCAGAGAGAGTGGGCTGGATTACAGTGTAAAGCAGGACTAAAACTGGTGTAAGTGATATCTGTTTGTGCTCCTTATATGTGTTGTACAGGACTGAGCACTCTCTCTGCGCTTACACAAACGTCAAAATAATTACTAGTTTATCAAATGACAATTTCATTCGCAGATATCACCTCCAAATGAAAATATTATAGTTACTAATCCCCAGAGACCCTGGTGGGAAAGGTACCAGCCAATCAGCTACAAACTGTGCACACGATCTGGAAATGAAAATGAATTTAAAGACATGGTGACCAGGTGCAACAATGTTGGAGTAAGTATCTGTGGATTTCCTCCTGTTGAAATAGTGTGGGGAGAAATAACTGATTTCAGATCGGAATAGCTTCCTGTCCTATTACAAATGAAGGGAGAAGGCTGCAAAGAAGTTAGAAAAGGTGAAGGAATGTAAATGGGAGGAATAAAAGGGGATCCAGTCAGTGAAACTCACAATGTCACTTCACTCTCCTTTGTAAAAACAAACTGAAATGCAAACATTGCTCTCTAGGTTTATATTTATGTGGATGCTGTAGTCAACCACATGTGTGGATCTGGTGGCGGCTCTGGAAATGGTGCTACTTGTGGAAGTTATTTCAATGCAGGGAATGAAGATTTTCCATCTGTCCCGTACTCAAACTTGGACTTTAACGATGGCAAATGTAAAACTGGAAGTGGAGAGATTGAAAATTACAATGATGTGAATCAGGTAATTTATATATAAATATCTGTTTTTACTCCCCCCCTCCCAATCTTCTTGACTAGTCTTTGCTGTTGGACGACCATCTTAATAAGGCAAAAAAATAACAAGATCCTTGGCTGAGCTGATCAGTATGCACTCAATACAAGAAGGTACTTATGTATGTGCCTAAATTTAATCATGGGAGTATGACCATTGATTTCTCCGATGCTTAGAATTATGCACCTATTTATGCACCTGTTAGTTATGTAGTTCTGATCACCCCTAACTGATTAAAGTACTATTGTGTTCAAGCTATTGTCTAAGCACCTAAGGAACTTTCAGCCTGATCAGTAACTATTAATGGGAGACATCCTTAGAAAACCCACAGTTCTGCATCGAGTGATGCTGGTAATTCAGTAGGTGATGAGCAATAAAACTGAACTCTGAGCTCTTGTAATCATTAAATGGTTAATGTCTCCTTTCCCAAATTTAGGGATTTTAGCTCCTTGTCTTTGCCAAATTCCATTGTGCAGTCTCCCTTCTTAAATTCACAGGGCAGCTACATTTGCAGACAATCTTCACTTCCTGGCCTGACCTGAGAATCACACCACCTAAATACAATAAATTCCAGAGTACATTCTTCTGTATTGACTTTAAAGGAATTCTCTTCAAAACAGGTTCAGCATGTGGATTGAACTGGTTTAGCATATGAGATTAAAAATATGTTAAAATGAATATATTTTAATCAAAGATTTATAGTTTGGTGTATGACTCGGTGACATCTCAACTAATTTTTAAAACAGGTCCGTGACTGCCGCCTGGTTGGTCTTCTTGATCTTGCCCTGGAGAAGGACTATGTGCGCTCGAAAGTTGCTGAATACATGAACAACCTCATTGATATTGGTGTGGCAGGCTTCAGACTTGATGCTTCCAAGCACATGTGGCCTGGGGATATGAAGGCATTTTTAGACAAACTGAAAAACCTAAATACTCAATGGTTTTCCTCAGGAACGAGGCCTTTTATTTACCAGGAGGTAATCTTGTTTTCTTAATTTCACTCTGTACAGAGATGGGTTCTTTTATATAACAATACAAATACACTATGGGCTGGATCCTGCAAAGCACAAAGTTCTGAACACTCTGGACTCGATCTAGCAGAGTACTTAAGCATAGGCTTAATTTAGAGTACTGAGTACTCTGCAAAATCATGCCCTATACGAAAGAAAGATTTAAGGGCTAAATTTTAAATTCTCTAATTTTACATGATCATCAGTTTGCATATACAAATAGGCGCTTTTGTTTTGAAATCAAGTAGGTGTATAAATATCTGTTTTTTGCATGCAGATACTTATGCATTTGCTCTACACAGGTGCAAATGATGACACAAAGTGTAAGGAAGTGGCAAATCAAGCAAAAATATTCCTATGGAGTCTAACCTTTGCCACTTAGGAATCTCACTTTTAGTCTTTTATGCTGACACTGGAGCTTTCCAAGACCCCTTGGAAATCTTACGCGAACAGTTCTCCAGGGCTTTTTAATATGTACAGGTCTAGGAAATTTTATTTTGTTAGATAACTTCTACTGCAGAGCCAACAGAAAGAGCATAGCATTATTTTGTGCAGGCCCTAAACTAATGATAGTAGAGTTTTGCGTTTAAAAAAAAAAAAAGAATACTTTCCTCTCTTTAAACGGCTGTTTAAAAAGCTGACACTAATTACTCCCAGCAGGAAAAAAGTTTGGTGTGGTTTTTCTCAAATGTTTCTCGAATTCTCAAACTAAGCATTCTGGCACTGGGGCAATTCTTTTAACACCCACAACAGCTAACCATGCTTGCTATATACAAAATAAGACATTGTAATGTTCTTCATTACATTGAATTTAAGTTGCTTTAGGTAGTAGCAATAAATGTGTTTACTTGCTCAAACCAAATTATTTTTCTTATAATACAGACCCAGAACTAGTGTTTATTGTATTGCTTTTTAAATAGCTAGGAATGTGCTAACAGCTTTTTCTTACTTCTGCCAGGTAATTGACTTGGGTGGAGAGCCAATTAAAGCCAGCGACTACTTCGGAAATGGCCGAGTGACTGAATTCAAATATGGTGCGAAATTGGGGACAGTCATCCGCAAATGGAATGGAGAAAAGATGTCCTATTTAAAGTATATAGCATTTGGATTCATTGTTAGATTCCTGCAATAGTTGAAATATTAGTGTCAATATGTTTGACTCATTGTTTGTTTGTTTAGGAATTGGGGAGAAGGCTGGGGTTTCATAGCTTCTGACAGAGCCCTTGTCTTTGTGGATAATCATGACAACCAAAGGGGACATGGTGCTGGAGGAGCTTCTATTCTAACCTTCTGGGATGCCAGGTAGGGAACGCTGTTGGCTGTGTGAGGGTCTTATTATTTTTGTCCTAACAAAGACAGTGTATCTTAATGTGTCTCATTGCTCTTTGGCTTACAGACTATATAAAATGGCAGTTGGTTTCATGCTTGCTCATCCTTATGGATTCACACGTGTAATGTCAAGTTTCCGCTGGACAAGAAATTTCCAGAATGGACAGGTAGGTTTCTAACAGTTGAAAATAAATTCACATGACTCTTAAGATGAACTTTACCCCTGTGTAGCGAGACAGCGCTGGGCCTATGCACTACTTAATGCCCATTAACATCCTTATGGTAGGAGTGGTACTTGAGTGATGAATAAGCCTTGTGTTGACTCTCTGAACAAGAATGAATGTTATCCTGTTTACTATGTATGGCCTTTTTCCAAGATAGAACATTTAACTTTTATAATTTTATGTTTATCAACAAGGATGTTAATGACTGGATAGGACCACCAAGCAATGGTGATGGCTCAACCAAAGCGGTTACAATCAATGCAGATAGCACTTGTGGCAACGATTGGGTCTGTGAACATAGGTGGCGTCAAATAAGGTAGGAAACTGTAGAGAGAAATTAACTAAAGATGATGCAGTTTGCAATATCTCATTAACTGAAGTGGGGATATTTTAATTAAAGTCAAGCCTATTTGTTGTATTTTCAGGAACATGGTTATTTTCCGTAATGTGGTTGATGGCCAGTCTTTCTCAAACTGGTGGGACAATGGCAGCAATCAAGTGGCTTTTGGGCGTGGTAATAGAGGATTCATTGTCTTTAATAATGATGACTGGTAAGTAAGTGGGGTGAATAGCTTCAGAAATATTTTAGCTGTAGAAAGGTTATGTGACAACTTTACCTGTTGCAAATCCAAACCTATCACCTGCCTTCTCCCAGA
This sequence comes from Terrapene triunguis, assembly GCF_002925995.2. Classification (NCBI taxonomy): domain Eukaryota; kingdom Metazoa; phylum Chordata; order Testudines; family Emydidae; genus Terrapene; species Terrapene triunguis. The sequence goes on along the minus strand of NW_020664561.1, from coordinate 29,656,550 downwards.
AACACTTTTCAAAACCCAACATTAGCTTTCTAAGCACCACACCAGTCTGCTACTGATTCCAGATTACTGGATTCGTACCCAGCAACGAAGGTTGGTCAGTCAGAAATGCATGGCCATGCAGGTCTAAGAGGTAACTAGCCATGAGCTAGCAGGTGGATGGCTCTAAAGAAATGGGTGGAGATTTAACAGAGTAATATGTCAGTCAGGTTGGGATGCTCTCGGAAAGGCCATGAAGGTGGGATTAGGTCAGGTCTGCAGAAGCGAGGAGAAGAGTTCATGACTAGATTGGATGATTTATAGGGATGGGATTCTCAGATTTTGAGCACTATTCACTGAATTGTTCTTGGCATTGTCTCTGTTAAGGTTTGAATCACTTCAGTTAAATGCCTCCCTCTCCACTACAAAAGGCATTTTGTCCCCAGCAATGCCTTCAATCTCTCTGGATATTCCTAAAGACTCTAGTGGAATCTCATAAGGGGTGTGAGTTTGTTAGGATTGGTGTTGTGCTCTTCTAGGCTCCTCTCATGTCAGAGGTGCAGAAAGAGACTTGGGGAATTTGAAACTCAGTGGAAGCCATAAAGAGTATGACATTGCCAGAAAAGAGTCCTTATGAAGCCAGCAGTCTGCCAAGGTGCCTCAGTGGGGCTATCAGAAAAGGCCATTTCTGGTGAGTCCTAGGGAGAGGGAAAAGAACAATATATGTGCAGAAGTGATAATGAGTCAAAACACTGAGTCTGAACTGAAAGCTGAACATGCTAACAAAGCTGGTAAATACAGTAAGAATCTTTTGTGAAGTTCGTGTTCTCTCTCTTATTGCTAGAGGCCTAAATCTGCCTTAGGAGATGTAGGTCATGTCTACACTACGGGCATACAGCTAGTGTGCTGTAGCTCTGCTACAGTGTAGACACTTCCTATAGTGACAGAAGGGGTTTTTCCATCACGGTAGTTAACTACCATTGCTTTGAAAGGTGGATTATGTCAATGGAAAAATACTTCCATGGTCCTAGTCGTGTCTATGCCAAGGTTTACGTCGGCTTAACTACGGCAGTCAGGGGTGTGGATTTTTCACACCCTGGAGCAATTTAGGAAGGTTAATCTAAATTTTAAGTGTAGACCAGGCCTTAGATGAAATTTCTGTGGCGGTTATGCCTGTTATGAGAGTAGTATCCCAGAAATATATGAAGCTTTTGTCCTAATGAGTGACAGGGAACTCCCGGTCTTCTTCATAGTGCTGCAACCAGGGCCGGCTCTAGGTTTTTTGCCGCCCCAAGCAAAAAAAATTTGGCTACCCCCCGTCCCAGCCCTGGGCTCCTCGCCGCACCCCCCTGCTTGCCCCAGCCCTGGGCTCTCCCCACCCATCCACCCACACCCCCTGCCACCCCAGCTCTGGGCTCCCTCATTCCCCTGCACCATTGCCCACCACACACACCTCCTGCCGCCCCAGCCCTGGGCTCTCTCCCCCCGTCCCCCCACCTGCACCCTCCTTCCGCCACAGCCCTGGGTCACTAGTAACTTGCTCCCACGGCAGGTCATTCAGTATGAATTTTAGATGTGCACAGAACACAGACAGGATTGGTTCCCATATGGTTACAGAACTGCAGTAAAGTGGAACAATTTTCAGCTTGTGTGATGGGAGGATATCTGGATGCATATTAAAAGACTGTCCTACATAAATGAGGAAAAGTTGAGGTGCCTTTATTATTCTTTTCTTCCACTCTTTCTTTCTATGCAATATCACTGTCTTCCTTTTAAACAAACAAACAAACAAACAAACAAACAAAGGCAATGGCTGTTGAAAATAGCAATTCTAGTCCTAATAACCACTGGGAAGCATTTCTTGCTCAATTTTATCCTACCTTTTCTACAGCAAGTTACAGTGGATCAGTATATTTGATTTGGGAGAAATGAAGTAACAGCTGCCCAAACTGAGCTTGAGCACTCCTGAATTTTGAGGTGTTCAAATCTAGAAGGCAGGTGCGGGGAGGGAGGCGCGGGGAGGGCAGGGGGCTGTGGCTCCGTGGGGGAGCATGGCAGCATGTATGCAGCAGTGTGTCTGGTGCTGCGCGGAGCTAGACATGCTGGTCTGAGTGGCATGGTAAGGGGGCTGAGGGGTTGGATGTGGCAGAGGTTCGGGGAGGCAGTCAGGGGCAGGGAGAAAGGGGGGGTTAGATGGGTCAGGGGTTGGGGGGGGCAGTCAGGGGACAGGCAGCAGTTGGATAGGCATGGGAGTCCCGGGGATTTGTCAGGGGACAGGTAGGGGGTGGGATCCTAGGGAGGAAGTTGGGGCAGTCGGGGACAAGGAGAAGGGAGGCTTAGATAGGGGGTGGGGTCCCGGGAGGGGGTGATCAGGGTGCAGGGGGGGTTGGATGGGTTGGGGTTTCTGTGGGGGGCTGTCGGAGGGGGGGGGATGGTGGCAGGGTGGGGCTACCCTCCCTCCCTGTGGAGTGTCCTGTTTTTTGAATGTTAACATATGATATCCCTACCCTTCAGAGTGCAGCTCTCCATTCATAGCAAGCTGCAGCATGAGGTCTCAGCTACCTCACTCCCTCCCCCTCTTTCCTGTTGGTAGTGGCCAAGGGAATGCTGGGAAATGTAGTTCTTTCCCTGCTCCAGGGCTGGCTCTATAGGCAGGGAGCTAACCAAGGAACTACAGCTCCCAGGGCCCCCTGTTGGTTCTCAGTTCCCATGCTGGATCCCTGCTGCCCCTGCAAATGGGCTGCCCCAAGCACGTGTTTGCTTTGCTGGTGCCTAGAGCCGCCCCTGGCTGCAGCCCTGAACCCTTTGAATTTATCACTGTTGCTCTTACTTTGGCTAAAGAAGTCACAGTAGACTGAGTATGCTTCCCATACCAGTACTCCCCGTCCCACTGGCCAAATAATAAAAGACCAGACAGAAGACTAAAACCCATCTGGCCTTGTAGGGCCATCCCATGGGCTACAGGCTAGCATGACATTTCAAGTTTTTAATTATAGAGAAATATCTGTATTAGAGAGTCTGAATTACCACTTATTCCTTTTCAATCTGTTTTTATACATAGGAGCTTGAATATGAATTTGCAAACTGGCCTTCCTGCTGGCACTTACTGCGATGTTATTTCTGGGCAAAAGGAGGGCAACTCCTGTACTGGAACAAAAGTCAATGTTGCTTCTGATGGTATTGCCAATTTCCAGATTAGTAACCAGGCTGAAGATCCTTTCATTGCAATTCATGTTAATGCTAAATTATAATGTAAACTGGATGCATCTCTTCCCTTGGTCATTCACCTAGTCCTTTTTGTTCTGTGTAGCACACAACAATGAATGATCCTTTCATCATAGAATACCAGGGTTGGAAGGGACCTCAGGAGGTCATCTAGTCCAACCCCCTACTCAAAGCAGGACCAATCCCCAGACAGATTTTTGTCTCAGATCCCTAAATGACCCCCTCAAGGATTGAACTCACAACCTTGGGTTTAGCAGGCCAATGTTCAAACCACTGAGCTATCCCTCCCCCCTTATTAAGAAATAAATAGTAGTGGAGCAAAACTGTTGTTAGTGTCATTAATGAAATAAAGTATAACTATTTGTACTATCAGTATGTAACTAATAGTGATGCTAATACAGGTTTGTAAGAGGCAGTGTAACTGTCCAACAGTGTCATTTACCATTAGTGGTACTAGTTTGTTTCAGCTGGAGCAAAGAAATTAAATTATAAATTATTTTATTGTCAAGTCCAAATCTGATATGTGTACACACACCACTAATATATATATTTGAATAATGAATTTAAAGTAGTGAAAACGGGTGAAAAACACATACATTACACTATATTAAATTATATGATGTCAGTCACACTGCATGGAGTGGCTCACAATCATGAATGCCTACTTCAGGGCAGACTGTCAAAAATAGGGCAGACACCACAAACTGTTAGTACGTTCTATAATTAGAATTCACCAATCCAGTAGTAAATATGAACTCCTGGCTCTCCAGTCTATTGTGTCGCTAAATCCAGCTTGCCTGAGTGACACACACACACAAAATATATTCAGGTTGCTCCCCATCCAAAGAGACCCGTCACTTACCCAAGATCCACTGGTACCCTGGATCTTAAACAAAAGAAAATGCCTGTAGCCACTCCTGTAATAAGCTATCCTTAGGATTTAATGTGTATCAGTCATTATCTTCAGTTTACATAACCACATCGATTGGTTGTGGAATCTCCATCATTGGAGGATTTTTAAGAGCAGGTTGGACAAACACCTGTAAGGGATGGTCTAGATAATACTTACTCCTGCCTTAGTGCAGGGGATTGGATTAGATTCCAATCCTACATTTCTAAGGCTATGTCTACACTACAGACCTTACAGCAGCACAGCTGTACCGCTGCAGTTGTGTTACTGTAAGGTCTCCTGTGTAGCCACGGCAGGAGTGAGCTATCCTGCGGGGGCAGTGCTGCCCGCACCCACCCCAGCATCAGTGGGGGTCCTGGGCTGCGTGCCGCCACCCACCCTCCTCCGCCCCCCCTCCCCCCAAGCAGCCAGGCTGCCCTCCCCCAGCACCCACGGGGGCCCTGGGCAGCCCCCTCTCCCCAGCCCCAAGTTTTATTCACTGGTATTTTTAGTAAAAGTCAGTGATGGGTCATGGGCTGTGAATTTTTGTTTACTGCCTGTGACTTGTCCATGACTTTTACTAAAAATATGCATGACTAAAACGTAGCCTTAATTATAATGTTATGTCGAATGGAAGAGCATGCACTAGACTGGCAACAATAAAACAGGTAGATGGCACCCTAATCTACATTTCATGGATGTTTCTCCTCTTCACAGATTACATATGTACATAAGTGTTATACCTGTTGCTCTCAGGAAGACCTAAGCCCAGTTAACCCTTATAATGCCTAATTGCAAATGTAATTATTTAAAAAGAGGGCACTGAAGTATAGGGAGAAGGTAGAGCAGCTGCAAAAAGGGAATATAATACAGAGTTCAAGCCAAATGCATTTGCTAACACATCTCAAGCTTCATATGCACAGAAAATGTCCTGAAAACTGACTTCATTTTACAACAGTGAACAGTGTTGTTTACTAGATTGCCAATTTTAATTCAATGTTAACAGCTCCCTGAGCTGAATGGGGTGGAAACACTCTTGTTGCTACGGAGGCAAGTTTAAGCAAAGTTAGATTAACAGAGCAGTTTGACAACTGCTACTTTGTGATGGCAGTATCTTGGCAACTGGAAATGACAACCGGAGAGCAAACTGATCCTATACGGCTGTGCTTATGAAAATGTGCAAGTACTTACCAAAACTGGCATGAAAATGGCTTCTCCCTCTGAAACCTATGGCAGCCCTCTTGACATGGTTGGGAGGGAATTTGCTGTGGGGAATAGCTGCTGAAAGGCAGGACTTGAAAGCTGATCCATTCCCATAGAAATTTCCCAGCAGAAGAAAATGGTGACTGTTGCTTTAATCTCAAAATGTTACAGGTTAATACTTTATGTCTACAAAATTATGGTAGAAATGGTTTAGCTTGATGCAGAATCTGGGTAGAAAAGTACATTACAGGTATATAAACAATTCTAGAAATTGATTTAACACTACAAAATAATTATAATAAAATTACCACATCAAAAGTATTTGAACCTATTACTACTGAAATATAAATAAAGTTCTTCCTTCATGAATCTAGCCAATCTTTGTTTACACATTCCTAGCATTTTACTGGTGTTGTCAGAGCTTATGTTGTTCAATTTAATAGAGAAATGCTGAGAATCACAATTAAATGAACATGGAAGGAAAAGGGAATATAAGAAAGACTTGCCTAGTTTGTGTGTGTGTAGCTTCTTGTGTAAATAATAGTTTGCTTCTTCAGCCACAAGAAGCACGAAGAGTATTTTTCTATATTTGGGGGCTGCTTTTCAAAAGTCCTCAGCACCTAGCAGATCCCAAAACAATGAGGTCTGCTGGGTGGTGATCTTTTTTGAAAATGTGGCTTGTAACAGGGCACAACTCACTACTGCAGCACCTCCTGCTGGCCATCCTGGGAATTAGCTCTGGTTTACCAATGCTCCATCATCTCGTGGCGTCTCGCTGCCATCACTTCTATCAAGACCCGTGTTGCTCTTCTGGACATAGCCCTCTGGCTGTGCCCCACTCAGTTCTCTCCTTCTCCCTTCCAGGGGCAGGAGGGGGGGCAGCAGTCCTCTGTCCAGCCACATGCCTCAGTTACAGGGTGCAGTCCAGGGTCTAGCCACCCGTGTCAGTGGCAACTAGGGTTAAGGGGTGGTGGTGGCAGTCACTCACTGCATTATCTCCAACCCCCACCATCTGTTTCCCTGGGCCATTTCCCCAGAACCCTAGCACCATCTCCACCCTTGTATCAGGGCCCCAGTCTGGCAGCAGTCAGCCAGGAGCTCACTCATGCTCCCTGACCATGGCTCTGTCTCTTCTCCCTCCTTCAGGGCACCTAGTCCTCCCACTTCAAACTCCAGGGAATGACTGAACCATTGCTGTTCAGCAGCCCTTCTTATATGGCCCAGCCTGGCCCTGATTGGCTGTCTCTCTAACCCTTCTCCCAATTGGCTATCTCTACAAGCCCTTTCCTAATTGGCTGCCTCCTGCGCAGCCTCCCTGGGGCTGCTTTAACCCCTCTTCTGCCAGTGTGGGGCAGATGCCCCACCACATGGCCCCTTAATTTACATGCCTATATGTGCATTGAACTATAGAAAATTTGGTCCTTTTTTAGGTGCCTGAATGGGTGCTGAGCTCTTTTGCAAACCTGGATTTATATTTCTCTACAAACAGGGGGAGCCCATTTACAATTACTTGGCATACCCAAATAAAGACATAAAAAAGTATAGTCTTAGGCTATTAACACATTTCCCTTCAAGCTTAGTCCTTTATAGTAACATTCATTGTCTTTTTCCACCCTCCCTGAAATCATTACAATGACTGTCTACAGAGGAGATGTAATATTAATTTGTTCATCTGAACAGTGGTGATGCAGACAGTTGGCTAGAGAATGTTCTCATAGATTTTAATGGAGCTTTAAAAGGGTAAATGACATAGGACCTTATACTGTCATTTATACCAATGCAAAGTGGATGCAAAATGCTACTAAATCAGAATGGTTCCATTTTTACACCTATTTTCACAATGGTACATGACTACACAGGGCAGCAAATCAGGCACATTGCTTCCTGAGATGAGTAAAGGGTGTTTTCAAAACTTGTAAAGTTTGAAGTCTTTGTTCTCCAAACACTGAAATCTAAGGCCAAATCTCTAAAGTTTTTGGGTGCCCAACTTGACATATTTGCAGCTTGATTTTTCAGAACACCCCAACTCCAGCTGAAGTCTCTGGGAGCCAGAGGCAGGGGCAGCTCTAGGCACCAGCAAAGCAAGTAGGTGCTTGGGGCAGCCCATTTGCAGGGGAGGCAGCCGGCAGGGATCCAGCCTGGGAGCTGAGAACCAACAGGGGGCCCTGGGAGCTGTAGTTCCTTGGTTAGCTCCCTGCCTATAGACCCAGCCCTGGAGCAGGGAAAGAACTACATTTCCCAGCATTCCCTTGGCCGCTATCAACAGGAAAGGGAGGGGGAGGGAGTATGGTAGCTGAAACCTCATGCTGCAGCTTGCTGTGAATGGAGAGCTCACTGCTACAGCGGGGTGGCACTGTGAATGGGGAACAAGTATGTCCAAGGAGTAGAAGGCTTTGGCCCAGATATCCCCCTCAGAAGACATCCCCAGACTGGATTAGGGATACTGGTGTGACCTCACCTTGCAGCCCCCAAAGAAAGAATTGGGTGGACTAAATGGACAGGGCTAGGGTTACCATTCGTCCGGATTCCCCTGGACATGTCCGGCTTTTTGAGCTAAAAATAGCGTCCGGGGGGAATTTGTAAATGTCCGGACTTTGCCCCCCCCACGCAGAGCGCGCGCGGCTAACAGGGCAGCCGGCCGGATGGTGCCACTTACATGGGGCTCCGACAGCCAGAGAGAGCCCCTCTTCCGCTTCCCCTGCAGCAGAGATCACTCCCTCCCTCCCTGCATTCACAGATCGCCTCCGGCAGTCTGGAGCTCCTCCCCCGCTCCTCCTCCCCTGCTGCCCAGCCTGCCGGGACGAGCGGCTCAGGCCGTTCCTGAGCAAGTTCACTGAGACATTAGGTGAAGGCCAACAACAAGGGGGCCAGGAGGTCGGAGAAGGGGCAGGGAGGTTTTGGAGGGGGCAGTCAAGAGACGGGGGGGGTCGGGAGTTTGGGGGAGGGGCTTTCTGGGGGAGTGGATAAGGTTTTGGGCAGTCAGGGTACAGGTAGGGGGTAAGCTCCTGGGGGGCAGTTAGGATGGGGGGAGGGTCTCAGGAGGGGGCAGTCAGGGGACAAGAGGCAAGGAGGCTTAATGGCTCTCTTAATGGCTCTCCATGCGTCTCTGGACCCTCTCAGCTGTCGGGCTTGGACGGAAACATTGCCTGAGGGTAGTGAGAGAATGGGTTATCGGTGAGGTGGGGGTGGGCGTGAGCCCGGTCAATAGGGGCAACCCCTACCAAGATCTGAGCCTTTTCTCACACGCCCGTTAGAGCTCGACATTATGCTGTTTGGGACCCCTCTTTGAGGAAAGCCTCTGGATTGCAAGTCCAACCGCTACCTCCTCGTGGTGAGAGCCGGTAACTGGCTTGGATAGCCAGGCGGATTGCGGAGGACGAACCCACATCCCACATTCAGTGGGGTGTGGGACGGGGTTGGGCAGCCCCATATGGTGCCACATGGATGCCCCCCTGGTAAGGGTAGCCTCCCCCAGGTACGGGTTGACTCCCCCTGGTAAGGGTTAGATTCCCCCTGGTAAGGGTAGTCTCCCCCAGGCACGGGTTAGTTTCCCCCTGGAAAGGGTAAGTTTCCCCCTGAGAAGGGTAAATCTTTTAGCTATGGAAAAAAGTAATTTATATTTTTATACCGGATTGGCGCTGGACCGGGTTAATAACGCCCCCGCTGTTGGCTTTGATGCCCCGGCTGACAGTGTTAAATATATTAGGGGTGTGATCAGGGTCGCTGGACCAATGGATAAAATGGTGTGGACTATAATGAAGTCTCATGAGCATGAGAGTGAGAATCAAGTCCTCCCAGTGGAGCATGGAGAGGAGGTAGAGGAGAATGTTTGTGATGATCATGGTGAGGAGATTTTATCTATCTTACCGATGGTTTTTACAAGGGACACTTTTAATGATTTAACTATGGAAAGTTTCAATCCAGATTTTAAGTATTTAAGTACATTTGATGATCCATATGTTAGCGAATCGGGATATCTTAATGCTCATTTAGTTAATGGGTCTAGTTTATTAAATAGTTTTAGACCAAGCACTGATTTTAATAGGGATCGTAATAAGGATCTTAACAGTACTGGTAGTAATATAAATATATTAGAAAGTAGTTCGTGGAAGGATGGGGTTTTTTATTTAGAGTATCCCGTTGATAGTTTTAATTGTCCAATATGTCCCCAGATATTACCAACATTTGGTAAATGGGCCAAACACATTAATGTGGTTCATAAAAGTAAAGCCATACGAGTTGTATGTAGTAAATGTGGAAAATCTTCTCAATATCATAATATAGCTTGCCACTACCCCAAGTGCATACCCAAGAAGGCGGATACCCCAATGAAGAGCCATACGTGCTCGGTCTGTGGGCTTGGTTTTCATACTAGATCTGGATTGAGCCAACACTGTAGACATAGACACCCTGCTGTGAGGAATGAGCAAAGAAAAGAAGATATGGCTGCTAAAAGTAAGATCAAAGAGGGATCGACTAGATCTCGTATATGGACCAAAGATGAGGTTGCGCAGCTTATACAGTTGGAAAGGAAATATATTGGGAAAAGGAATATAAATAAATGTATTGAGAGCGAGATGAGGACCAAAACGAATAAACAAATATCAGATAAAAGACGAGAATTAGCAAAGAAGAAGTTAGTGGTAACAGGAGATAGGGAGGAAGTGACTGAGGTAGAGGACATTAGAGTAAATATATTAGAAATTCCGCCCCCAAGAGAGAGGATTTTCCCACTAAAAGGACACCCAGAAGTGGATTTAGTGGAGAAAATATGTAAACGGGGAAAACAAAGTAGGGAGGGAAGAGAAATAATAAATAGTTTAGGGGAAATTGAAGGATTATTAAAGGAGGATTTAACAAAAGCTCTCGGTTGGGCAATGTTGGAAAAAGTATGTTATTCATTAGTAGAGGGAAAGGACCCTAGAAATGAAAGTCAAATAGAGTTGAGGAATAAAGGAAAAGGGAAGATGAGAAAGGAGGGGAGAAGGAAGCAATTTAATGCAATTAGGAGATATGCTACAAAGAAAGCTAAGTATAAATTCTATCAACAATTATTTGATAAGGATAGAAGAAGATTGACTCGCATTATAATGGGAGAGCCAGATAAGGCTAAGTGTGCTATCCCTATGAAAGAAATTGAGGAATACTATGTCAATATTTTGGGAACAATTGGACATGGTAATATGATAGGGTGGCCATCATCCACAGAGAATGCGGATAATGATATATTAATGAGTCCGATCTCTGTGGATGAGATTAGAATAGCTTTAAGAGAAATAAGAAAAGATAGTGCTCCTGGCCCAGATAAAGTAAAAGTGAGCAATTTGTGGGATATTTTTAATTTAGACTCCTTAATACTTACAAAAATTTTTAATATATGGTTTCTAAATAGACAGGTACCAGATGAATTTAAGAAAAATAGAACGATTTTAATACCAAAGACACAAGATGAGGAGGAAATGAAGAAGTTAACATCTTGGAGACCATTGACAATTGGGTCAGTTTGGATTAGAATCTATACCAAAATATTAGCAAAAAGACTGGTGGAAACAGTTAAGATATGTAGTAGACAAAAAGGGTTTATATCCGCCCCTGGGTGTGAGGAAAATATTGCTATATTAGATAATTTGATTAAAGGGGCTAAACGAAATGGGAATGAAATTGCAATAGTGTTCGTAGATCTGGCTAAAGCATTTGATTCTGTGGGACACGGACATATAATAGCCGGGTTGAGAAGATTTGGTATAGATGAACATTTTATAGATATTATTAGGGACCTTTATGATAATTGCACAACTAGGGTATGGGTGGGTGATGAAGCTACTGAGTCTATTTTAATTAGGAGGGGGGGTCAAGCAGGGTGACCCGTTGTCCCCAATTTTGTTTAATATTGCTATGGATCCCCTTTTAACTAGATTAGAAGTAGAAGGAAGTGGTTTTTATGTTAAGGGTAATGGTGTCACGTCATTGGCTTTTGCCGATGATGTGGCAATTTTAAGTAGCTCATATAAAGGAATGATTAAAAATTTGGGTATCTTAGAGGAGTTTTGTAAAAATACTAATCTCTCTGTTAATGTGAAGAAAACGAAAGGCTTTCATATTTTAACTAAACATAAAACCTATGTAGTTAATCCTAAGGATAATTGGCAGATAGGGTCAGAGGAGATTGAATATGTTCAACCAGGGGATTTTGAAAAATATTTAGGGGCTAGAATAGATCCCTGGATAGGTGTAGGGGGACTGGTACTTAAAGAAAAATTGAAAGATTGGAGTGAGAATTTAATTAAGGCCCCATTAAAACCGGCCCAAAAAATATTAATTTTACAGACATATATCTTACCGAAGCTATTTTATAATCTTCTTTTAATAGAACCCCCTTTTAATCTTTTAGACGATCTTGATGTGTTAGTTAGAAAAATAGTTAAAGAGATTTTACATTTACCTCAGTGTACCACAGATGGGATATTTTATTTTAGAGGTAGGGATGGTGGTTTAGCTCTCACTAAGTTTAGTGTGCAAATCCCAAATATGTTAATTCGTAAATGGAGGAGACATATTGTCTCGAGAGATGATTGGATGGACCTATCTTATCTATATGCAGGAGAAAATCTTGTGGATAAAATATTGTCATTTAGTGCAGTAACATCTCATCCCAAGAAATGGAGGGAAGAGGAATTTTTAAGATGGTCGGAACTGAGATGTCAGGGAATAGGGATAAAATATTTTAAAAATGATTTAATTAGTAATTCGATTTTTAGAAACTCTACTAAAGTTAAATCGTCAGCGTATATCGCAGCATTGCAGCTTAGGGCAAATATTTATCCTACTAGGGAGACATTAGCAAGAGGAAGAGGAGGTGTGAATGCTCTTTGTAGATGGTGCGGTAAAGTGCGGGAGACTGTTCCCCATATCTCAGGACAATGTTATAAGACTAAGAATGCTAGGATAAAAAGGCATAATAGAGTAGTGTCTGCAGTTGTAGATAAGGTTGGTAAATTAGGGTGGAAGGCAATGATAGAGCCCCATTTGAGAAATAGTAAGGGTGAGTTAAGAAAGCCGGATATTATATTTATAAAAGGAGATACAGCAGTGGTGGTTGATGTTACAGTGCGATGGGAGGATAATGCCGGAAGTTTGGAACAAGCCCACAGTGAGAAGGTGGCTTATTATCTTGAGTTAGAGGAAGAAATTAAAAACTTAACGGGAGGTAAAAATATTCACTTCTTTGGTTTTGTGCTTGGGGCGCGTGGCAAGTGGAGTGAAGGTAATAATGATTTGTTACAATTATTGGGAATGGACAGAAGTAAAAATTTTAAGGAGAGTATATGTAGACTTGTTTTATATTCCACTATTGGTATGATGGCTATATTCAGTGACAGGTAAAGATCCCGGAGTTTCCATTCCGTGTATCTTGCCAAAACTTAATTTTAGCTATTTTGGTTTCCATGCTCTAAATTTTCAAATTTTTAATATTGTTTTGAACATTAACTTATTTAGTGTTATTTAATATCTGTCCTTCAATAGAATGGTTTTAATTATATAATAAATACTTATTAATGGATGAAATTCCAATTTAAATTATTAGTTTATTTTTTTTTTTTTTTAACTACTGGATGTGGATGCGGACTGGCCGCGTATAATAACCAGGAAAGGGCAGGTAGTCACGCCTGTACATAAATAGGGGGTGGAGTCCTGAGGGGCAGTTAGGGGCAGGGGTCCCAGGAGGGGGCAGTCAGGGGACAAGGAGCGGGGGGAGGGTTGGAGGTTCTGAGTGGGGGAGGAAGTGGGAGGGACAGGGGCGGGGCTAGGGCAGGATGGGGGCGGGGCTCCTCCCATCCTCTTTTTTGCTTGCTGAAATATGGTAACCCTAGACAGTGCCCCTCTCTATCTGAAGCCTAGCAAGGGAGGTACGTGGATCCCACTAGAATTTAAAATGAAAAGTAAGGGACGGGAGGCTCTACTGGACCTGGGCAGCTTTAGATACAGTACCAGGCACATAGGAGGATTTCCACTTCTGAGCCATGGAAGCAAAAACTGACTTTTTCTTTCCAGATTTATCTAATATTCAGAAAGGGAATCTAGCATCTGCCTTCCAGATTTGAACACCCTCAAAATTCAGGAGTGCTCGAGCTCAATTCAGGCAGCTGTTACTTCATTCTCCCAAATCAAATATACTGATCCACTGTAACTTGCTGTAGAAAAAGTTAGGATAAAATTGAGCAAGAAATACTTCCCAGTGGTTTTTAGGACTGGAATTGCTATTTTCAAGAGCCATTGCCTTTTTCTTTTTTTTAGTTTTATTTGTTTAAAAGGAAGACTGTGATATTGCATTGGCAAATTCCCCATAGAAAGAAAGAGTGGAAGAAAAGAATAATAAAGGCACCTCAACTTTTCCTCATTTATGTAGGACAGTCTTATAATATGCATCCAGATATCCTCCAAGCTGAAAATTGTTCCACTTTACTGCAGTTCTGTAACCATATGGGAACCAATCCTGTCTGTGTTCTGTGCAGTCAGGGGACAGGTAGGGGGTGGGATCCTAGGGGGGAAGTTGGGGCAGTTGGGGACAAGGAGAAGGGAGGCTTAGATAGGGGGTGGGGTCCTGGGGGGCAGTTGGGGCAGGGGTCCTGGGAGGGGGTGATCAGGGGACAGGGTGCGGGGGGGTTGGATGGGTTGGGGTTTCTGTGGGGGGCAGTCGGAGGGGGGGGATGGGGCAGGGTGGGGCTACCCTCCCTCCCTGTGGAGTGTCCTGTTTTTTGAATGTTAACATATGGTATCCCTACCCTTCAGAGTGCAGCTCTCCATTCATAGCAAGCTGCAGCATGAGGTCTCAGCTACCTCACTCCCTCCCCCTCTTTCTGTTGGTAGTGGCCAAGGGAATGCTGGGAAATGTAGTTCTTTCCCTGCTCCAGGGCTGGCTCTATAGGCAGGGAGCTAACCAAGGAACTACAGCTCCCAGGGCCCCCTGTTGGTTCTCAGTTCCCATGCTGGATCCCTGCCGCCCCTGTGCATACTAAATACTCTCTACTTGTGGCTATGTTTGAAAATAGGGTTACCATATTCAAACATTTAAAAAAGAGGACACTCCATGGGGCCCCGGCCCCACCCCCGGCCCCGCCCAACTCCACCCCTTCCCCACCCCCATTCCAACCCTTTCCCCAAAGTCCCTGCCCCAACTCTGCCCCCTCCTCTGAGCACCCCACATTCCCCCTCCTCCCTCCCGCTCTGATCTTGGTTGGGGGTTGCTAAGTGCTTCCCTGCTCCCCACTTGCCCTGCAGCCCCTGCACTCCCCCCTGCAGCCTCTGTGCCCCCTGCTCCTCACTGGCCCTGCATCCCCTCCCGCCCTGCAGCCTCTGCGCCCCCCACCTGCCCTTCCCCTGCGCCCCCCTGCTCCTGCAGCCTCTATGCCCCTGCCTGCCCTGCTGCTCCTCGCCCTGCAGCCTCTGCACCCCACCGCCTGCCCTGTGCCCCCCTGCCCCTGCCTGCCCTGCTCCTCCTCGCCCTGCAGACCCTGTGCCCCCTGCTCCCCACTCTCTCTGCACCCCCCGCGCGGGCCCGCCCCTGCAGCCTCTGCGCCCCCATCTGCCCTGCCCCTGTGCCCCCCTGCCCCTGCAGCCTCTATGCCCCTGCCTGCCCTGCTCCTCCTCGCCCTGCAGCCTCTGCACCCCCCCGCCTGCCCAGCTCCCGCGCTCCTCCGGCAGCCTCTGCCTGGCGGGGGCTTCGGATGCTCAGCGGTGACTGGGGCAGCGCGGGTCCCTGCAGCCCTGGCACACGCCGCACTCCCTGCCCACGCCACAGCCTCCTTCCTGCTGTGCGGAGTGATGGGGCCGCAGGAAGGGTCCCCCAGTGGCCGGGGAGTCCCCACCCGTGAGGGAAGCCCGAGCCGTTGGCTGGGCCCGGCCTCCCCGTGGGCCTGCGGGCTCGGCTGGGGCGTGCGGTCCGCTCGGCCTCCGGGGGCAGCAGCAGCCCCTTCGCCGCCTTCTGCGGCTGCGCCCCCCCTTCCCCCGCCCGAGCTCGCTACAATGTAGCCGGGCGGCTGGGCTGCGCTGCGGACCCAGCGGGTCGTGCTGGGGCCAGGCGGACCCTGGCTTATGCTGGCTCCCTATTTCCCCGGACATGTCCGGCTTTTTGGCAATTCCCCCTGGACCGGGATTTGAGTACCAAAAAGCCGGACATGTCCGGGGAAATCCGGACGTATGGTAACCCTATTGAAAAGGATTCAGAATCTTCAGGTAGTGCAGAATAGCTTGTCTCTGTGACGTTGTGCAGTCTATATGGTTTTATAAAAACTTGATAATAAGTCAATATAATGTAACTGGGATAGTTTTAGAGAAAATACGGTAATAAGTGAATGTAACGTAACTGGGATATGCTTCATGAAAAAGGTCTCTTGTAAGGTATCATTACAAAGCTTATAATCTACTGAGTATGATCATCTGATTTGTATAAATGTACCACTCTTGTATCTAAAACTAGAAATATATAATGTAACTCTGAGGGCCTATTGTAATTATGTAAAGTGTGGGCCATT